>NC_134571.1:108219171-108544171 GCF_050947875.1 Dermacentor variabilis
CGGCAAAGGTCGTTGGGTACCGAGCTCAAGCGTGCTCTGCTCAGGCGAATCTGCTCCAGCGAGTGCGTGCCGTTCAAGTCCGGAAAGTGTTCCAGTGCCCGAGCTTCTTTCACCAATCTGCCGCACAAACCAGGAGCAGCGTTCAGGCGTGGACACGGAAGACGATGCGTCAAAAGAAGCGTCGAAAGCTTGCAACTGTATGAGTGCAATATAATCGTTTCGGGCGTTGAGGATCGCGACTGATACGGTGGTTTAAAATGCATAGCACCACAGGGGACAAAGGACACACCGAAATGGGAGGCTGGGACTCCGGAATAATTTTGACCGTTTGGGAATGTTTAATGTGCACCCAAGTCACAATGCACAAGCGGAATTCAGTTTTTCTTTGTTTCTTTCTTTCTTTCTTTCTTTCTTTCTTTCTTTCTTTCTTTCACTTCGCCGTCTTTCGAACGCAGAGGGATCGGTAGGAGATCGAGCCTGCGTTCTCGTGCCCATCAGCAGAACACAATATTTACTGAGTGACCACGACATGTCGCAGTATCCTGCAGCCTTTCATTTCATCAGACGTAACAGCCTACAACTTTTGTCGATAACATGAACGCCGCGCTACGCGTGACATGAGCTGACTCTCACGCTCGCCGCTTGCAATACCTTTCCAGAGGCAGGAGTTTTCAGGGCCTCAATAAATGTTCTTCATGCATAACCACGCGCTCAATGCTACACAAAGGAAGAAAGAAGTTTCGACGCATCCAGTAGCTGATTATGGGAAACGGTGATATGTTCAGTAGTTTGAGTATTTAGTTATTCTTGTCAGGGGAAACACCATGCGCGGTGAGGTTAGTCTTTCAATAGTAGCTCAACTTAAGAAAACGTGAAGCCACGTTCTGCATGCACGTTTACGCAGTCAACCTAGAAGGAAGCTACGTCAGTTATACAAAAATCCTGCGGATGCACTCACAGTCTTTTCAGATACGGCAGCCGTGAAAAGGTCTTCCTGTCGAAGGACTCCAGCGGATTGTTGGCCAATTCGAGTAGGGTCAGGCCACCGTTGCTTCTAAAGGAATCCTCGCCGAGGAAACGGATCTGGTTGTCCGATATAATGCTGCAAAGAAACAGGCGCGTATACAGTTCGTACACGTCCAAAAGTTGCAACCAGAGTCAGGAAAGGATCGTTCTAGCATTGAAATTGATCCTTCAAGAGGAGGTTAGAATGAACAGTTTGGTTGGCTAGAGATCAACCGAGCGGTGCGTCGACTTTCTCGGCTAAAGACTCTTGCACCGCCTTTTCACCTTACACTCTACTAACGAAATTATTGTCACCGACGAGCTCATCTCGAAAAGCCTAAAGAAATTGCAGACGCATTCCCGGGTTTGTTCATTAAAAGATCCCCTAAACATCATCTCTCGTATCAAGAAAACACTGTACTGGTAAAAACGAATATTATATGAAATATCTGACAGAAAATGGACATCTAAATGAAAAGGCAAATCCATAAATATGCCACTTACAGTTCTTTGAGCATGTTTAGTGAAGAGAGCGCGATGGGCAGATGAGTCAGCTTGTTGTGGCTAAGATCTCTGCGAGAATTAATGCAAGAAAATATGTATGATACCTCATTCCTGAAGTACAAAATTACAACATCGAGCGAGCACGAAGAGGGCAACTCACATCGCCTGCAAAGACCGCAAGCCATGAAAAGCGCGAGGATCGATGTCGCTGATATGATTCTTTCGGAGGATTCTGCAAGTGGCGGACGAAACAAGGATATGCACAATGAATTATTTATTTTTCTTCGCAACTACGTAACGAGCATGGTAAGCAATCATGCGAGAACGGTCTTCCTCAGTTTCTGTCCATTGTTCACTAGAAAAATGGCATCCTCGTTTGGGTACTCTTAGTACAATGCTGCAGATAAAACAACTATGGTCTGAGAAGGCCAATAGACGAGCATACAGCATTTCTGCGTTTAATCTGTTCCATGGCCTGTGCTTCGGTTTGAAAAACCAATAAATTCTGAACTTGCTATTATGCCACCTTACAGAGCTTTGGGAAAACAATACAAGATAAAAGATCCTCGCAAATGCGCAATAAACAAATTTTTTTACCTTTTAAATGACGCGGCACTATCCCATGACTAACACTCTCATTCTTAAGGCTAAACAAGATTTATTGCACAAAGCGATGAGTTTTAGCTGTAGCTGCGATAAGACAACACGCAGTTGAAAACTGTGAATTATTTCTGACAACTTGGTGTCGATGAAAATATACGACACGAATGTTTAAGAGCGGTGCACCTATTATTTCACGCAGCTTTCGTGTTGTCTGTACCAGCTCTGCCATCATGTTAGCTAATCACAAGAAACTATAAGACTGTTAGCCACGGGACAAATCAAACACCCTTTATAAGCGCATAAAGGTGATAAAAGGTTTAGGCAACGCTTTTTTGAGTAAATGCGATGATTCTGAGAGGCGAATTTTGCCACATTTGTTTCGAACTCTCGGTTTCAGGAGACACAGACTATTGCCAACTCACTGCAGTCGGAACTCGCGAAACGTAGCTCCCGACGTGAGAAAAACTCGTACGCATCTTAGAGATCCTAGCCTATAGATTCAAGCGTGCGCGCGCGCCCCGCATAGGATGGACACTTACAGCACTTCTAGGCGCGACGCATTCCCGAATGCATGCGACTTCAGCTCCTTGATGAGATTCTCTCCCAAGCCTCTGCGCAAACAAAAGAGAGAGACGGCGTCGGCGAAATGAATGTTAGTTACCCGTTTCAAAACGACTGTAAACGACAACTTGCACTGTCGCAAACCTTTGCAACAATACCTGCATTATGTACGAAAGAATTATGAGCCGACCATCGCATGGTAAGTGCTTCTAGATTTTAGCGATTTCATTTATGGCTCCCCTATTTGGAAAGTGTTGCTGTCTAGGTCGGCGTATCGAACAAAGTCTAAGGCCGAACTCGCTTGAGCAATACAATGTGGTCAACACTTATAATTCAAATGATTTTTTACATTCGTTTGCACGCTAGTGCAAGTTTTGTGCACTACATTATAGCAAACAGAAATAGCCACGCTTCGCAGCCCGATTGCATCTATCGCTACTAAGAAAATGCAGCCCTTCCTTGTTTTTCGTTGAGATTGCAGCGGTATAGAACTTCTCTTTAGTCAATGCGATAACAGCCATGCACGCCGTATGTAAAAAAGCTTCTTTTTTTGCGTCTAAAACTTGTACAATTTTGTCAGTTCACCTACTGCTACTCCCTGGCGCGGTGTTGTCGCATTCGCCTTCTTGTTAGCGATAATTGTGTCGTTATCTATTCTTGCACTTGGCGTAAGCTGTAGAGAACATGCTCATGACGGTCGCACATGTTGAAAATGCGTTTTCTTTTTTTGATTGCTCGCTTGCTTTATTTATTTATTTATTTATATAGTTACTTATTTATTTATTTATTTCACTATTTGGTTCTTTCCTTCCTTCCTTCCTTCCTTCCTTCCTTCTTTCTTTCTTTCCTTTTCTTTCTTTATTTCTTTCTTTCTGTTGCTTTCTTTCGCTGATTCCTTCGTTATTTGCTTCCCTTGCTGTCTATAGGAATTACGCGCAGAATAAGTGACCTGAGGGCAACTTGAAAAGAACTGAACATGTTAACACAACAACGTGCGAGTTTGTAGTCAACGCTCGCTGTATGCTTATGGTCCTTCTAATGAACTTGTCTTCGGACGCAACTGTGTCTACCCGCACGTATTTCGCTTTGCCGTCACCGCGAACTCCGTAATGCTTATTACTGCGTAAAACAAGCAACCGCTGACCGCAGCAGAGCACTTACAAGGCTTCCAGTCTGGGAAGGGACTGAATGCACTGCACGGGAACTCGCGACAGCAGGTTGCTGTCCAGCCACACCTTGCGCAGCCTTCGGTGAAACGACGGCTCTGCCGCCGGGCTCACCTCCGTCAAGCGGTTCCTGTTGAGGTGCCTGCGCACCGACGAGACGCAAGAGAGGTCACACGCTTGTGCACTAGTCGTAAAGAGGCAGACACACTCATCGGCCGAATCGTTCAGTCTAACCCGTGAGTGTGAATATGAGTGAAAGCGGTGGAGGCTGATTTTAGGGAATCTCAGTTGCGATTAAGCTTGACTGGCCCTTATTTCTGGTGATTTTGAGTCCGCGTAAGCAAGGCTCAGTCTGATCTTAGCGACGGTACCAGGCGAGCCAGGCTGAGTCTGATTTTGATAAACCCTACGTACGCTAAATATGTATTCTGCGAGTGAGTATGGGTTAGATCCACTTATGCTGCCATCCTGTGACTCTAACCTGCGCTGTCGCTTTAAACACTGGAAAATGGGTAATTCCAAACCATTATCATGTTGACTTTCCCATTAATTGGCATGATTGCCAGTGCGAAAAAAAAACATAATCACACAAGGACCCGATGACAAGACAATATCCTGCCTGTGTGTCCTAGTGTGGTTGTGTGACTTCTTTTTCTTGGGAAGGGCGAGGGGGGGGGGGGGGGGGCAAGTGTGTTAGCACAAATACATCAACCAAGATGTTCTTGTAAATCACCTTCTTGCATGCGGTGAATTACGATGTCTACAACCGCATGCGTAGAACGCTGTTCAGGAAACTGATTAATCCCATCATACAGGATTACGAAGGACTCTGCCCATTTTCTTTGCCATGACTGCAGCGAAACTGACGTGGGCCGTTCAGACATACCGATCCATTACAGCCTAGGCAGTTAGCTACTATTAAAAGAACGTAAAAGACCGTCTGGTAGACTTAAACTTTAAGAAAACGGCAATACAAGTAGCTTTCGACTCCTGCTTGTGGAAACTTCTTCGCGAACTTCTTTGCAAACACTGTGTAGCGCGTTCTCCAATTCATAGTGGACGCGAATAGCAGCATGGGCATGAAAATGCAGGCACCAGTTTATATTATGTCGCCAGCTGCTACAGACGTGCATCTGAATCTGTGCTCATTAAGAGAGTTAACGAGGCTGCAAGAGGCGTGTGAGTTCTCGAAGCTTACAATGTCTCCAGTGCGGGAAGTTCTCTGAGTGCCTCCCATGGAATTTTCGTGAAGTTGTTGCCCTCCAGTGACCTGCACGACGTCGATAAAGCAAAATACATAGATATTATGGAGTGCATGAAGCAGCAAAGGTGGGTACGTGAAACATCCGCTCACAAACTTGTCATGGCGCACGGCATGTACATTTTGCGTCAGCCACAAATTTCGTTTAGATTGCCAGCTTTTGTTACTATACCATTTAACAAACATGCCACGCATAAACATAATGCAGCGCGAAACCGGTATCGAACGGTTGCTTTTTCTTTCGAATATGGCTTCGTGATACATGTTCCTGAGGCATTATTTCGCAGACGACACATCAGTGCGTTACAAAGTATCGCAGTATATACCGGCATTACCTAATTGAAATTTCAAAGAGTCAAGTGGTCGCTGTGTTAGACAATTGACTTCGATAACAGTGTAGCCACAAACCGTGCCTGATAATGAGATAAACGGATAAGATCAAGTGTTAAGGAGAAGCTTTAGGTCGGGGCTCACTCCGATTTTATATTCGAAAACATTTAACATGGCCAAACGCTTTCATGAGAAAATTGCGGGACCGTGTAATGAAAGTTATTGTATTTGAAAGAGAATGCAAATTTCTATTAACTGCAGCTGGTAGAATTTTGATTTAGGACTTGGAATGTTTTACAAAATTTGCCGAAAACCAGCAAGTGTAAGGGAAGAAAAGAAGCACAAAGTTTATAGAGCCGTAACGCAGCACACAATACAGATATCGCAGTTATGTAAACTGCATCTGTTGACGCATCTCCAGCGGATAAATATGGTATACGAATTTAGAGCTCCCGTGAAATTATTACAAGGCTTGCGAAGCATTTGTAAAAGTCTTACAGACAAATTAGTGGCATACTTGAGAGCGGTGTATATTGCATCAACTTTGCCCACTTTAGATATCTTAATGGGTACAGCTTACAGAATTATGATCTCATTATTTATCACTGAGTTACAGAGTTCTTAACTTGGTACTTGTTCATTTTTTTCGATTTCGCTATATTTAATTTTGACTTTGCAATTTTTAACATTCTTCTAATGTTACTTCGGCGTAAACAAGATCTGCTTTCTACAGTTACTCGAGGTTAACTTTTCCTTTCAAGTTCAAGAAGCTTCACCGAATTGGTGCTGCGGTTGCCGATTAATAACATTTCTTCGTTACCGTGTGTTTAGATGGAAGCTCCACAAACAAACCTTTCTCTTAATACCTCAGTCGGTTCTAGAAGCCGCTCCACCCAGATAACGGAAGAACCCTGGAGAATTCATTGATTCAGATGCAATAACAAACGCTGGCAACTGTATTGTCGTCTGCTTCTCCGCCATAATTACTGTGGCAACCTATTCAAGTATTATGGCATCAGATGATTTGAGAGTATTCCTGCAATAAATCAATTTTCATAAATCAGGGCAGGCGGCCAACATAGAAATAAAAAAAAGCTGTCTCTGTGGGTGCCGATCGGGTGAACAGAGCCAGCCGAGTGCTTTCAGCAGCCCTACTTTTCAGCCAATCGTACAATTGCATTTCAAAGCCTTCTGTAGAGTGCTTCACAAGGACCACCGATATATATCACAAATAACTTGGAGAAGACACCACCTAGAGGCCGCCGGAGCATTCACGTAGTACATACAGCCATATTGAAAGCCATGGTAGGTCAGCACACAAAAATTACGGCGTTTACAACATGTGTGATACGTGCTTTTCGCCAACAAAACACTATTTTTCGGGGCAGGACTCGTGTCGGTGGCAAGAGAGACAAACCAGAAAGAAAAGAAACAAATTACGACAATTATTCATGCCACGACCACAGCGTATAAGAGGTATTTGGGCAAAATCGTTAACGTTATGGTAGTCAGACCAAGAATGTGCCTCTGTTCTGGCAGAGAGAGGGAATGAAATTAAAAGAAGAAAGAAAAAGAGGCGGCGTAAGTTATTCATGACATCAACCCCCTCATATTAACTATTCAAAGTAAGGGAAACGCTGCTTTGACTACGTAAGCTGTGTCACCCAGACTTATATATACGCGCACGTCCTTGCTGCCATTATCGAGCGCTTGCATTTGCTCGGCGCTTGCATCGTAAAATAAGCGCCTTTGTTATAGTACAAGTGTAGCAAACCGCCCTCAAGCGTATGACGTAATTTCAATCAACGTTCACGATGAGTAAGGCGCAAGTAAGCATACACCAAAAGTGCTGGTACTTTACGCCACTGATATTTCCTCAGCCACGTTCGAGAACCTCGCTAATGTCCTGTAAACAGCTGTTCGCAGCAAAAAAAAGCAGCGACGCGGAGTGATGACTCCCTTTCGCAGCGTTTTAAGCAGTGCACAGAAAGGACACACGCGAATAAAGAGAGCGACGCAGTGGGGGTGTCAGCCGCGTATAGAAACTACAAGCATCACTCGCAGAGACAGTGAGCATATACGATCAGAAATTACTTAGTTGAAGCAAATCCTGACACTAGGCGATTATATTATGAGTAATCAGTATTTGTCGGTGCGCAAGAAAGAGCTAAGTTATCTTTCACCTGTGTTGTAGGTTGGACTCAAAGAAAACGTTGCTTTCTTTTTCTGGATTCCTTGTTTGGCCGGTTAGGTTTTCCCGGGTTCTTATCGTCTTGGGTATTGCTTTACTTTTATTTTCGTTCCTTCTCGTATGCTTAACCTCATCAAATGAGATATGTATTAAAGCGTGCTATTTATCAGCAAAGTTAGTTGCAAGATTAGCGCTCGTCCGTGCCTCCTTGTGCCCTTCGTATTAGCCGCGCTCGGTAGTCTTGGTGACACAGGCAGCCTATACAGTGAACCAAGATGGACACGCCCTGATGTTCTCCGATAGAAGTGACACTCACGTATGCGCGCTAAGAGAGAGAAGGGAGAGGGAGCGAGGCGGGGCAAATGCTCGAACCTGGGGTCAGCGCAGGCCTCACCTCTGGAACCGCACTTGCGTCAACACAAAGCGGCGGCAACGGCGGTTCTTCGGCTGCCCCAATGGAAGCGAGACTCGCGCTAAATTGGATTCCCTTTGTTAACTCTGGCCGCATCAGAAATGCATGTCCGCGGAGCTATGTTCTGCTTCTGTGCCAGGATACGGAGTGGGAAAAAAAAAATTGCTCGCGCAAGAAGGCAAAGCATTTTATTAACGAGAAACAAGCTTCATGGAAGATCGCGACAACAAAACAGGAAATAAACAGGAAATAATAATAAGGCGAAGGCAGATCAAATCAATAAAGCGGAGTGAAAGCGCCGCGTTTTACGACGCCGTCTTGCATTACAGCGAGTGCTAACTACTTCCCTGGCGTCTTAACCTAATTGAGATTGACTCCAAGACGGGCAGTCGTAACATTGCATTGAGGGGTCAGTGACCTCGAAAGAACTGTCTCTTACGGAGTGCAGTTTTCTTTGTCGCGCCAGTTAATTTTGATCTGGTATACGGCCTTTAAGTGACATAGTTGCAGAGCTTTACTTATGTTTTGTTCTTGCTTTTCATTTTCATTTCGGGCTTAATGCCACGTTACCTGTAGCTACATGTTTTAAGCAAATGATGCAAACTGATATTTCTGTCATAGAGCACACGATCACAAAACAAGCTAACCTCCAAAGCTGCTTGGCAACTTCATTTTCCTCAGTAAACAGTACAACAGCGCACAAGATTAGCATCGTGAGCTTCGAGAAGGAAAGGGACGTGGGATTTCCAGTAAATTAAAAGAGTTTTTAAACTACTACAAGGCAGAGTCCTTAGCATAAGTCTGGCCGCACGTTGTACCTTTGTCAGCACTTTGGGCAAGTGCTGCCTCTCAGCAGTGAACCTTACAGCTTTAAGATTTACACAAACTTTCCCTCACTGCTTTGGTTTGGAAACACAGCGTGCTAAACGCCCCCTTTGCGTACACTATTTTGCCTGGATTTTTTTTTGAATTGTTGTTCTTCCTATATACATTACGAGCACAATATCACGTCAGGGAAGATGAGCAGCCGACGCCACACAGACAAGGTGTTTTACTTTATCTTTAACAGAATGTTAAAAGAACATCCGTGACATATAACACAATTCTACTACTTGAGCTATAGCTCAAGAAGTAGAATACATTTCATAATTTCATAATTTATTTATTTATTAGTAAAAATACAGATAATTGCATGTGCGTAGTATACATAAGGAGGTCCCATAGTCAAAGACTGTATCGGGACCTCCTGCTAAAGACACTTATGATGTTATACAATGTTTAAAGCAACAGTAGTACAGATGAGAGCGAAAAGTAATATCAAAACATGTTTATAGCATATGAGTAATAAGAACACTTGTTAACAGCAAGACGGTATAAAAAAAACGGAATAAAATTTAAAAATTAAAAAAAGACTAGAAAAACAAAACGAAAATAAAACAAGGAGAGTTTCAGTAAGTATTTATTATGAATGATTTTAGTTCTCTTTTAAATTGGTATAAATTTTTTGCATATTTGATTATAGGTGGTAGAGTATTCCAAAGCGATATTGCGGAAAATTCCGCAGTCTGTTTACCATAGTTAGTTCGCACTTTACGTAGGACTACATTCGTATTTATAATATGTATTCATTGAATCGCCTTTATTTTTCAAGATGTCTCACGTCAAAAGAGAAGCGAAAAGATTGTCAAATCATTCACTTCATTTTACATAAATACACGTCTGTAAGGTGGACCGCAAAACAGTGTTTTGATGACTGCACAGTACATCCTTGTCTATTCTCTTTAACCAGTACCAGCCTGGGCTACTTGCAAGACAGGAACAGGTACCCCTAATGTAGAAGACCCAACGAACATGCGCTGGAGAGTTCTTGACCGATGTTCTACACTGCAGTATCAATGATGACACTGCCTATATATATATACATAAACTCGATCTAGCGAAACCCGCTTTCACGAAGTTCTCGATCTAATGAACAAATTTCATTTCCCGGCAAGTACGCATGAGGTTCAATATTGTCATCAACTGGATTTAACGAAGCTTTTCCAGAAATAAAAAGCTCTAATTTCTTTCTAATTTTGACGCACAACGGTTTTTCTTCGAGCGTGCACTCAAACGCTATCGCGTTAAAGCATCTCCGCACCCTAGATGTGGCCTTAGCTTTACTTCGGCGATGCTGCACGCCGCGCGAATGCACGGAATGCGCAGTGCGCAGGCGTGGGTCAGCGGCAAATACAATGCCGCGATACCGTTTGGGTGTCGCTACGTTACAATTTTAGATTTGGAAGGACCGAAAAGTCTCTTACTCGATTTTCCGAACTTCGCGATTTAACGAAAACGTGCGTGCGTGCGTGAATGTGCGTGTGTGTGTGTGTGTGTGTGTGTGTGTGTGTGTGCGTGTGCGTGTGCGTGTGTGTGTGTGTGTGTGTGTGTGTGTGTGTGTGTGTGTGTGTGTGTGTGTGTGTGTGTGTGTGTGTGTGTGTGTGCGTGTGCGTGTGTGTACTCCGCCACCAAGGTTTGTGAGTGGTGGCGCTGGCTAACGCTCCCACGGTTCTAGTAAGAAACATAAATGCCCAAGAAAGTGGATGGGAAAACGGCGCCGCGGTAGCCTAATTGGTAGAGCATCGCACGCGTAACACAAAGACGTGTGATCGTTCCCCACCTGCGGCACGTTGATTTTCATCCACTTTGATTGTCCAATAATTTATGACTTCCTTAATTCACTTATTAAGTACAATTAATTTCCCTGATGTAGTCCTTGGTGTCAATGTTTCATATGATTGTGTCTATATATAGTCCTCGACTGCGCTTTCCTTCCCTTGGAACCCATTCTGTAACTCTAATGGCCCACCGATTATCTGCCTTACGCATTACATGGAATGTCAAGCTCCAGTTGTTCCTTTTAATTTTAACCATAATGTCGGCTATCCCCGTTTGATCTTTGATTCACACCACTCTCTTCTTTTTTTCTTAACGTTACGCCTAACAATTTTCATTCAATCGCTTTTTTCGCGGTACTTAATTTGTTCTCGAGCTTCCTTGTTGATCCCCAAGTATCTGTCCCATATGTTAGCACCAGTAGAATGGAATGTTTGCCCACATTTCTTTTCAGCGACAGCTGTAAGTTCTCAAACAAGATTTGGTAATGCTGCCATGTGCACTCTAATCCATTATTATTATTCTGTAAGTTTCCTTCTCATGGGGATCAGGATGCCCTGTGAGTAACTGACCTGGATAATCCTGCGTAGACTGTAAAGGCTGACTGGCAATCGTGAATTCTCGTTCCTCTTGCCAAGCTATTCAAGATTACCTTTGTCTTCTGCATATTTATCTTCAGCCCTAGACTTACAGTTTCTCGGTTAAGGTCCCCAATCCCGTGTGGTAATCCATCTCCAGTCTTGCTTAACAGGATAATGTCCAGCAACACTGAGGACAATTTATTGTACATGAATATCTATGTTATCGCTGCGTGTAATTTGGTCTTAAGCACTACGCACTGCGCGAGCTGCGACACGGCAGTGCTGTCGTTGCTTCTTTTTTGTCATTTTTGTCTGTCACGAAAGTTAAGAAAGAAAATAAAGTGATTGGTGTCTATTGTTCTCTAGCCATACATATTTTGGCGATCACCTCTGTCTATGAGCTAGATTTCGAACGAACAGGGCACTGAAATTGTTCAGCGCCCTATTTTTATTTTTACGTGAAACGTCTTTCACTTCGGCAAACCGCATGTAACAACAAAACATGTAATACTATTATCGCCTATATCATTGCAACCGCACTACCCACGCGCCTTACTTTGGCATCGTTGTGCAGAGGAACGAAGCTATTACTCGGTCGTATATTTGTTGCGTGCACAGGTGGCGCTGCTGCCGCGCCACGCATGACGGAACCGGAGTCTCCGACTGGGCGTTCAGAGAGTCATAACTCGGCAGAACGTCTGTCGATCTTAGCTCGAGTGGTTGCATTTGATAGAGCTCTCTCAGACATAGTAGTTATCATGCTCAAATCTGTTCTCGTCAAGAGTTAGAAAGCCCAAAAGTGTGCACATTATTGCAGAAATTTCACTTTCCCGGCTACGGTGCTCCCCCGTTCGACACCTAGGGTCCAGTAATAACGTGGAGGGACTCGGGCAGCAAGGCAAAGGGGTGCAGATGGGCGCCCACCCCTTTGACCTCGGCGGGCCCATGCACTACTAATTGAAAGCGAGCACGATTGCAAGACTCAGCCGTAGGATCACCACTAGTAGTGGCATAAGTTATAGCACATAAGCTTTGTAATGGGGGGGTGGGGGGGGGGGGCGTGAATAAATGTCACTTGTGTATTTGGTTACATCAATTCTGTACACTAGTGCACATACACTATCAGCTTAACGCACAAGCCGTTTCACGTACCCCAATGAGACTGCGTCCCCGATACAACCCATCGAATCTTATTTTCCAGCACGCCGTTATCTTTTCTTCCTCTCTTTCTCTCGTTGCTTTTAACATTTGCATATTCGACAATGTGAGTGGCACCGCTGCCACGTAGGTGTGCCATGTATTGAAGTCGAAGGACGTATAGTACAAGGAAACGGTTTTTAGTGCAAGAAAGCTACGCCATAGTCAGGAGGAACGCCTTCCACCTACGGCTGTGCTCTTCAGGTGTGTGTGTGTGTGTGTGTGTGTGCGTGCGTGCGTGCGTGCGTGCGATTTTTTTTTTTTACATTAACGAGGCTCGTCTATTGCGTGACGTCACCTTACCGATGATCTCGATGTCTTCGCAACTGTTGCTGCTGCAGCAGACTGCACCGCTTTTACCGACCATGCCATTTCTGTATACTGTTCACGCCGCCGTCTTTACTACGTATACACAAGAAGCGCGAGTGGCATTGTACGAAAGTTGTTGGTCCGCAAGCACGCGCGCGTGCGAAGTGTTCTCGCTTGCTCCGTTGACAACTCGTCCCAAGGCGCTGCGTTCGCTTTCGGCGGAGATCGCGACTACGACGCGTAGAGTGTCGCGCGCCTATAGGAACGTGCGTAATGCCTCCAGCCGCGCGATCGGGATGTCGGAGATCTCCTCGCGGGTGTCATCACGCCGTCTCGCATATAGTGACGAGGGCTTGGTTTCCCGGCGTACGGCGCCTGGAATCACGTCACGCCTATCCGCACGGACGCCAGAAATTGCGAATAATGTCGCGCACGTGAAGCTCCCGCGAGACTGTAACGCGTACAGTGGCACGGTATTTCTCGTTCCGGCATCTCTGTTTCGGGGCACAATAGGAAGCGATGATCCCCTAGTGATTTCTCGTCAAGTCACTCCAGCAGCCGTAGCAGCCGTAGGCCCGGAAACGCTCGATGGGAAGTTACAGTGTGGCAATGCGCCGCGCGAGGCTAGGACTTTTTATACTGCTGCACAGTCAGGCCATGTAGGAGCAGACCCAAATAAGGTGCACCGACACCTCGCACGCATTGTGCAGCATACAGGATACAGCGCTAAAACATAACGAACAACAACAAATAGCTGATGCATTCCATCTGCAGCAACGAAAAACGTAAGTCTAGACGTTTAGGCGCACCAATCACAGAGCAGCTAGCGCGCATGCTCAATAGGGAGCACTGTTGTTACCTTCTCCGCTGATGGTGCCGCCGTTTTATAGGTGAAGATTGCAAGCCCTCCATCAACGTAGCGTTTTCTCGTCAATGCCGTTCGCGGAGGTGGCGTATACTTATTTTTCCCAAGCCACAGCCATTCACCTGTGCCTGTGAATGCATGGTCGCTTTTAGCACAATCTACAAGTACGCTAGAAAGCTTGAACAGATAAGTTCTTCGACGTTTCTTTTGTCCTTTGCAAAGTGTAATCCAGGTTTAACGCGTATCTGTTCGCCACGCAACGGTAGGTCCACGGGAGGGAGGGGGCGAGTTGGGCGAAAGGTAAGGAGGGTAACCAGATGGGAATACATGATTTGTTCCTCTGCATTGGGAAAGAAAAGTGTGGGTAAAATGTAAAAGAAGAGGGATGTAATGCTTGTGATGACTTGGTCCGCATCACCGTTCAATACACAGGGTGTTTTGAGCGAACATTTTCAATATTTCGCAAAAATTTCCTGTGGCAGACAGCGCAGAAGAGGCGGACATTACTTGGACGAAAAATTGAAATGCATAAAGACTAAATAGCAAAAATTCACTAATTAAGTTTTTAACTAATGGCCTTATGGCAGATACTGAGATTTACAAATTCTAGCGGGTCAGACTACAAGGCATATTCACTTGAACATAATTGTGCGGATGACACCAATTAAGACATACGCGCCCTCAAACTTGCGGTAAAACATGCACTGTCGTCCCACTTACTTTCTAACATAACGTCGTCTTCTGCATTGAAGCATAAAAGTAACTAGAACGCCAATGCATTTCTCCGTAAAGTTCGGGAAGTAATATTTCGAAACTGGTGTCATCTTGTGAATTCGTTCCAAGTGCACCCATCGCCTTTCGAACTCCCCGGCTACAATTTGTAAATTGAGATTTGCGCCATAAGTTAGTTAATTAAAAAGTTAACTACGGCGTCTTATTAATTAACTAATTGCGCATTTCAATTCTTGCGCAAGGAATGTCTGTCTCTTCGAGTAGACCAGCTCATGAACTAGAATTATGCTATCTGCCACAGACAAATTTTAAAAAAAAATTTTGAGAAGTGTTCGCTGAAACACACGGTACGTATAACCATTGACTACGAAGACGCCGATGCTGAGGTGCATGACAGTGAGGTGTGAATGTGGGATATAATGAAAGAATTATGATGGAAACCCAGTGAGACCAAACGCTGGCTCAACGCCCCGTGGAGCTTTCATCCAACTTTCCCAAGTAGCGGTGTCGCTAAACACTACAATGCCAAATGGGCGCAGTGAAACGTATGAGAGTCGGTGCAACCATCCTGGCTCACCGCCCGTTCAGAGAACTGCTCCCTTTCTTTCTGCGTCTTCTCGACCCCGCATTCCGCTTCGTGTCACAAGCTTCGCTTAGCACTTTTGGAATGCGGCTTCATGTCCACCGCTTGCAGAGGAGCGGGCACCTGGCCGACCGCATGTCAGGTGAACCCCGCCACACTTTAGTTGACATGTGCAATACTACTATTACAGAGCGATCCGTATATAGAAGAACGCGCTGATCGACAGAGCAGTGAAGACGGCGATTGTGTGGGACTGTTGCGAGTGTCACGCTTCAACCATCCTGCCTTTCTTTTCACTGTAAAAAGTTGTGTAATCCTGTAGAGTCAATAGAGTTAGCACAGACCCATTCCCCTATTGCGGCGATTCAGGCATTCGGCTATTCGGCTGCATTCAGAAGGCGCCGCATGGCATTGGAGCCGGCAACGCCATCTCTTTGGCGCTTTGCAGTCTAGCCGCTGTAGACGGTCTATACTGAGATGTTTTTGCGGAGACAAGCTACGGGGTATATTTTATTAATTCGTTGGACGCTGCGGGAATATCTGTCCAAATGTTTGTTTTCCCTTCGTAGAATTGATAAAAAAATATTACTCACAGAAACGTGATGCCATCAGCGCCCTTGAACGTGTCATCTGGAAGCCAGTCCAGACCGTTGTGCTCGAGATGCCTGGAAGAAACAGTGCCCATGAAGCTAAATGCAACCTGACGATACCTTCTTAGAAAGAAAAAGCATCTTATCAGCAATTTATTTGAAACACGGCAGGAATACTGCGCACAGCGCTTAAGTACGCATAATCGGATTGGCGCAGCTAACCACGCAATTACATATCTACTCAGAGCAGAAAAAGAATTCATAACAAGGGTGTGCTAGCCAAGAAGTATTATTACTATTATTATTATTAGTAGTAGTAGTAGTAGTAGTAGTAGTAGTGGTAGTGGAGTAGTAGTAGTAGTAGTAGTAGTAGTAGTAGTAGTAGTAGTAGTAGTAGTAGTAGTAGTAGTAGTAGTAGTGGTGGTGGCGTTGGTGGAGGCGCTGGTGAAGTTTGTTGTTGTCATCTCACGCCATATTATTAATAAAATAGAACATTTGGGCTACATATGCACAACATCATCTGTCTGATTCTGATACGTATTACATTGCCGCATAAAAATCACAGATTTTTTATAAGTAGGCCAAGAAACGCGCTATTCATTTTAAATGTAGAAAAGTGTGAATGTGGGCTACATTAGAGCCGACTAAACCAAAATCCCAAATCTGTGGCTAAAGCAACAATAAAAAAGTGAAAGCAACAAGAAAACATCAAGCTGTAAACCAGCTGGAGTTTGATGGATTTTACTTCCACGCGTCTCTCAAAAAGAAGAAATCAATAAAAATTTGGCTTTGATGTGTCTGAATTCCTGCGAATAGCTGAGATGAACGACAGTAAAAGTTAGCGTAGTGGTTCTTGCCGCAACATCCCGGCGATATCCAATAAAACGCTATAACAAAAGCGCCACTCAAGATATGCCGTCACTGTCATTGTCACGAGTAATCAATGATCTCACACTTCTTCAATTGACCTGTTTTCATCTACTTGAAGGAACCGTCAACCACACAGTAAAAATAATATAACTTTATATGTGCAAAAAAAGCGAATCCGCCCAACTTGTTTCTCAGGGATAGCTAAATCAAGATTGACTGCATGATGATATTATGGTCACCGCTATTATTCGCCGTGCTTCACTTCACCGAGCGCCCAGAGGTACCTACTCCCTAAAGCTACTCGCTATCTATCTATCTATCTATCTATCTATCTATCTATCTATCTATCTATCTATCTATCTATCTATCTATCTATCTATCTATCTATCTATCTATCTATCTAATTACCTACGCTTCGAGCTCACTGTGGGTGCTCCTTTCCAACAAGCACTTCATTTGCATTCAGAGAAAAAAGAAAAAAAGAGAAAGAAAGGCTGCACATCAATGCAAACAGAGCAAAGGCGTTGCAAGCGCAACCAATCAACAGGCGCCACAACCACTCGTTAATAGATAAAACACCAACTTAGGAAGGGACAAAAGACAAAGAGCGCATCTAAACGCGCATTATCGCAGGAACTCCAGCAGAACTAGAAGCGGCGCCCAAGTCGAGGGAACCGCTGCGGAATCGACAAGGACTTCGGAGGTCCTCGACCTGATGGAAATGAAGACAAACGACTGTTTGCGACGTGTCAAATGGGCGCTGCGCAGCCAAGCGTCATGGCGACGCGGCGGGCGACTACGATCACACGCGGTCTCAGTTTCTATCGCATTCTCTCTCTCTCTCTCTCTCTCTCTCTCTCTCTCTCTCTCTCTCTCTCTTTGTTTTTTCTATCGGAAGAGACGATATGAGCAAACGCCCTCTGGCGGCTCAAGAAAAAGAACCGAGGAAGAAAAATAGAGCAACGAAATCGCGCCCACTGCCGGCAGAAGAAACCATCTCGCGAATCCTTTATCAGCATCACACTTCTCCCGGCAGTGCGAGTCCTTCCTGTAACGGCTCTCGAACGCTCTTCGGCCACGGATCAACAGGACGCGGGACGACAGCGAGATGAAGCAGCGAGCCCCTGGCCAAGCAATAAACGGCAATCATAAAGACAATACAAAGTTGTCGTACAGAAGCTACGTTTTCTCCTATACTGCAGCTACGAGAGGAACGCCAGAAAAACAAATAACTATAGTGCGCCACAGACAGTGAAAACGTCGAGAACACTGCTGTTTAGATTTTTCCTTTTGCCTGACGCGCCTGTTCCAGGGAATGGTATCCGTCCTCGGCTAATCGAAATGCTGGCGGCGAGAGTGTGCAAGAGAGCGAGTGCGTGGCTGAGAGTGTGGACAAAGAAAGCTGATAAACACAAATAGAGCCCAGAAAGCACGTGCCCTGGATCATGACTCGCAGTAAGTCATTGCCACGGCAGCAGAAAGGTCGCGACGGGAGGGGGGTGAATGACCAACAAATGCACTTGTCTTGTTCCGGCAGCCCGGGATTTGCGGATTCTTATACCTTCTCCGTATCGACTGTACGGACATCATGCGGAGGGCTAAGCTCTTTCCGTGCCTCCGCTAAGCACACAACCATTCTGCCGGTCTTTTATTTGTTTATCCACAGCCTCGGTTTCAAATGGTTTCAGCAGTCTTTTGACTTGCGCCTCGATTCAAGCGTGGGAAGAAGTGAAAACTCAAGGAGCGCTTAATTTCGAAGTTTAGGGGAAAGCCCGAAACTCGTCACCTCAATGCAGATTGTCCGACAAATGTCGTCCCGATATTTTCCTTTCCAGTATGCACCTGAATGCTTAAAAGCGCACGCGTAAAATGACCTCTTCTGTATTTCATTGGTGCAGTTCGAGGGGTCTCACTGAACGTTTTCTAGGTTCGCTGTCTCTTACAAAGTTCTGTTTCACATAAAGTTGCATAAAATCGGTGTTGCTTGGTCATCCGCGCAAGCTACATCGATTTCGTCAATTTGAATGAACGTGCTAGGAAATGTTTGCCGCTATCTGTTAGAGCCCGAACGAGCCGTTGTAGTTCCAGACAAAAACGAGAGAGAGAGAGAGAGAGAGAGAGAGAGAGAGAGAGAGAGAGAGAGAGAGAAAATGTTGTCTTGAAATTGTTACTATTCTTGATGTCACTTACTTGTTACTACTTGTTACCTGATACTGTTCCGCGTGCTGCGTGATAATTTCGCATGTCCCGAAGGCTCAGTGGGAAAGAAGACCCATGTCTTCACCGCATCATACTCAGTGCTTTTTTTTACAAGAACTACCTTATGTACAAGATTTAGTGGGCGTACTCATCTACGTTCGTAGGGGCTTGAAACATGTTCCATGTGACTGCTGCCGTTATTGCGAGAGGGGCAATCTCTGAAGGCCACGCTACACTGGCAATGTGACTCAAACTTAGAGCTGCTGCACATTCTCGGCCCGTGGGAAGCACCGTCCCCGCGCTACGATATGTGAGCGTTTCTTGATTTTCAAGGAGTTAAGAACGTTACACGAACAGTGTAAATTGCTTAATTATTTTCTTTATCTGCGTGCCTGTTGTTGACACAGTAGATGTATTTGCGTGATCATAGTGTGTCCGTGTACGCCTTTAGCATAACATTTAACGCTAAGCCAAGCACCTGCTCCCAATTTCCTACCGCTCGTAAGAGCTTTCAGCAGATGAGCGAGAATTTTCGTGATTTATTATCATTGCGAACCATTATTTGAATTGATCCCTGGGTTTGTTCGCGCGTCCGGCCGGCTAGTTCGGTTTACTTTTGACCACTAACGCAGTGGCAATTGAGCGTAAACTTGCTTTGAGTAATCAAGGAACAAATCACTAGATAAAACCTACAAACATAATGTCGGCATATATGCATCAATCACTAAATCACAGAGGCATCCTAATATATAATGCGCAGTAATCCTCGTACAGTTTTGTACGATATCGGTAGGCGTAAATATTTGCACAGGCAAAATCTCCCGAATAGTCTTCTGTCTGAATTTCCTGCGAGCATCGGCTCGTTGTGGAGGTGGCACTATAGTCTTGTCTTGTACTGGCTCTTACCCACTGGGGCATTAGGGAAGAAGCCGGTGATGGCGCTTTCCGGTGGTAAAGTGCAGAAACACGGGTATTTATTCTTCCTCCTTTCTTGTCCTGTCTTTCGTATTTAAACCATAGCTTCAATAAAGTTCTTTCACTTCGGTGCTGGCACATCGGTAAGTTGTATAGCGTGGCGCCAGCTAATCAGAGCGGCCAATGACGTGATCGCGCTCTGCGGGAGCAACATTTTTTCTCTGCCGCAGTATATCCAGAGCAGCAGAGAAGGTAAAGCATCTGCCACTCTGTGGGACCGGAGTTTAATACCGCTCGGGGCATTGTCGCATAATTTTTCCCTCTATAGACTTCTCGCAAAGCAATCTGGAATTTCAGTGACTGACACCCGTACACTAGCGGTGGACATCAAAACGACAAGGCGAGCGTGCCCACAACAGCGATCACTGTAAGATTCCTGCACGGCTGACCGAAATGGTGAACAGGTTCGTCTGCGTATTTATTATAAAAAAAATTGATTATGCGCTTTTACGAGTCAAAACCCCGATATGATTATGCGGCACGCCGTATTGGGGGACTCCAGAATAATTTATATCAGTTGGGGTTCTTTAACGCACACTTAAATCTAAGGGTACGGGTGTTTTCGTATTTTGCTTCTATCGAAATGCGACCGCCGTGGCGCGGATTTGATCCCGAGACCTCTAGCTTAGCAGCCCAACACCACAGCCACTAAGCAACCACCGCGGACTGCTTAAAGTTATTATCGATTTCTTCTTAATTTTGATCGCTTGATCATTGTGAGACTCCACGTTACTTTGTGTGTGTGTGTGTTTTTTTTTTATGTATTGCTCTCTTTCTCTGTGCGTAGTTTTCTTTGTCGTTCTGTCTCCCCTTACCCCTTCCCCAGTGCAGGGTAGAAAACTGGATATCTATCTCCCGGTAAACATTCCTTCCCTTCGCACCTCATTAGTCTCCCTCTCTCGCTCTTTCTCTCCAACATTATTGGACTGCGTCTTTCCCCCTCGACTTTTCCACTATGGCCTTTAGATAAGGAGTGAGGAAAAAAAAGTTGTATATCAGAAGCTTGTACTGTCGTATTAACATTGTGAGTTTTCTAAAGTACTGAAACAGTGTGTACAATAAGCGCCCTATTCTAAAGTGTCCGAAGATATACATGTAGTTAGTTAGTTAGTTAGTTAGTTAGTTAGTTAGTTAGTTAGTTAGTTAGTTAGTTAGTTAGTTAGTTAGTTAGTTAGTTAGTTAGTTAGTTAGTTAGTTAGTTAGTTAGTTAGTTAGTTAGTTAGTTAGTTAGTTAGTTAGTTAGTCATGTGCAAATAGTAAACTGCAAACCAGGATAACTTGAGCTAAACGTGTTTTGCAACACTTGACGGTGTCCCGCCTCCCCCTCGGAACTTCAAGCACACGCGCTTGCAGCATAAGACGGGCAACAGTTAATTACACTGATTTACAGAGCAATATTTAAGTTGTTTTTTTACAATTTCTTGCGCACAACGTCTCGGCGAAAGTCTCTGAACAAGCTCTAACTAAGCGTGCGTAGCTACATTCAATCGTTTCCCTTCATTACTGTGAACGGGAACGATATGACGAATTAAATCAGTTCAATCGCACACTTGGGGCCTGTCGTACAAAGCGTCGGCGCTCGCCGAGCTTCCGTCTTCGCGACGTACGTAATTCGTACATTGCAGCCGACGCGGCGCAGTTTTTCTTCACTAACGATCACAGCGACGACAGTGCCGCATGCCGCTCCGTGACAGAGCGTCCGAGAATCGAGCTGGCTGGGGACACGGACAGACAGCATCCAATTACGAGGTGCCCCGGACAAGAGCGATATATACTCACAGTTCTCTCAGGCCCGGGAAGTCGGCGAAAGCGGCCACGTCGAGGGACGTCAAGTTGTTTCGGCTCAGATCTCTGCGACACAAGAAGAGGAGGGGGCGGAAAAGCGACAGTTAGCGCCATTGCTGTGCGACAGTTGGCGTCTCGCCAGACCGATTGCAAAACAGCGCTGGTTACGAACGAGTAGGCACGCGCTCGCGCAGTGCTCCGCTGCTTCCTTCTCCGAAATGCATTTGAAAAGACCGGGCACGCTTAACCTTTTTGAAAAAGAAAAAGATAAAAATGAATTTTCAGTTTGCTTCTCCTCTTTCGCACCATGCTCTCTCGCCTTTTTTTTTCGTTCTTCCTCGATCCCTATTGTTGTTGTTTAGATGGAGAAGGATGGGAAGGTAGGCAACGTTGGAGCCGGCTATGCCAAAATCCCAAATATACTGCCCAAGGAAACACAAAAAAAGGAAAAGAAAGAAGAAAATATCAAAAAGCGCGACACATACACCAACACAAGCGCACAGAACTTGTCTCATCTACGGCCACCAGCACACAAAGCACGCTGTCCGTCCGTCCGTCCGTCCGTCCGTCCGTCCGTCCGTCCGTCTCTCTGCTTGCGTGTGGGTGTTTGTTTGTTTGTTTGTTTGTTTGTTTGTTTGTTTGTTTGTTTGTTTGTTTGTTTGTTTGTTTGCTTGCTTGAGGAGTTGAGGCTCCCTTTCATATCTTTTCTTCTTTCAATAAACCTGAAGAATCAAGCTGAAACACATTTGTAGTAAACGCAGCGAACCATGAGCTTCCCGGTATAAGTAAATCAACTACTGTAAAATTCGTAAGAAACTACAGAAAGAGAGAAATAGGAAAGATAAACAAGGAAGTGCTTTGAGAAACGAGTTACCAGAGGTTTTTCGCTTCCCCAGTACAAGCTACACGTTAGTCGGAATAACTCGAACCAAAATAAACGAGAAGTGGAAGGCATTAGTATCTCGATTCGCAGAACGTAATCATATTGTGCGCTGCTTCCAGTGGTGCCTGCATATATGGTTGAAAAATGGGCGACACTCAGTGGAGGGAAGCGCGGTTTCTGTATGGCGGGACGAAAACGAGATTACGATACGATGAAACCCCGCACAGTATAGGTGGTGTCCAAAACCCGACAACTATGACGTGTTTCCCTCTCTGAAAACCACTTCCGCCGCATGCAACCAGCCAAAGCATAGCCTTCAAGATCTGCATATCCAGAGGTAACGACTGGGGCGTGGACTTGGATACCACCTATTGTAGGATACTGAAATGCAAAGGTGGGAAAAAGCAGCGCCATCTCGCCGCAGTGCGCGTAGCGGCTTTTCGGCAAAGAAAAACAAATAACGTATTAACAGACGTTAGGAAAACTTGCACTTTTCTTTGCAGAAAAAAACAACGACAGCAACAGTGAAACATGTATGGTCTAATCGTGTGTTCGTAAACTAGGTGACGTCGAAAGAGAGAGCGAGAGAGAGAGAAAGAGCAGGACGATTAATGCAAAGGAAGGCAGAGTGGTAGACCTGAGCTGTTTTCTTCGGCATTATTGTCAATGGCAGTATGTGCGAGCGCTAGAAAAATTGAATACATGTAAATTTTTACGGAATAATAAATAACTTGCTAAAAAAGAAAGAAGCAACGCCTACAGGCACAGACGCGTGTACGTGGTGACAACTACCATTCATCGCTACAAAGTGTACGAGCATCTGGGGCAACAATATACAGACATCGGAATACGTACGAAACAAATGTACACATTTAAGCTTGCCGACTAAAAGTAGACAACATGATAGTGTAGCAAGGCCGTTTGGAGGCACTGTCACGTCCGCCTATTTGCTATATGCAGCGCACGGGACAGCCGCCACTTTGTGTCATAGGGATGACCGACAGTATGCCAAAAAATAACACGAAAGGATTAAAAACAGGAAGAACAAAACCGGGAAGGTCGCTGACCCCGGCTGTGCGCTCCCGCTTTCTTCTTCTACATTTTTTTTTCTTATAATTTTTAATCTTGTCTTTCTCAAACCGTCCTCTGTTCTTCGTCGCACACGCAAAGCCACTCCGTCACACGAAGCGTGTTCACACGATCCCCCGAACGATCAAATTTATCCGCCTCGAAATGGAGAGGGCTTACATAGGGGGGGCCCGCACGTCCTGGGGCCGCAAAGTATACCATGTGTATGCAAGTCAAAGAAGGGCAGCGCCGTATCTCGTTCGCGTGGCACGTGGCACCGTAGTCGGCGGCTGCGAGCGCTTCAAGGACACGCACGATCAATCACACTCAAAGAGGCGGGAAGGTGTCGAGACGTGCTTGAGCCGTCGGACCAGCACGCGACGTGCGGCCACGAGTAACTCGGCCCAGCAGGCCCTCGGCATTCAGGGGGGAGACAACGATATGGACCACGGATGGTTCAGGCACCGCGTCGGTGGGGTCCTCGTATATCGCCTCCGGGAAGCCGCTTCATATTTATTGGCTGTTCAAGTGCCGCGCCCGGACATCGCATCCTAGAGCGTCTTCGAGACAAGCTCCTCCACCTCGACCCTCGTTGCGGAAAGTCGTAGGAAAACATATGTTGAGAAGAAAATACCTCCTGGCTCCGTTTCAAGGGGCGGCTGTACATACGGAGTGGGATTTCGCATTGATGGAGTGTGATGATTTATTGATAGATGCTGCGGGCGTTGGTCCGTCGCGCTTTCAACGCCTATGTCAGGACCAAAAATAAATCGAGGACGGAATGGTTTTTGGCAGTGACACTTGTGAGCTTGATACGTTGAGCGCGGCGTCCACGCCACTTGCGATCGAGATAACGCAGCACGGTTCAGTGTATAATGCTTCGTTTTCATCTTCATATTTTAGACCGTGCTCCATTCTCCTTTCACATAATCTCCGACGAGAGAAAAAGACACATAATAACAGCTGATAATCTATCCAGAGCCTCGCAAGTATCAGCTGCGCATTTTACTCTACGCAATTCTTCACAATCCAACACAGTGATACTAAAAATGATCACAAATCTCTTTAAGAGGTGTGGGAACGTTCAGTGGGCTTTCCAATTGAAAATGCAGGGAATGTTCGGTGGACTTCCCGTGTTAATACTAAACACAGAAAGGCATGCAGGGACTATCTCGGAAGAGCTATGAACAATACTTCAAAGGTAAAAAAGAACGCTATAAGGAAGCAGAAAATGCATGCGACGCAACAGCTCTTTGGAGAACAGATAGGCGAAGCAAAGAACTGTGGTCCTTATTTAATAGATGACAAACATCTGGGAAAGCAGACTATAGAAGCTGAAGCCATCATCCTTCTCAGCCTGTGGACAGTTTTCCAGGACACAAAGTGCAGTGCCACTTTCCCACGAGTTCAATGTGGCTGAAACAAGCGAGTAAGCGAGAGACGATCTTTCTTGTGAGCCGCACCGGCAGGATACAGGTTGCACAAACTTGTAAATTGCTGAAACATGTTCCATCGCCCTATCTATATTTCACTATCTCTCATTCTCTCGCTCCCTCTCACTCTCTCACTAATGAAATACTCCATATCACAAGATACAGTGTCCCACGCCACCAGATGCATCACGTCACCGAATGCCAGTGCTTTGCGTCAACTACCCAGTTGCAGCATGCTCATTGCGGCGAAAGCTCGTTCCTTCCTGAATGTCCAACGCGGACTGTCTGGCCCTATCTGTCCACCTCCGCTACAACAGCACGGGCAACCTCTCGCTCAACTGTGAGGTTGAAGGGTATTTTAAACGGTAGCGAATTGTCTCTTTCAAAGGCCGGTGGTTATTTACAATTTTTTTTTTGTCTTCGGCAGTGCTAAACTTATGAGTTCGTCTAATTTCTTGTTATCAGAAAAAAATATACCAACAAAGGAAAGTAGCTACTCTTCGCGCCGACTTTCCGTCACAGCCAACAGAGCATATGCCCTAAGCATTCAGTTATTTGTGTTATTTGCTGTATGTATTCAGAATTGCTGACCACCATACGCGGCGCTGCCGGCCCGGGGTTCCGAGTGTTTGCCTCACGTGTCCTCACTTTCAGGGCAACCGATAAACAGCACAATAACCCGTAGAATTTCTTATCGCAAAAAATATGTGAAGAAGGGATAATATTGAAGAGAACACGAAGAAAAAAGCACGTTTTTCCAATATCGCACAAACGCAATTTCCCGGAGCAGCCCGAAAAAGAAAAAAAAAACAAGAAAGAAATGCTCTATAAGCCCCCCCTCCCCTCCCCCCCGTATCAAATTTTGTTTATTTATCTAACTTTCACGTTTCCTTAGTAACAGGGAAAGGAGCGTAATGAAAGGTTGGAGCGAGATAACTACGGTGTTTCCCACAACTTTGGCCAGATAGTGCATGCGTGCAGAGTAAGCAAGAGCCAACAATACGGAGCGGTCCAAACTGTGGAGTGGGAACGCTAGAAGAGGGAAAGCGGAACAGGGAACGTCAAAAAATAGAAAAAGAAAAACACGGTAAGTCATTTCTCGGCACGAAAATGTTTCGATTCAGTACCTCCAGTGGTTGGGCAGACAGACCACTTGTTTAGCCTTCTTGGCCCGAAAGAAAGAAAATAAGATAGAATGTTGCTGGCGCAGCTTGGCGACAACTCCAGCTTCCGGCTTTCTCTTCCCGCGCAAGTGGAAGGGGAGATGCGGAAGCGGCGCCTGCTCCCTCGCGTTTCCTTTCGCACTTCCGCTTCCTCCATCGCTGCTAAGGCGGGCCCTCAGCAAGTCCCTCGTGCCTTTGCGTCCCACAACGCGTTTCATTGCCCGTCACTCATTCTTGGCACGCTTTATCGTGGACGCACGTCGTTGGCTCCGCGACAAACTCTGACGTCAGTATCAGTGAACAAGCGTCCCGGCTTAAAGTACGGTCAAGTTTCTATTACTGTGCAGTATATTTTTTTTAACTATGCTAACTTCGGCGTCACTGTGCATGGAACTGAGTATCAGATCTGAGCCGACGCAGACACGACTTCGCTATAGTTGGTGGCGACGAACTTTAGTCGACCGGAAAGTCCGCGTGAAAAGTAACTCAAGGTACCCAACAGGCTGCTGATACATGGGGTTGTGTTTCTTAGTTGGACATGACACGATACAAACACTACAATAAAAGGACACGAGAAGGCGCCCTGTTGTGTCATCTTCTTCTTTTTTCCCTGTTTCCCAGCATTTGCACATAGCATCACCTGGCAGGCTATTGCGCAAAACCAGCTTATGCGAAATTAGATATGAAAAGAACAGCACCTCGTGTCTTGCCACGTTTATTTCCTTTCTGTAAGGCATCAAGTATACACGCTAGCACAATGCGCTGCCTGTATTGCTGCGTAATAAGTGACACATGGTTTGACATTTTTAATATCATGATAATTGCGAAAGATGCAGCGTGTAATGCGTTATTTCGGCGTTCTTTGGCAAGAACTGGCCCTGGCGCCATTAAAACCCATTGAAAAAGATGTGTTACCTCAGGGGTATTTGTTAGTAGTGCGATTTCGCTTTGTATTTGCGTGTTTTTTCACGTCCCATATTTACGTTTCCTATGTAATTAAATAATCATCCTCCAGACTCGACGCGGTCCCTGTACTTTCAGCGCTCGCTTCCATATTCGTTGGTCAGTAGTTCCAAGAATACACCACCTACAGGCTCAACCTAACACTTGAATTTGTTGAACATGTACGAAGAGATCAAGGGAGAGCAGGCATCTCCTGTAGACTGAAGGTGCAGATGCCATCCCAGTAATTGCGGAACGCTTTGCTCACGTGTTGTAAGAGCGTCTTATAATCGACATATTCGTATAGCGACGTGTACACCAAGATGCCGAGTCCGAGACTTTTGCCCGCTTATGATGGCACGTGTGGTCCGCCAGCTCTTTCTCGTTTTATACATAGCTACGGGGATCTTGCGAGTATAGAAAGGCTTTGTTTACAATATATATACAGGATTAGCCAGAGTGGTTAAGATGGCTGACCACCAACAACACGCAGCAGCCAGCGTCTGCGATCTTAATCATATTCATCTGTCTTCGTTTATCGTTCCGTAACAATGTGCGTGCGTGTGTGCGTGTGTGCGTGTGCGTGTGTGTGTGTGTGTGTGTGTGTGTGTGTGTGTGTGTGTGTGTGTGTGTGTGTGTGTGTGTGTGTGTGTGTGTGTGTGTGTGTGTCACCAATCGTTCACACTACACAAGCGATTCAGGCCGGAGACTGTAGTGCAACTTTTGAAGGCAAACTTTATAACACCAACGGAGAAACTAGCTTTTACCTAAATTTATTTCAACCCACAATCATCTTTATTTTGCGTTATATGCTGCTTGTCTTAAACTGTGCTTTAACGGAGAGGTAGTGGTTGCGCGCAGTGCTTCTGCGAAAGGAAAAGCAATGCACTAGCCGACACCCGACTCTCAATTTCTTTTCCTTTTGCTTCTATGGTTAAATTAATTTTCTCTCCGAGAACCGCTACATACGCATATGCAGATGAAACGCGTCCAACGGCTAGAACGGAAGAGGCGCATTAAGCATAAGCAGCAGCAAACACATCGCCGAGGAGCATCGCAGCAATTTTTCTGGTCTGTAATCAGCGGAGCTGCCCTTATTCCTTTTTCACTTGCTCTCTATTATCAATCTTGTTCCAGAAGAAAAAGGAAAGCCGTTTGACATAGTCAACCACAACGCCTGCACGTAGCCACAGTTTCATCCGTAATGCGACTACCTCATTGCGTGCGGTTGCCGCCTTGCAGTGCTGTGGCGACCACAGACCCAAATGTGAACAAACGCGAGGCGGGAAAGGAATCACGGCGCCCACTCCAGTAGGCGCTGTGCCCCAGGCGCCAGCGCCGTCGCCGGCAGACGCGCCTCGCTCTGCGCGAAGATTCCGATATTGGCTGGTTCGTCTGGACGTACCGTCTCTACTCCCGCCTCTCCCTTCTTTCGTTTTTCTAGGCTGCCACCACGAGATATTGATTTGGCAGGCAAAGGCTCGCGCACCCGCGTGCTTCTCTTCATGCTGTCCAGACGGCGCGCTTTGCCCGTTTGTCCGAAGATGAAGCAGGCGTATAACGGGTAAGCGCAGGCTTGGAGTGCGGCGCCCCTGATGTTTCGTTTATAACCCGCTTCCCGAAGGAAACGAGAATAGTACTCAGTCTTTGAATGCAGAGAAGGAAAAGCGTACAGAAATACGTGGAGATCGTAAAGTGCGGAGCAAGAAAGAAAGAAATGATGTCAAGATGAAATGAGTAATACGCTCGCTTATGCATCAGCCGATTTTCTTTGGGACGAGTTGCTTGCTCTATTTCATTTTCTCTCTCTCTCCCTCTCTCTCTCTCTCTCTCTCTCTCTCTCTCTCTCTCTCTCTCTCTCTCTCTCTCTCTATCTATCTATCTATCTATCTATCTATCTATCTATCTATCTATCTATCTATCTATCTATCTATCTATCTATCTATCTGTGCGTGTGTGCGTACGTGCGTTCTAAACGCAGTGTATTCCAGCTGTATACACAGAGTGATCAACCGAGCGTTTCAAGCGTGGGCTGCACGAGCATCATGACCTTCGGAACGGCGCGCACCCTAACCCCTCTACTACGCAGGCACTGTCGCGGGCCGTCCACGTTACATGCGTTTAATAGAATAGAATAGAATTTTATTCCGCAGCAAAGTTGGAAAGATGACCAGGCAAAAAAGCAGCAGCTTGCAGGTTGTTGTTGTTGTTGTTGTTGTTGTTGTTGTTGTTGTTGTTGTTGTTGTTGTTGTTGTTGTTGTTGTTGTTGTTGTTGTTGTTGTTGTTGTACCTAGACTTGCCCAACGCTTAGCTAAGGTAGCCTACCACTACCACGACTACCACCACTGGCGTACTATCGCTAACCCCACATGACTATTTTTGGCAAACCTCTCCGGTTTTCATCAGAAAGATCGCCTCGATCCGAAATACGATCGTACGCTGCGTTATATCATATCCAGTACACTTCTATCCGAGAGCCCTTCTTGACTTTTCACCCAGATATTCGCGGAATTCCATCGGACTTCGCCCGCCAAGCCCTCTCGGACGCTTTCCTTCGCTCGTTCCTTCTCGCGTCGCAAGGACCCGTCACGTTGCAGACGTTCATTGGCTAAGAAGCAAAAACAACCGCCGTTATCGCAATGGCATAGCCCGTTGTTTTCGTCCCGTACACGAAAAGCAAAGAGCACCGAAGGGCTGAGGGAGTGAAAAGTGGGGAGGGGAGAGATGCATGTTGGGGAGGACGAGGAGGCGGGCTGGCTGCCAGTGAGATGGGAGCAAAGAAGGGATGTTTTACGACGGCGCGAGCGGCATTCCATCGGAATTTACGTCACGCGCGTAATTCCCGCTGTCCGCGCTCGCGCCATAACCGTCAGAACGCAGCCTGGCACAATTTATCGACGCCCCGTTCCGGAGCCCCTTGGATCCAAACCCCCCTCCCCTCGCTTGTTGTCTCGGAAATCCACTGACGCGAGTGTTGAAAACCAGGCGCCGAGGCTCTTTGAGAATCATCGCCCCCTTTCTCCTTTGCTCTCTCTCTCTCACTCCCTCCCTCCCTCCTCTCTGATCCTGTCTTTCAGCGAAGACCTGCAGCCCGGCGAGTCGCCGATGTTGGAAGGGGGGGCTGTTGCTCATGCGGGCGCGATGCGAAGGCATGGAGCTCGAGACTTGGCAAGTTCGAGTTGATCCCGTCCTTTTCTTCGTATGAAGTTCCTGCCTTGTTTCTTTGGGGGTGGTTCCTTTCTGGAAGCTACGCCTGCCGATCAAAACAACGAGCCCGCTTCCGACCTTTGCTGTAGAGGGAAAGAAGCGTCAGCTGATCTTGTTAGTGTTTGGCGCACGGTAGTGTGTGTGTAGTCCGTATTGAGAGTAATACTCTTGCGCACTCAATTTTCACGTGAGCTTTCTTGTTCTTGTTGTTTACTTTAGGCTTTTCTGCTCTGTACGATAGCCTCCAAAAGCCCGGATTATCCTTCGAGGCGCCAAATCCTCAAAGTTTCCCGGGGAAAACGGTGAAATAAGCGACTTAGTTCCAGAGCGTTTTGTTTAATCGGGGAAGTAGTTTTATTTCGCCAGTTGAACAATGCCCTCGCCAAGCTTTTGTTCTTTCAGAAATATTTGCAGAAAGCTTATGATGAAGCAGGACGAAAGTGGAGGCGGCCACGTTAGCAAATAACGAAACCGTGCTCTCTTTGTCATTAGGCACGATAGACCATCGTGCGAATACAATGTCGATAACTTCATTTTTTTTATTAAGCAGCGCGTGCCGGGGTATCTGCTACGTGACACGTTTGCTGTACTTGCTTTCGGGAATGTTATACATAATTTTATTTTATGTTAGTGACGTCATGCGCGTTGGCCAACTGGTCATGAATTTCGACAAAGTACGCGAGCACTGCTTCGCCCGATCATGTTTTCAAAGATTTCCAGACTGAGACTATAGGAAAAGGATAAGTGGCACTCGTGATTAATTATTAGCTACGAGCGCCGAAACTATACGTATGACCGTTAAGCCCAGAATGGGACGGTTGGACCGTGCGCCGATCACACATGCATTGTCCATATGGCTTCTGGCGTTCCTGTGGTTCCTTAGCTTAACCACCTCGAACCAAAATCATCACTGACAACTCCGACATGGGCGATGGCTGATCTCGCTTAGCCTTTCACTGCTGCTGTGCGATTGTTTTCGAAATATTACGGAGAAGAAAAAACAATTGTTTCGAACCCAAGAAACATAGTAGGTTCTGGCTGGTATTGTAACCAAAATACGGAGAAATTGAAAAACTTGTCTATGTAAAGCACTTCGTCTACAAGAACGCTGCGAAGTAAGCGCAAAAACGAAAAGCACCAAACTTAAATTGTGGATTTAAAAACTCACGACGCGCGTCTCCCCAGCGAAGTCATGACGAGTCGTACAACAATCAATTTAGTGCTCATGATTCTCAGGCTACAGGAAACATATATAGTGCATGTAGTAGATATGCCATATATAGTATATATACGCATATATAGTAAACAATCAGAGCGCCATATATCCCTATAGCAATCTTAACCCGAAACTCTACTCCTTTCTCTAAACCATAGTCTAAAACAGCAACTTACGCCTGCATCATCATCATGTCACATCAAATTTTCCTAGTGTTTGCTAAAAAGTGGATTCGCTCAGCACATTAACTGCTAAACGCCTCAAACTAACCGCACGACAATAAGATAAAATCAGAATGTGTAATTAAGGAGCAGGACACAGATATTCATGCCTGAATTTTGATTGTGAAAGCACGCACACATCAGATGGCGTCATAGTTGGAACACGATAACTTTCAATTTTCGCGTTGACTTTCGCGTTTAATCAGCAGGTGATACTGAGTCCTGAGCAGATCGTGGCTGTAGTCAGAAGCAACAGTGAAGCGAATAACTGTCCGGCTTAATCTATTTGCTGATCGCGTTATCGCTGAAAGGTTCCGTAATTCAATTACAGCAAAATCGAATCAGACAAGTTTTAGCGCAGATTTAACATCGCTGTCGTCTTCCAGCCCTTCGTTTAAATATGCGCGTTCGAGCCGCCGCGGAGGCTTAGCGACTACAGTGTTGCGCTGCTAAGCACGAGGTCGCCGGATCGGATCCCGAACGCGGCGGCCGCATTTCGATGGGGCGAATGCAAAAGCGCCCGTTTCCCGTGCATTGGAAGCACGTTAAAGATGGCCTGGAGGTCAAAATTAATACGGAGTCCTTCACTACGCCGTGCCTCATAATCAAATCGCGGCTTTGGCATGCAAAACCCCAGAATTCAATTCAAATATGTGCGTTCGTAATTCCTCAGCTGATCGCTTCGGTGAGGACCGTAATTTTGAAGCAAGCGCCTGCGTTCAAACGAAACAAAAAATAGCAAGAGATTGAGGTCAGCTTTTGCGCGCCACAACGACATTTATTCGCTAAGTCAAGTCGCTTATCGAAGCGAAACATCGCGGCGCGAACCCCCCAGTTCTTCTGGACGGAACAATAAAATTTATTGCCTTAATAACCGCAGAAGTTCGTACGCTTTGTCGATTTCCTGACCAAGAAACCAAACTGCTCTACTTAGCCTGTTTCCCATTTACATCTCCCTTCCCCTTTTAACGAACACGGCTACAACGAAAGACACTAAAGGACGCCGTCACAGTATTCATAAATTCGCTCAGCCCTGTACGAATAAAAGAAAGAATACACGAGGAGATCGCGAGCGAGCGAGGTCGGCCGGTGCTATGTAGTGGCCGAGAAACCGTGACAGCCCGAGACGAGAAACGACCCGAGACTCGAATTTATAAATTCCCCCTTCGCAGGGGGAGGGTATGCCGTTTGCGAAGCGAGTCGGTGGGACGGATAAAGCCCCTCGATACTGAAAGTAGCGCTATTCTGTGAACTTTGCCGCCGCGCCGCCAACCCTCGCACATCCTCCTCTCCCGCCTCTCCACTCGGCGCTATTCTGACCGATGATTGGCCGCTCCGGCCGGCCCCAGCCGTCGCCTTGGAAACATGCGCGAAAGCGTCGCTTTGCTTGTGTTGTTGTTTTTCTTCGGCGCCATGGGCAGGCCGTGTTCCTTTATTCAGCTAATTCGAACTCTGCATTTCGCACCGCGTTATGCCGGGTTGCTGCGCATTTCAGTGCACAGGCCGGCGTGAAAAAGTAGCTTCATGCTTTTCACGATTCCTCGAGGGAAGAACGACATCAGCCGCAGAATAAAGTGGATTCACAACATCGGACGCATATCGTCTGGAGAATAACACCATGCAATGTTTCATGTTACTGGGTTCGAGCTTATGCTACTTCTAACCGGCGGTTTATATAAATATTTTTATTTTCCGAAGTGTGTGCCATCCTGGATGTTTTGTGTGTTTTCCGTGTAACGTTTCAGGAGTCACCTGCAATAAAAATTGCATCTGGCCAGATATGTGCTGGTGTGTCACAGTGGCTGAGTATTCTATGCTCCAGACCTGTACTTTGCGTCTGAAATTTGTGTTGGGGTGGCACGATGTTTTCAGTAAGTAGCTGAAAAAACTGGCAAAACCCTGCATGCCGCCCTCTCAGATCTATGGTAATGGCTGCGGCTGGCAGCTTTTCCAGCTCTTACGAAACAGCTTTATTGGCAAATTGCAAAAGGAATGACATCTGGGAGAGTCATTAATGCCACAGATTGGAAGAATAATGTGCAAAGGAGGACCAAAACTTCGCGCAAATAAGCTTTGAGCATCTTCTTGCCTGCTATGGATCTTTAGAGCGATGAAGGCCTTTGTGTGACCGCCGCGACTGTGAAAGTCTACCGCGATTCCGAAGTCTAGCGGCACGTGAGGAGCGAGTCAGCAGAGATGCCTTTTAAGGCTGACTTTCATTCGCGATAGGTGAAATCTTTACAATTTATATTTAGTTATGCTATCAAAATAACGTCAGATTCTTAAGCTCTGTGTTTCTAAAATAGTACGAATTGTTTCCTTGAAACCGACCCAGTCACAGAAGGGCTAAATTCTATCTTATCGTCCTTTACAGCGCTGAATATTGCATCACCACGGGCGTCTGAGGCACTAATTGAATGCATTCGATGGGCTACACTGAATAAGTCACAGAGACAGCATCCCCTTCCCATCTTTTAATCTAGTCGTCCGTTGCCGTCAGCAATCATTCATAACTTTCAAGCCAACCCTTGGCTACGCTCACTTCTACAGTAGTCAATAAAAATATATCTCTTGAGAGCACGAAAAACTAGAAAAAAATTGTTCTATTTCAAGCAGAAATGAAATTTCTATAGCCCAGGTATTAAATGCGCGGCATATGCATTACACCGAGGCCCCAAGCCTTTTAGGACTGAACCCCTCCCACCCTGCCCCCCCCTAAAAAAAAATCCATAATCACGTTATAGCAAATTTCGCATCATTTTTGCGGCCACTGTCCTGCTTCTGAAACTTCACGCACGCAATGACGTCCAACTAAATTACCGCAATCTCTGCCTGGCTCGACTGCAAAAATATAGTGTCATAAAAAGTACTTCCGCGAAAATGCAGCGCTAGTTGAAATTGCATTTAACGGGGCGTCACTGTGTCGAAAAATATTAAAGAACGTACAAATTTAAATTAAATACTGTGCTAATTAAAGCTCTGCCCTGTTGAAGTGACCAGTATAAAGATATCAAAGCCAATGTGGGCTATATACAGTACGCTGCGATTGTTAATTCATGCTGCAAACGCGCACGTTTAGCGCTTTCATTGCTCAAACGAGAAGGTGATAAATGTGGGTCATGGTAGAGTCAAGCACATTGCATTCCTATCTAGTGCTTTCGTTTAATAATAGAGCGAGAAAAAAATCCCGAAATTAGGTGCGATCACGGGTGCCAGCTGATGCATCAAGCCGGCGAGCGCGCGATGGCCTGCGAAGCGTGCCGTGCGCAGCGCGCACAGCCGGCGGGCGAGGTGAATCGAGGAGGAAAGCGCGGGAGTGGAGGAGAGTGTCGCTACTTTCAAATTATTAAGGGGCTTTAGGGACGGACGCCTATACGCGCCGCATAGCGGCGGTGAGAAGAGTTATACGAGGGCACTTTATTCCCCTGCATCCAGAGACCCAACCCGTTCCCGGGAGTCGTATAAACGCGCCTATACTGTCTCTCTCTCTCTCCTCCACGCTCTCCCTTTGACCCGTCCGTCTCCCGGGTTCTTCTTGGTCGGGTGATTACTCCGCCCAGCGCAAGCTTGTGTAGTTTCTACAGCCGCGCATCCGTCCGGCGCCAACTGTGTCCGTGTCAGACTGCGGTGCCATACGAGGCGCAGTTAGCACTGCAGGCGGTGGATTTCCGATTTGCAGTTGTCGCGAATGGGGCCGGTACTGCAGCAGTCGCGAGACGTTTCTAAGCAACGACGCATGCAGAAGAGAATCTAAGAAACAACGAAAAAAAGAAGGCCGGACATATTTTAAGTAATCAGAGAGGGACAGAGCGACTAATAATTTCCGAATAAAAAATACGTGCGTGCTCTTGGTTCCGAGAATGCAAGCACGAGATGCTATTGGTCGTCTATGTAGTTTATAGATATCATCCGCTTATGTAACATATCGATATCATCGCCTTCTTTTTGCGACGCTTGACGGATTTACTTATATTTTTTTCGGCCATTGTATTTATGACCGATGGTGTGTGTAGTTCATCGTTCTTCTAAATTTTTTTCTTCACCGCCCCCCCCCCTCCCTCCTCCCCGTCGTAAGCATCGGCTTCTATTGATTTGGGACGTAAAAAAAATTGAAAAGCAGGCATCGTCACAGCTGGCTATCCCGAAATACCATATTCTTTACTCAGGGAGAAACGAGAACAGCGAGAGCAAAACGTAAAAAAATGTTGATAAGCACTATCCACACACGAGCACGACACGAAGACACAAAGGGTGTTTCTATACGGACACCAACACGGAAAGTACTAACACCTAGGACGTTCACCAATCACAGAGGCGTGAACCAGTTCACACAACGTTTCTCACCTATGCGAATATATAGCATACGTATTTGAACATGGAAACCTGATAGCGGAAAAAACAACGCGGCCACAGCCTGAATATGTCAAAAAACAAGCACAATTTAAACAAGACAAAACACGTAATGTCACTCGAAGGCCGACCACGAGGGTGGTTTCCACTAAAGTCGCGATGTGAGCCAACGGCACCCTTCTGCTTATCAGGTCATTCAAGCAGTTCGCTCACTGAGGATGCTATGTCAAGGATGTTCAAATGGTCACGCAGACCAACACGCTGTTGCGTGTTGGTCGCATTCATGACATTGTATAATAAAACGCTTCGCTGAAGTGTAGAATTTGGCGCTGCTGTCGCAGATGTAGATGTAGACCGTAGATGTTAGTGGCACATACCCACACTAGGGGATTGCCCAAAAACAGGGTAGTTAAGTATAACTGTTGTGCTCTTTTTCTCTCTCTCTTGTGCTCGTGTCGTCGTCGTCGTCGTCGTCGTCGTCGTCGTCGTCGTCGTCGTCGTCGTTGTTGTTGTTGTTGTTGTTGTTGTTGTTGTTGTTGTTGTTGTTGTTGTTGTTGTTGTTGTTGTTGTTGTTGTTGTTCCGTGACGATCGTTCGTTTCTGTCTGGATATTTCGCCTTCTAACACATGAACTATGTTTCGAAGGCAGTAGCAGCTAGCGATACTACGAGCAGGCGATGCTACGAAATTGTCTACGTACAATGAAAAAGTTATCCCGTTGTACTCAGAAAAAGAGACGCATAACTATGTAGCCCCCCCCCCCCCCAAACTTGTTATTTCCTACTGTAAATTTTTCAGTGCCATATAGTAACAGGGTAGACCCTAACCGTCCTTCCAATCCTTAATTTCGCCCAAATATTAGAAAACAGTTCTTATAGCGCTACTTGGCTTTGCAGTATTCAGTACGTTAGTATAGTGGGGCGCTTTTGATAAGAATTCGAATATTTATCTAACGTCATTGCCTTGAAAGCGTACTCCCTGTGCAAGTGAACAGCATCAAAATAATTACGACGAGACCCATCTCTCGATGACTGTCAAAGGTAATGCTATTAGCATTCAAGCTATGTCGCGGCACACCATATCGCTGGTCTCGTTTATTTAAAATCCGCAGTAGTAATTCTGAGACTTCCGTTGCTTCGGTTGTTTGCGACAACACTGTCACCGGTACCCGCCAATTTTACTATCACGCTCGCTTGCCATAATCGCACATGAATATCGCGGCATGACGACGACGTATTGATGACGTCGGAATGACGAAGAACGCATGGCACCGGTGCAGTGACTAAGACGGTATGACGGCGAAGGCATTACGACACTGAGGTACGATTCTAAAATGATAACGATAGTATAACGACGACACCGCGACGACGATGGCTTGAGGACAGTTGGATGACGGCGAATGTGTGACGACGAAAGCATGACAACGACCAGATTACGAAGCTGGATTGAAGACGATGGCACGACCACGACGGCATGATGACCACATAACAATCGCTGTCATGCAGCAATGACTGCATGACAACGACAGCATGACAGACAGACAGACAGACGGACGGACGGACGGACGGACGGACGGACGGACGGACGGACGGACGGACGGACGGACGGACGGACGGACGGACGGACGGACGGACGGACGGACAGACAGACAGACAGACAGACAGACAGACAGACAGACAGACAGACAGACAGACAGACAGACAGACAGACAGACAGACAGACAGACAGACAGACAGACAGACAGACAGACAGACAGACAGACAGACAGACAGACAGACAGACAGACAGACAGACAGACAGACAGACAGACAGACAGACAGACAGACAGACAGACAGACAGACAGACAGACAGACAGACAGACAGACAGACAGACAGACAGACAGACAGACAGACAGACAGACAGACAGACAGACAGACAGACAGACAGACAGACAGACAGACAGACAGACAGACAGACAGACAGACAGACAGACAGACAGACAGACAGACAGACAGACAGACAGACGGACGGACGGACGGACGGACGGACGGACGGACGGACGGACGGACGGACGGACGGACGGACGGACGGACGGACGGACGGACGGACGGACGGACGGACGGATAGATTTCCACGTTGCTTGACTTCGTAGATGCTGGCAGCTTCGTCGCTTCGTTTTACTTCGAAGTGGCTGATAGTGGAAAACATCGTTTCTAATCATAGAAGAAATGTAAAAATTACACCAGAAGATATTTTGACCAAAACAGCGAAGAAAGGTCATGTGCTTAACCGTCGTATCCCAAGGAATCGCAGTCGCAGCCTCTGCTCGGTGACGCCATCGTTCCTTTCGTTCGGCTTCCAGGAGAAGCAAGAAGACGTTGAGGAGGCACCGGGGAAAATAGTCGCGCAATACCGATCCCGTCTTGGACTTCATCTCCCTTTACGGCACATTTCCTAACATCGATATTCGCCGGCATACAATGTTAAGAGCTCGCCGTTGCTTTTATGACGACGCAGATAACAAAACATCTCGAGACATCCCATTGTAATGGATATGTGATGACATCTGCGCGAGCTCGTATACTCTTTTTATCCGCGATACTATTGCAAGGGAGCACTGCCTCTGTGCGAGGCTTATGTCACTAAATGGCAAATCTACAACAGCGGCACCAAGACCAGCGGCATAACACAAGAAGCGCTGATTGCAAACTAGTTCACATCGTGTCGCTCGTCGTCGTCCTCGCATCCGTCCGGCTGTTTCTTTCACCTTGAACCCTCACCAATTTGCGCAATTTCGTCTCCTTTTTATGACTACAGACGCCCGAAATACGGGTGCTTGCGCGAAGTCCATTGGTCAACGAACTGAAGCAAAGGCAGTCTCCCGGGCTCTTGGGTCATTCAGAATCCTCTTTAGCCCCTCCTTTCCACGTTCCCCCGCTGTAACTGTAAATAATGTCAGCATCTTCCAGCATAAACTTGCTCCGAACTAATGGAGAGCCTCCGAGACGCGAAGACGGGCACTCCACTCTTCAAGAGCGTCGGCGCGACGACGGTGTCCGCACCACGGTCCAAGCTGTCCACCGCCATGCTGCGGTGGGTCGAGAATGCCGCCCATTGAGCAGCCCCTGTCAACGTCTGCTTGTCTCCTGAATGCCTCGGCGGCAGGAAGAAGCTAATTGGCGCACTGCGTGACTTTGCGTTCGTTCCTTTGCCTTGGCGCGTTCTGCTTCGTACACGCGTTCTCCTCGGTTCTCGCTCCCCAGCCTCCGCCCAATCTTCTTTCCCCTACCGACGCGACCCTCTACTCCAGAAATAGATGTCGCGGTCTGGGAGGCCCGAGCCGGAGACGCTTCGACATCATCTCACGCCACGCTTCTGCTCCCCCCCGACTGCCGCCCCATCTTTCTCCGACCGGGAAATGCCGCGGTTGTCCCTTTCGTCGAAGGTGGTGGGTCCGAAAATTGCGCCATTTTTCTTTGCTATAGACATTCCCGGTATGTCGCCCGCAGAACCTTTGCCGTTTGTATCCTTTAGCTATGGCCTTCCGAAAAAAATCCCTCCTTGCATGCACTCCAAAACGTGATATTGTATCGGGATCGTTCGAATTTCTACCCTCAGCTGAGCAACGTAAGATTTAGTATTGAGCATGGCGATGTAATAACATGGCCCACAACTTAGATATCTGTGTGCAAAACCATGCTAAACGAGGACATGTTTCGTACAAGTGACATATTAAGTATTAAGCTGATTGAGTGAAATCTGAGGTTCCAAAAAAATATCAAAATTTACACAGCAACGGTAATTTGAACCTTTCTTTCTAATGGCTTATATCTCCAGTAAAGAGGGACGTTATAGCTACTAAATATACGTTGCACATTTGAGTTCTTAGACCAGCTCACGAGTCGGCTCGGTCACTCACTCATTCATTCATTCACTCAGCCAATCACACATTCTTTTGCTTATTCGCTCACTAGAAAAGGACTTATTTATTTTGCGTTCGCCAGTCCGGTGAAGAAACCATTTGTGAAGGTTCATTTTCATAGACGCTCAGTATAATAAAGCCGATAATCACTGCTCTGCCATATAATAATACAATTCACCTAGGTTTCCTGGATTTTCTTTTGATAGGGTGCCTCTTATTACGGAAACCCGCTTAATTTACTTTCTTTTTATTTACTGATTTACGTAGATGCAAGTCACAGTGCTCCCGTATTCTTAACCTCCCTCTACTACTACTACTACTACTCTACTATTCTACGTCCTCGTGGAGTGTCGGGAAGCCGAAAGAGAAAGAAGGAAACATTTTTCTCTAGCATACCGGTATTGTATCCCTCTCCATTTCGGTATGTTTCTTGGTAAGGAACCCCTTTTTACCACCAAAGCTGCCCTAGGTTTCTTGAATGATGTGGTTCTGCATGTTAATAGTCCAATAGTATCGTAGCACATCCTCTCTCTAGAGGATGCTGCTGTGATAGTAGTCCTGTACAGCACACACCTTCAGGTCCTTGCGCTTCAGGACTCTGTTAGGGCAGTAGTGCTTTTTTCGAATTTTTTATCGAAATGACCAATTTTAGCACATTGTCATTCTTTTACAATGCTTCTTTCGCGTTCTTGGCACGCTTCATAGTCATTGTCATAGTTTTATTATATGTAGCTCTTACACATTTTGCAGTGACCGTCTTTTAGGCCCCTTTACAGCCCTATTGCAACCATTGCTCGTAATTTATCGCTTCACTTGGATTTCATTACCATTGGCTTGGCGCTCTTTGGCCATACCTGGCCCTTGCGCCATAATATACCACACATCGTCATACTACTACTAACATGTCTTCCTGATAACTTTTAGATTAAAGATATCTACGGTTCTGCTGAGCCTTCATTGATAAGCGACATTCTTTTAAGTCGCTTTCTGTAACGGTTTTCGTTTCACGGAGAACAGAAGCAAATAGTGACGGCCGAAATAAAAACTGAAGGGGAAACAGGGGCTACAGCGGTGTGTGAACTAATACGGAACAAATATCTCCAATTGCATACTTAAGCAGTTTTGCGACGCTCTCTCACACGGGAAGTATTACATAATACTCCACCTAGTAGGCATGTCCACTTCGTCTGCTTTTGAAGGTCTGATTGGCTGGGCTGGGCTGCACTTGCGCGGGAGCCAGTCGCCACAGCCAATCAGCACTTCAGGAGCAGACGAAATAGACATGTCCACTAGATGAACTCTTCCAGAATGCACTCCCCCCCCCACCCCTACCTCTACCCCAGGATCCGAGCTTTTCTTAGAACAGGCGATCCATGAAATGTTCGTTTCAGGCAACTCAGTTCTGTGGAAATTCACAAGGTGGAAGATTTCAACGTTGATTTCAACTTCAGAAAGACAGTACGCTAGCAGACTTGGCGCCGTTACAAAAAGTAAAGCGTTAGAACAAAAAATAATCATAAAAAGTTGGAAGGCTATTCAATATATAATTGAAGTGGATGAACAACAAAGTTTTCCCTAGTGAGTTGGGGGTGAAAATGGGGTGTATGAACCATGTACTTTATTCTGCGAGGACCGCAGCGTCTGACACGACAGTGCCTGGATCTTCGACTAGAAGCGCAGACCCTCAGCGACAGCCTATCAAAACGCTACCTGCCACACCGGAAGAATGTGAGAATGCTCCCCTTACCACCGGTACCATCGCCACCGTGCGATGGTAGCGGTGGCAAAGGGAGCGGAGGGTTCTCGCATTCTTCCCTCGTAGCAGCTTGCGTTTTGTGACGACACGGCGCCTCTAGTTGAAGACGCAGACGCTGTCGTTTGAGACGCTGCGTGCGGTGGTTTCTGTAACGGTTTTCGTTTCATGGAGAACACAAGCAAAGAGTGACGCCGAAGTAAGAACTGAAGGGGAAACAGGGGATACTGCGGTGTGTGAGAATTATGCGAGAAATATGTTCTTTTCTAGTGAGCGGATGAGCAGAAGAATGTGGGATTGGCTGAGTGAATGAATACATGAGGGAGTGAATGACCGAGCCGACACGTTAGCTGGTCGAAGGACTCAAGTGTGCAATGCACATTTAATAGCTATAACGTCCCTCTTTACTGGAGATATAAGCCATCAGAAAGAAAGGTTCAAATTAACGTTACTGTCTAAATTTTGACATTTTCTTTGGAACCTCAGAGTTCACTCAATCAGCACGGTTGCGCCACCGGTACACAATGCCACTGGTGCCACCGGTACCGAGGTCACCGGAAGCGTCGGTACCACCGCTGCAAGGTCTATCTTTTGGATCGGCGCACATTTTTAGACTGCGCTATCTCCGGTATTGCACAGTGAAAGAGGCTAGAAATAGACCTGGTACAAAAAGAAAGTGGGGGGGGGGGGGCTTAACTTGCCAGGAGAAACTTCATCTTTACAAAGTTTGTAAACAGGGATGAAGTGCCTCAGACAGGCTGGCCTTCATCCCTGTTTACAAACTTTATACCACAGTGTGCTATTCCATCTGTCAGCCCTTTTCTTGTTTTTGGACTTCATCTTTACAAGAAACGCACATCCGAGAGTCTAAATGACGCGAAGCTCGGCGTTTTGAGTCTGCGACGTTGCACGAGGTACAGCAGATGATGCGACCTCCACGTGGTCACCGGTAGCTGCTAACTGCCTGCGTCACAGTGACGGACGAGATGCGTGATGCTTGTCGAGGGTAGAATGTTTATAAGAAGCGTACGGGCAGGGGCACAGAAAAGTACGGCACACGGCTAAATATATTTAAGGCCCCGGTGTCACCGTGGCCCGTAAACTTCGCGAGGAATTGGCCATGAATAGGAGCATGCCCAGCTGAACATACTCACTGCCGTATAGTTTTCTGTCCTGAAAGACTCACACTGACCCAAGTTGTCTACTATGTTAGACAGCAGCGAGCAGTAAGTTGACTATTCGGGCATATACATGCAGTGGCTCGAGCAACAGCAAGCCCGCACCCAATGCCCAATTGTCTATATATATATATATATATATATATATATATATATATATATATATATATATATATATATATATATATATATATATATATATCCGCAAATCAATAAGCCGACGAAATATCGACGAATCCCGAACCCTGGGGAAAGGGCAGAGAATGCATCGCTTTAAATTGAAACGCTGTGTAGTTCAGGAAGCCCGAGCGCTGTCAGATTAACAATCTCTGTTTCGAAATCTCTTCGCTAATGACGAGGCCGTTCTCTCTTTCCTCCTTGTTTTCTTTCGGCGACGCGTTTTCACTTTTGACTCTGATCAGATTTATTTTTCTTTAAACACCACTTGCATATAATGCTCGGTGCATGTTCTATTTTCTTTTCTTTATATTAGCTGCATAGTAAATCGCCCACGTTTCTGGGACGTTCCCCGGCTCGTCGTCCCAGCAGTCTGAAAAGAGCGGCTGCTCGTAACGATCCCGGTGACATGCGACTGTTTGCTTTCGCGCGCGAACAGCTGTCGTTAGCCGAGCTTTAAAAAAATCCAGATTATCACGAATCGCCCTGTTCGACACAACCATTATCGGCTCGTTCCAGCGCCCCGAATCGGAACTTTCTTCTTCTTCTCTTTCTCTCCATCTGCTGATAAGGCCTGTTCCTCCGTCAATAATTAGCTTCTCCGGCCATCGAGCCGCGGAGAGGCCGCATAATATGGGCGCGAGCTTCACCGTTCTCGCGAGCAGTTCTAGTAGCGCAATTGCGCTGGGATGGAAAATATGAATCGACCTTTGAAAATTAATTACGGTGGAGACACAGAAAGAACACGGAGTTACCACTATTTTCATTCCCGTCGTTCTCTCTGCCGCTCTCTTTGTCGTTCGAGAAACTGACAAGTAAAGCGAAGATATGTTGTGGCAGGTACGTCCCATCTTTCATGCTCAGTTCAGTTTTCTTCCTGGTTATACTAATTTATTTCTTTTATTTTCGCTGAGATGACATACAAGGGTGCAGGCAATGAGAAGAGGTTACAACAAAAAATCTAGAAGGTTTAAAATGTTGAAAAATTACAATAACGCGTATATATAGGCGTAAGAGCCTCTTGGCCGCTTGTGCTCTCTCTAAATGTAAATTCAGATGACTGGTAACTTAAGCAAGTAGTAATGCCGGTTTCTGGTATAATTTTAGTTAATCGTGCACTCAAGTCCGAAATTTTGGCGGCGGTGATAAGAATACAGCAGCGTGATAAGACCGGACGTTTCTTATTATTATTTTTTTATGTAAAGAGTATTTAAAGAGTAGCGTCTACTCCTACACCCAACAACAAAAAAACTAAATAACGATGAAAACTTAAATTATGCGGTTTCAGGTGCCAAAACCACTTTCTGATTATGAGGCACGCCGTAGTGGAGGACTCCGGAAATTACGAGGTCGCGGGATTCGATCCCGCGACCTCGTACTCAGCAGCCCTACACCATAGCCACTCAGCAATCACGGTGGGTAATAACGATGAAAACTGCAAGATAGAAAATTTAACAAAGGAACGTACATTTAAGCGAAACTTAGGCTGCACACGAAGCGAGAGTGCTTATGTAAGCTCAGCTTTATTTTAATATTCGAATGTCTTTGTCCGCATATGAAAAACGAAGGTGAAGTAAATGACAAAGGGCACCAAGACTAAAAAAAAACTTCTTGAATATGCACTCTCCATATGGGCGGTGACACTGGATGGTGGTGGTTCGCAGGGGTTGATGCGGGATAACAGCTGGACTACAGGGCACGATTAATAATGGACGGAGGCACAAGGCACATCTTTTCATCACTCTATCGTTCCCCTGGTGCCTCTTCCCTCCTTCGCCGCTGCACCCAGGTCCGCTGTCTTCCTCTAATACTGCCACCTTCGGCCATTTTTTGCCTCTTCTCCGATCTTCTCTCAAGCGCGTCTTCTCTCCATTGACCACATAATGGTCACCAAGCCCTATTGCCAGTGTCAACCTGCCTTCCTACTCCCAGCGAGACCACAGCCTTCCTTTTCCCATCTTCTCATTAATTAAGTTCTGCTCTGATTTGATTTTCTTTGTAAGCCAGTGGCATCGCGCGTCCTCGCTTAAAACCATCCTGTAGCTGCCGTACCGTGAAAGACAAGATGGCGTGTAGTAAACGGCGAGAGCTCTAGGATTTCCCATAGAAGGTGTGTGTGTGTTAGCACGTGCGTGTGCGTGCGTGCGTGTGTGACACGCATCGCTTTCCTCTCGTCCTCTTTTTTATTTTTCTTTAGTGTGTGTGAACAGACCGTTTTTGTTCTGTACTGCAGAACAAAAAAGGTAAATTGCGGCAGAATGAAACTTATTCGAACGGAGCTTCTTACACACTGACTCCGATGAAGTACGGTAACTACAATGTTAGTTTACAAGTGTCCGTTCATCTCACGGGGCTTTCTCCGCGTGCGGACACGGACAAAGGTAGCCCGAGTGGAAGAAGCCAATCATGTTAAAAGCACAGCACAACTGTAAAGCTGGCTCTGTTGTTAACACAGTAGACTTGAGGCGAAACCACACAAGCGGTGAGCGGAGCGGTGAGTTTCTACAGGGCGCACGACGGTGATCGAACGCACTAATCTACTAAAAAAATATCAGCTCCTCCAGTGCTCTTTTACTAAGAGAATCTCACGGTATGTACGTGGGATGCTTCATATTTTGCCCTCTAGTACATATATAACCGACAGACAAACCAAGTTTTACGCGTGCTTTCTCTTTTTTTTTTTTTTTTACTGCGACAGTTCAGAAAAGAACTCGAAACTGCGAATGTTGTAAAACGTTGTTGACCGAGAAAATTTTACTTTATTCTCCTAAAAAATCGCGTACGCGGTTTAATGTTTCGGAACCCCAGAACTAAGCTAAGTGCAGGGCAAACAAAGCACCCTTTCGGCGCAAAATATTATGGCACTTGTTTGGTGCTCCTGTCGCCAAAGTGCTCCTGACTGCGACCATTGTACTTGAACCACCAGACGCAGATATTTTTCTGTGCGCTATGCTTCTTAACGTAAGTGCTCGTTAAGCCGGATCTTTTGTTCTGTTAGTCTGCTTTCCCCACGAAGCCGTTTTGCCACACTGAATTGATTCACTCAGCTCACAGTGAAGGCACTCTTGAATTTTTTACGTTCGAGTGGCCTATTGGAGAGACTATAATTCTCATGGACGTTCAAGACCTTCCCTACCTTTTTGTTTTTCGTTTTTTTTTTTTTTTGCTTTTTCTATCCGCAGTTCTTTCCATCTTTCATTTCCCCTTACTGTTCCCCCAGTGCAGGGTAGGAAACCAGAATGTTATCCGGTTAACCTAGCTGCCTTTTCCATCCAGTTTTTCTCTGTCTCTCTCTACTCATCTGCTTTGTTTGCATAAATTAGCTACACCTTTCATTATTGTTTCATATGGGCTCTGTTAATGCAAATATAAAGGTAGAATTCTCGCTAATGATTTGCTCACAAATGTTCTATTACTTGTCGTGGTCAATTTTAAGAAATGCCTCACCATCGCGCCTGATCACGTAATCTCATGACGTCATCACGTCAAACGCGACATCACGCGATGACGACTTCACCAAGTGATGTCACCTGATGACGTCATGTAATTCCTCCTGGAGAAGCAGCACAACGTGCACTTCCCGGTTCTTTCCACGGTCTCGGGAGTCGGCCCACATTTTTGTGCGAGCAAAGGTAGCGACCGACTAGAGCCTGCTAGCTTCGCTGTAAAATATTTTTAGAAATTAAATTCTGGGGTTTTACGCGCGGAAACACCGTTCTGGTTATAAGGCACGCCGTAGTGTGGGAATCCTGAGTAATTTCGGCCACCTTAATATGGGCTCCTTAATATGCGCCCAATGCGCGGTACACGGGCATTCGTGCATTACGTCTCCATATGAGTGCGGCGGCCGCTGCAGCCGGGATCCAACCCACGACCGCGAGCTCATCAGCGCAACGCCATAGCCACTGTGCTACCGCTGCGGGTCCTGTTCACCGATCTCACCCGTAAGAAGATGTAAGCGCTGAGGATGGCGAGGCTTTCTCAATGCTCTCTGAGATCACAGGCTGCCCTCCAGCTCCAGAAGGCACCAAACGATATAACAGAACTCGATAAATGGAAAAACCATAACTGAGGAGAATTGTCATAGGCCTTTCCGGCTTTCAGGCACAATGACAGCGCCGTGTTTTTAAAACGAGTTTCCGATCGCCTGCTTACTTGCCTAACTAAGGCAGGGAAAAAAAGATAAAGTAAGAGACCCGAATGAGGAAACAGAGTTGGGATATATTTAATGTTTTCCCAGCAGATTTGCAGTGTCCGCATGAAGACGGACGACTCAGCACGAAGACCACGGCATCGGCAGGTTTCCAGCGGTAAGATAAAATGCCCCGAACGATTTCGACATTGGCACGCGTAAGACGAAGGAAGCCACGTATGCCCTGTTTTCCACGCTCCGTTTCGCCGTCTCCGTTCAGTGCGCCGAAGGCTATGGTTAGCATCAGCCAAACAGTAACGAGAGCCGGTTGCACGTTCTAAGAAGGTATAGGAGGGCTCGCCCATATGTGCGCTGCTGATCATTACCGCGATACTCTCATTCAATCGGCGTCGCGCGGAGGACGACCAGAGATGGACAACGGGTAAGCCTTTCTCCTGGTTCTTTTGTCGCTTGTCGACGTGACTCGGAGCTCCATCCTCACTGCATGAAGTTGATGAGATGGAGCAGATGGCGTCGCGTGGAAACCCAGCGAGACCCCGACAGGCATCGAGGGTTGCAATGAGAGAGAAAGAGAGAGAGAGAGAGAGAGAGAGAGGGAGAGAGAGAGAGAGAGGGAGAGAGGGGGGAGGAATAAAACGGGCCCATAAAAGACCGAGGAGGAACGAAGAGGAACGGAGATCACTCCGCGCTCTCTCCGATCGTCTCGACGCCTGACGAGAAGAGGTCTTGACAACGACCGCCGAGGCGACAAGCAGATTAACGAGGCGCCCCTTTCGGAAGCGCGCGGCGCCCTTTGAAAGTCGCCTGGACGTCGTCGTCGCCTCCATAAGAACGAGAAGACAAAGTATTGTCGTCTTCGTTCGAGACGGATTCGTCGCTGCGGTCTCTTCTCTCTCTCCCCTTCGTTCTTTCCCCTAGGTCGATCAAGTTTCGAGGGGTGTCCGTTCGTCACCCCCCAAGCATCCGGTCGTCGTCGGTGTCGGGCACCTCCTTTCCCGCAAGACACACGATCCGACGAGCGATAGCCGGTAGGAAATGCCGAATGGTAGGAGAATAGAGGGGCATCTAAAAGGACGGCGATGTAGAGAAAAGGGGGCGTGGTAATGGCGGTGGTGGTGGTGCTTGCGACGAACGATGGCGGCGCTATCGTCCCGCGACTACGATCCCGGCCGCGTATCACGATTCCGCGTACGTTGCCGTGGATAAGGCGGCTAGAAAGGGATGTCGAGCGGGTGCTGAAATGGATAGCGAATAAAGAAGCGAATTGCTGGGGAGAAAAAGCAGTAAGATATAGATTCCCATGTTATTTTTCTGTCACTTTTTGTTTCCTCCTAAGACGGGGAGCCGAGGATCGGGTTCTCTTTTCACTGCTCTATGTTCGCCTTCACAGTGGTTCGTCGCTAGAAGATGGAGGATGAATAGAAGGGTGTGGAAAGCTACAAATGGTAGTGCAAGCAATCTTAACCCGGCGACCTGGGCAGCATTGCTCCACCTCAGTGTCAATTGCATTGTTACCGTGACACGTCTACAAACGCCGAGCAAATCAGAGTCGCTCAGATACACAAGGATGATGCGTATTGACCCCTTGCGGGCTACAATTAACCCTTCCGGGGACACCGCGTGCTGCAAGCATGTCTTCAATAAGAAAGCCTTTCTAGGCTCATGGTGAAGTTTGTGTCAGCAGACCTGACCGCCGGAGTGCCTGCCGAAGCGTCATCACGCCATATGAAGACAGATTAATGAATGAAAAATGATTGATAGTGACAGTGAATGATAACGTTATAATAGAGATTGGTAGAGGTTAATAATGACTAGTAATGACTAATAATGACTACTAACGTCTCCGACATGACCAATATTTCTAACGACGGCTTGTAATGACCACAATTGATTAAAATTTCTACAAATGTCTAGTAATTAGTAGTAATAACTAAAATTACTACTAATGACTACGAAATGACCAATATGTCTAACGACAGCTTGTAATGACTACAATTGATTACACATGACTAAAGATGCTTAGTAATGACCCGTAATGACTAATAATGACTGAAATGACTTGTAATGACTAGCAATGACTACGAAATGACCAATATGTCTAACGACGAAATGTAACGACTACAACTGATTAGACATGACTAACAATGTTTCGTAATGACCAGTAATGACTAACAATGACTGAAATGACTTGTCATGACTAGCAAAAGCTACGCAATGACCAATATGTCTAACAACAACTTCCTTAGAAGCACTACAAATGCTTAGTAATAACCAGCAATGACTAATAATGACTGAAATAACTTGTAATGCCTACTAACGGCCGTGATATGATCAGCATGTCCAACGACGGCTTGAAATTACCAGAACTGATTACAAATGACTAAGAATGCTCAGTGTGAGCAGCAATGACTAAAACAAATAAGAGAAAGAGAAGAGGCAAAGTGAAAGAAGCGAATGACAAGAGGACGAAGAGTAGGTTTCGCCGTTCACCTCTTAAGAGACCCTTAAGAGACCCAGGGTCTCTTAAGAGAGATCTTAAGAGACCCTGTAATGTGTTATTCTGTAGCCCACCACGACTTCCCTTTCCTTTTATTCCATTTCCTCATGGTGGCATGATCAGAACAACAACAAAATTTTCCATTTTAATGCTTCGTTCCACGAGGAACAAAGCAAAGGCAGTAATTGCCCTTCTTTGTGTAATCAACTGATGAAGATCGAATCCCGGCCACAGCGGACACATTCCGATGGGGGCGAAATGTGAAAGCACCTGTGTACATAGATTTAGGTGCACGTTAAATAACGGTGTTCAAAATTATTCCGCAGTCCCTACTACGGCATGCCTCATAATCAAATCGTAGTTTCCACATGTAAAACCGCATAATTTGAATTGGTTCAAATTTGATGAAGAACGCCGCATAGCTACAGCGCTGGAAAAGCTCTGAAAGTAATTGGTGAAAACAACTTGGCTTATAAGTAGTTGAATTAAAAAGAAAACAAATTTTGTTGATCCACCACATAGTGGTTTAGTAGTCCATCGACTGGGAGAAAATATGACGGTCCGTTTTACCCCACACATAAAACAAAAATCTGACTGGGTCTCCCGGTGTCAAGACATTTGTCCCTCGATACGTAAGAATGCACAAAAGAAGCCACAAGTACCTGACATCCCCGCCACCCGAGCTTGTGAAGACGTAGTGCCGCCACCGTAACCCTGTCATCAGGGCTCTTCCTGCCCCATTTGACTTTATTTCCTCTGAATTTCTTTTCCTTGCCTTCTAACAAGTGACTTCACAAAACTGCGAATGTGAGTAATTCTTTCTCACACATTCTTTTTCTCTTTTTTTTTTTTGGATTGTCAACTTTTATAGTTTTGGTCTTCACTCTATGACTCACGTTTCTAACATAAAGTTTCCTATATTACCTTCAATTGCAAGCTTAAAACTTTAAACTTGATCTTTTTTTTTTCTTTTCACACTAGAAAGTCGTATTCTATGCGAAAACAAAAAAGAAGAGAAAGGTCAAGTTGCTTTGGACACTCTTATGAAGAGAGCATGTGGTTTTTTTCTGCAGTGACACTTGTTTTCAATTTTACTCCTTATATTTCTTCACTATCATTAAATTCTGTAAAGCACTTCGCTTGAAGGTCTTTTGTTTGTTCTTTTTCTTTTGCGGGACTTGAAGGAAGAGCAAAACGTTCGAGGTTCTATATTTCGCAACTTCCTAGTAATAGTTTCTTGCACAAATTGTTGCCGCTTTTGCTGGGCCTCTCAAGGATGAGTTCTTTTCCACAACCAGTTCTTATAGAAACTAATGTTTTCGGCATGATGTGTCTCTTCAGGTCACAAATGCATCAGCGACGTTGTTGTTGTTTTTTCATCACCGTGTACGCTTTTAATGTGAGCGCGGATGGCATTAACAAAATTTCGGGACCCCCATTCCAGTAAGCTGCATTAGAACGTTCGAAATCTGTAGGTGAGTCCAGTTAACAACCATAAACTGCGACTGTGCTTGTTCCGGAGCCAGCCTGCATAAGCTTTTCCCCAAGGTGTGCTTCGCAGACAGGCCGAAAGGGATTAAACCGAAGGAAAAGGGAAGTTCCTTATTTGTACCGATGGTACGAACTAATTATGGAAATCCTCTTGCCCCAAATCGAGCATCAAGGTAGTACAACAGGGTTCAGCCAACGACAAAGTCCCTGCGAAGGAAAACATTGGTTAATTCCGGCCAAAATCACGAGAGTGTCTCACCATCGACCGGCGTTCTGGCGATCGCCACACGCGATAGTTACCCGCATGGTGAAGAGGATAAGGTCGCCGCGGCGACAATGACTCACGGACGGCACTCAAAGCACTTTTAAATAGATCCAATAAAGTTTTATCCACCCATCCTACATTAAAAAGCTATGAATGTCGACTCACGGGCCCTATACGCCGAGCTTGTCGTTAGTAACAACTGTTTCTCATAGGCTGAGCGCTTTTTTTCAATGACAGTTTCGCTATAAGCACCGTTCATATACGTTCTTTGGAAAGCTTTCAAGAACGGGAAGAATGCGAAGCAAGACAACGTAATCACAAAACAGACCGCCAGAGCCAAGCGCCCAAAATCGCATAAACAGAAGGCAAGGGAAATTATGGAACCTCCCAGAGACTAAACTAACGGCAGTGTAAAGGTTAGTCTGCCTTATTTCTGTCAAAATGCAGCAAATAAATAAAAAACGCAGACGAAAATGTGAAAGAGGAAGCGCATGTATCACGGAAAGTAGTTAAACGACCCGGCCACATCGCCTGCGTGCTGCAGCGTCTGCTGCCGCTTTCAACGGGTCGCTTATTCTGGCGATTTGTTAGACGTTCCACCCGATCAGACGTCCCGCCAACGTTGAGCTATGCAGGATGGCTCCTTTCTATGGGCTCGCTCTCCCACAAAAACTAAATTTCCTTGCTGCTAAGAATTGTTAAGCGTAAACATGACTCTTTATTATTATTATTATTATTATTATTATTATTATTATTATTATTATTATTATTATTATTATTATTATTATTATTATTATTATTATTATTATTATTATTATTTAGTGAAGTCCGTGATACACGAGAACAATTTTGTTAAACTGAGAATTTCGTTAAACCAAGGAGGCTTAAATACTCACACGAATAACATACTTAATCAAGAGCAAGAAAAGTTCGGCAGCACGTTACACTCCTGTAACACGTGAAAGTGAAAGCGTGCTCCACACGTACGTGCTAATGCATTAAGTTATACGATCGGAGGGGTCAGGCTTCCTGCGAGACATAACGAGCAGCAGCGTGAAGTAAACATATGGCGCTGTAGGTCGACCTGTTCAAGGACACATGCGAGTACCTAATGCACTACCTAAAAGTTATTTCGCCCTTTCTTCCGTTCTCTTTTTCTTTCCGTCTTTCGTTCGTTCATTTCTTCTTTCTTTCTTTCTTTCTTTCTTTCTTTCTTTCTTTCTTTTTTTCCCTCGTTCTTCCTTTCGTTTTTTCATGCATATTCAGCCATTTCACCTTTGCTTGCTTAGGGTGTATGAGCCATTTCTGATGATCGTATTTTTGGCTTCACTGGACTACAGACGCTGCTTTCTTGGGGTATAAGTCCTTACAACGAGCCACTTAAGTCTTTCGCCTTTAAAGAAAATATAATTTTTGGCTACGCAGCAAATTCGTTGAGGGTGTCTTGTGTTTCTTTGAGGTGCGGCAAACATGACTAATAATTCGATGGGGTCCGTCATGTGATCTCAAACCCGCCATACCTTAAATTACCTCATATTTCCCAAAACAACTTCATTAAATTAGACAGCGCGTTTAATTTATTCCATCGCATCGAGGTCATCAACGCATTAGATTCTATGGATTTGTGTCGGAATAGATCAATCAGAAATTTTATTACCTCAGCCTTTGTTCAACTGAAGTTTGACTGCAGTAAAAACGCTGTTCAAGGACTCCACTCCCACATCTCTGCTGTGCGTTTAGAAACATCGTCGCTTGCTTGGCAATTGTATTTACAATTACGTATTTGAAGGGCGGGGAAGGGGGGCAGCAGGTTACGACACTAAGCAATATGCGCTTTAGATAATTTGCCTACTTAGGTACACGAAAAAACAGTGGAAAAACTTTAGCGTCAAACCAAGTGCCAACGTTGCTAAACCTAACAATTTTCTGTCATCTGCCTGCAGATTTAAATCACTCACCACGAACTATCTTACTAGGAAGTCACTGTAATTAATTGCATGGCTGGCTTTTCGTTGACTAATATTCTGAACTTTGTCCAAATTTAATATAGCGTTTATCAGACAGTGTGGCTGAATATATGCAGTTCACGGCGCTTTTATTCATTTGTTTAATTTTTTTTTTTTTTTGTCTTCCGAGCCGGATGCAACCTGTCTGTTTTCATTTTTCTCTCTCTTCTGTGAACAGAAATGTTCCTTCAATATCTCGTGCGACAATTCTTTTATTTATTCTATTCGCGTAATGCTGAAATACATGACGGTTAGTGTTTCAACCGCGACTTGCATGCTTGAAGCGTGAATTGCTGAGCGACGAACGTTTCATTGCGCCTGTGTTCATGCTTACTGCGAACTTCTCTCCTTCTCATCTTTCAGTCCCCATTCTGCATTGCAAGGTAGGCCACCGGGATCACCTACGTGTCTTTGTCTTATCACACACACACACACACACACACACCCACAAACTCGCATATATATATATATATATATATATATATATATATATATATATATATATATATATATATATATATATATATATATATATATATATATATATATATGCGAGTGTGTGCTAATTAACGTTAATGTTACGTGTTAATAATTTATTGTTAATTAACTGTCATGTGCAAACATGCACTTTTGTTCCCAAAATCAGCTTCTTTCTTATATTGCCATCCTTGGGCAATTGTTTTCTTTTTTTTTCCTTTTTTCAATTAGCTGTTCTGCCTAGATGCATACTGATATATATGTATACTGTATTGCCCAACTGCCACGCTCTGAAATGAGAGTAGCAGTATTGTATATATATATATATATATACGAGTGTGTGCTAATTAACGTTAATGTTACATGTTAATAATGTTAATTAACTGTCATGTGCAAACGTGCACTTTTGTTCCCAAAATCAGCTTCTTTCTTATATTGCCATCCTTGGGCAATTGTTTTATTTTTTTTCCTTTCTTCAATTAGCTGTTCTGCCTAGATACATACTGATATACATGTATACTGTATTGCCCAACTGCCACGCTCTGAAATGAGAGTAGCAGTATTGTATATATATATATATATATATATATATATATATATATATATATATATATATATATATATATATATATATATATATAGAGAGAGAGAGAGAGAGAGAGAGAGAGAGAGAGAGAGAGAGAGAACTTTTGGTGGAGCGCTAAACGACAGGACAAGGAAAAGCCACGCAATTTGACCTGATTAGGTTCAGTTGTATCGCTTACCTAAAATTAACGTTGTGTCGTGCTCACGCAACCACACTTCAATTTCAATTCACTTTCCCCTTTAACAGGTACAGCAAATCATTTACCTGTCCCCACGTATAGGGGAGAGAGAGAGAGATGAGAAATGCAGGGACGTTAACCAGTGAAAAGTCCGGGTGGCTACATTACGCTGGGAGAAGAGAGAAGAGGAAGAGAGAGAGAGACGGTATAGAGACGTGCACGTATAGGCGAAGTATTCACAAGACCTTATATGCATTCGTAGTCCCCTCGTGCACATTCTTTGGGCTCTCTAATTGCTTGCTTCGGGAAACGTTCTAACGCGCAGTACTGGTAGCGTGAGAACGAGAGCTTGTGGAACAAATTGGGTCCCCAAGAAGGACACACGTTATCGACAAGCAGACGACGAGCTTGTCCGCCTGTTGCAGACTGCAGTCCCGCCTAATCTCGTAGCGAACGCAAGGCGATTGCTCAATCCAAAATTGAAAAGAACGCCCCATTTACCACCGCCTGCGACGGCAACGCCCCGACGTGCCACTACCTCACATTTCCGTAGCAGACGCCGGCAGTACGATCGAAGCACTCAGAGTCGGCAATACATCGTTTTTTCTTTCCTTGTTTTCTTTACATTGTGTTATTAGAAAAACGAACAAAACACACTAGCTTGTTAGTAGCTCTTTGTTGTCCGGGATATCGCCTGTCCGATGGCACCAGCATTTTTCTTTCGGTAGGCTCCGGACCTGGGGACCCTCTTTCTCTCTCTCTCTCTCTCTCTCTAAATATATATATATATATATATATATATATATATATATATATATATATATATATATATATATATATATATATATATATATACACAACAGCCGATGCCACGGTAACATTTGTGTACAATATACCCGTGACATCACAGGTTTCCAGAACACCTGCCCAAGGCGGCGAGTCGTTTAATACAAAAGCATAATGACATTACACCTTAAATAAAACGAAAATTTAACCCGGCAACTTCAGTGTATTCCTGCACTTCTACTGTGTAAAGCGAATTCAAATGATCGACGAAGAGGCACGATTAATAATCTTATCGTCGTGTAAGAAAAAAGAGAAAAGCGGCAAGGATAATGGAGAAGAAAGAACAGAGACTGTAATTCGTAGTAATCTAGTAGACAGCCGCAGTTACGCTTCGTTTAGCCTATTACTTTCTTTTTTTTAACAAGTTGTTTACGACCAGTCGCCAGAGTTTGCAGACTGATTAATGTTCCAGCTAAGGAAGACTGATGCTGGGGAGAAAACAGCGCCGGTGCGCCGACAGGAATGCTCATCAGACGAGACCGCGCACCGCTGAAAGAACTGCGGTCCTGCCGGAAATACCCGCGGAAGAACACGCGTGTGCCCGGGCGAGTGCCCAAAGTCGCGGCCTCTTTTAGGACTCTGCGGGACTTTGCAATCAAATTACGCTAACGAGGTCGGCGCCTAATGCCTCTCTGGCCACCGTAACCTAACCTGCTGCGCAATGCCCCGCTTACCGGCCAATTTAGACTTACAAGGGAAAAACCTCGCCGGTTTTTCCCTTGTCCTCGCCCTACGCGGAATGCCATCAACAGTGGCAGGAAGCTTGCGGAAGGCTAGAAGAGTGGACCGAGATTCAGTAGATTTAGTAGCGCTTCCGTCCCGCCTTAATTCAGTGAGGAACGAACTAATCGTAAATCTCGAGCTGGTGTTGACGTTTACTTTTAATTTTCCTTGTTTCGTTACTACAGGAAGAGTACTTTTTTTAAGAATGCGAGGCATGAAATCAAATTTAGTATTGGTAACGATGTGAAAGCGTACCCACTTTGCACAGAAAAAGACATTAAATTCGTTCGCTGCGTTCGTCGAAAATGAGGCATTTAACTCGGCGACTCCAGTCCACGGCGGAGACCACTGAGAGATTTAGCTGGTTCGTAAACGTATACAGAATAGCGGGTTTATGGGAGCCGTGGCCAGCAGTATAGCAACGCTGGTAGCGACATTTTGTAACGCTTTGATCAACCACAATGCTGAAATGGGACTGGATAATGTAACGATTCTATTCCAATGCCATTCCTTTTCGCGATTCTTCAGTGGTCTGAGCAGTGTTACGCCCACGTTATCACCGGGATCAACCGGCAATCAACGGTGAATGACAGTAATAGAATAAAAGCAAAAGCAAGGGACCCTCGCATTACACCAGCCATGTATGTTAAGAGGAAGCTTTAGCTCGGGCCCATCTCCAACGCGGCCTATTCAAATACATGAAAAACGCAAAAAAAAAGTTTTTCTGTGATAACCGCTGGGCCGATTTTAATGAAATTCGTTGTATCTGAGAGAGAAAGTTAAATTCTAGTGACTGTTGGAAGCGGAATTTCTATTTAGGGCCTAAATTTCGTTAAAAAGATATTGAAAAATTCGAAGGTTTGAAAAAATAGAAGCACGCAGTTTACAAACTAATAGCTCTGCATGAAGAACAGATATCGCGGTTCTGTAAACGGCATCCATTAGACCATCCAAAGCGGACGAATTTGATATGTCGATGTATATCTTACCTGAATTTGTTACGTTGTGTACAAGAGTTCTGCAAAAGCTGTATTAACCTATTGCTAATTTTTTTTACTATTTATGTGCTGCAACAGACCAATTTTGTACGCTTTAGATCTACTATTAGATGCAATTCACAGATTTGTGATATGATTTTTGTTGTTGTGTTACAGAGTTGTAAACTTGATGGTTTCGTTTTCTGAAAGCTTTCCCTTTCTGCCAACTTTTATTTAAAAAATGAGAACCTAAATTAAAGAATTCGAAACCAACAGTCCCTACATTTTAAATTTTCTTTTTAAATGCAACAAACTTCGTCAAATTTGGTGCAGTGGTTGCCAATAAAAAGGGATTCTTTATTTAGATGTATTTTGATAGGAGCACCCGACCTAAAGCTTCCTCTTTAAGTGGTTCTTCTCCGTTGCAGGAAAATAGTAACAACAAAAGAAACGTACTTCATGTGAACAACTGCGTCGCTGCCGATGCTTTGCACCAGCAGCTGAGTAGAGCATGGCTAGCCAGTAGAATCATAGTTCTCCGTCCTCTGCAGTTAAACTCTGCTCCGCAAGGTGGCGCCGCCCAATGCAACCGTTTACGGAAGCATTTCCGCTAACACGGTTTCTCGTAGGCAGCAATACGTTTACGGAAAGGTTTCTTTTTGAATCAACAGCGCGTGCTGTAGGGTGAGTCGGTTGCACATCCTTAAAGCAAGGCGCCGCGCAATGCAAACACGAAGTAGAGCGTTGCTCCCGCGACGCGCGTGCTCGGCGGAGCAGCCGAACACGCAGTCTTTGCCCAACAACGCCACAGTTGTTTTTACCCGTGTTTTGCACTGAAGTGTGGGCTAGGACATGCACTAGCCAAGGAGGCTAAAGAAACACTGTTGGAGTGGAGACTATGTCTCGAAGCCACACAGGAGGGGCAGGGTAAAACTATGAATGAACGATAAAAATGACGAGCGAGCGCTTTTTGCACACTTCCCGCGAGTTAATCAGCCTCCTTGTTTAGTCGCGACTTATTTTGCCAGACAGATACTTATCTACGCGTATGTCTGTATCACTGGTCATAGTGTGAAATCGGAATATCCTGGCATATTGTATTGGGGAGAACGTCATCGATATTCAGAAGAAATTACTATTTTTGCTGGGAACAACCAGCTTTTAATTTCTAATTAGCCTATATCACTACAATCACAGAGCCAAATCACTTAATCTGTAAGTGTACATCACCCGATAAGGCTCTATTTCAAGTGAAGGAGGGGCAAGCAGTGGCTTCGCCTTTCCTGGTGAGAAGCTACGGGACCTTCCACTGCAGCAGATTTTTTTTTAACCTCCTCAGAACTAGCAGCCTATGAATGTGGGTGCCCCAAGAGGGAAGGTCCATACTGCTGAAAGATGAGAGCCTCAAAGGCTTCAAAGTCCTGGAGCACACGGGGCCGTACGTTGTTGGTGGGAACTTCCTTCTTGGATTTCGATTCACAAGCAAAGAAGAAATTTTAAAAAAAGTTTCGCGAATGCAAGAGTCTCGAGTAGGTTCTATGCTTTAACCATGCCTTGTCACGAATGGCAAACCATGTCACGAATATACACGTGACCCATGTCGTCATTCTAACCACGAAGAGTGGCTGTCTATAGAAGTGCTACAAGACCAACCACGAAAGTGATCACAGAAACAAATTTCAAAACAAAAAAATAAGATGAAGGAGCATATCAACGCTAGACTGAACGCTCATTAAACAGAATGCTTAAAGACAAAAAAATGTTTTCAGATGTTCGCACCAAATTGCTAGCAAGACCTATGTTGATCTTGCCTTTTGTTATTGCTTTGTTTTTTTTTTTTCATCCATGCCATGTAAGAGGGAAAAGAAACATCGACGTCGTGTGATGTATCCATAATTACCTAGAAGAGTGGCTATACAGGTTTGATTTGCTTTTTCAACGATTTATGCGAAGGCTGCCGCAAACGATATTTTAGTGAATGAGCAGATCAGGAAAAATAAATAAAACATGCCGGCCGGAGAAATGACTGGATTGCTCTAGTAGTGCTCGTATATTGGGCACAACAATATGATCATATATTTATGTTCGCCGCATCAAAGAAGACTTTCTTTTCTTTTTATGAATAAACACCGCAGTCACAATGAGATGCGTATAAATGTTCCAGAAATTCTAGGACGACTACTCCGCTTTCAGGACATCCACCCACCAAAAGTGCGGCAGAACTCATTGCAGTTCTAGCGTGTATTTACTCCCCAAATGCTTATGCTCGAAAGTGTTGGAAGAAGCGCGCAAGCTTCCGTCCTAAGCTTCTGCGCACAGCAGTCCAAAAAACAAGCGTTACAGAGCCCGATGGGAAGACGCATGTCCGCCTCATCAGCCCACTAAGCAAGCCTTCTCGATGCAGCTATTTTTCCTCAGCGGAACGTGCGATTCACGCACGAGAAACCCCCTTGGCGCGTCGCGTCCTAACCAACCAGGAAGACGCCCCCTACTTTTCATCGCGGTAGCACTTCGTATCATCTAAACATCCTTGTTCACGCCTGCATTCGACACAGTTGTGCGCGCGCTCTCTTCTCAAGCGCGCAACTTTCCACCGGCAAATCTCAAGGCTCTGCGCGTCGCTTTTAAAGAGACCAGCTACCCCGGGAGCGACAGCGGCAGCCGCAGAAACGCCGCGCTGTCAGACGGTTACGCCATCGCCAGACAAGGACGACGGCGGCAGAGGCGACGCAATGAGAGATCCTTTCTCCCACCCGACAGCCCAGCATTTCTCTCTTCTGCTTGGCTTGCCTGCAACCCTTTGGCGGTTCGTTTGTCCTCGTGCCAGTGGCCCCGGAATGATGACCCTTCCGGCACCTCCGGTGCAAGACGAAGCTTACCCCCGTGCAGACGCTGGCCATTTTTCTCGCGAGGTCCCGCGTGGCAAACAGAGTAGCCCGAAACAAGATGCCGCGACAGCGGCAAAAAAAAATAAAATAAAGGAAAGCAGACGCGGAACAAATCACGGTCACGGCAACAGCGGCAATTCAGTCCTACAACCATCCACCTCTCGTCCTCCCGTTCTCTCTCTCTCTTCCATCATCACGCTTCCGTGCCATCTCTTGGCTTCCCGAGGTTCCGACCTCTGGACCTCGCGCTCTTTCGGTGGCGGGAGGCATCGCACGCCCTGTAACCGGATTACACCCTCACGCACAAGATGCGCGCGGCTTGCGCTCGCAGCCAAGCGGGCACGCGTAATGATGCCCCCTCGCGCCAGAGAAGCGTGCCGCATCGTTCTGATCCGGGACCGTAAAACACGCGCCCACCGTCGCAGCGGCCCAACTCGGAGAGCTTTCACCGTTCCCTGGAGCGGTGCTAATTAGTGTCACCGCCGCACGGTGCGCGTTTTTCGGGAGCCGCGCCCACGGTTGAGCTGTTCTCTCTCGCCCTCCTTTGATTGCTGTATACTTTCTCTCTTCGACCTGTAGTGGAAGAGGAGAAGGAGGAGGGAGGAAAGGGGCGAGGCTGTCTATGGAAACGTGACCAAATGGAAGTCTTGGTACTGTGAATTTTTCTGTTTTGTTGGTTTGTTTGCTATATTTAAGCTTGTTTATTTCTGGATCACCAGCGTGCGCATATACGTATCCCTCGTCTCTCTTGCGCGGCAGTAAGCTAGAGAGCGGTCCCCCTTTTATTCCTGTTTCTTTTCTTATTTTCCGTCCGATCGTTCGGTTGTTTCACTTACGTGCTCCACGGTCTGGGTAGCGTGGCGTATACACAACACCAGGGCGTTTGCTTGCGCGCGCTCTTCCGGCGGCAGCGATAAGGCACGGGAAACGCTGGGCTCGCGCCAAGTTTTGCTTGCTCGTTCCGGTACGTGTGTTTGCGTGCATGTGTGCGTCTGTGCGCGCGCGTGGGTGCGAATGTGTTTATATGCGTCTAAAGCTATCCTCCCCGGTGCTTTGCGTGTGAGTGTGTGGTTTGTGCGCGCGTGCCGTGTCTGTGTGCGCGGCGGCGCGTGTACCGATGTGAAGTTCCGCTCCGTACCGACCCACGTCCAATCGGACGCCAACGCGGCTCACGTTAAACTGGGCTTTCGATTTCGGTTGTGTCAAACAGAAAATAACGGCATGTTCCCGGCTCCTGACATGCAAAGTCACCGTTTGGCTCCCTGTTAATACGTTTCGCAATTCTCCTTTACGTTCTCTCTCTCTCTCTCTCTCTCTCTCTCTCTCTCTCTTTCTTTCTTTCTTTCTTTCTTTCTTTCTCTCTCGCGCGCGCGTGCGCGCTCTTTCGTAGTGATCACAAACCTCTAGAGACATAGATAACCCAATAGCAGCATAATTTATTACGTTATATTGGTGGTTATGCTCCTAGCACGTAAGGCAACTGTGTTTCTTCGAATTGCCTTTCCTTGGAAATAAGATTGCTCTGCCAGATTTCCGAGCAACACTGAACCAATTAAAGACGTCGCGATGACTACAAGTTATACAACCACTGCACTGGGCTATGCTCTGACCGATAAGCATGAAGGCGCTCCTGGTCGCATATATACGATGTTACACCTTTCTTTTAATACACAACAATTAGGGCATGTTGGTGAGGTTTTAGGCTTACGAGTCACAGCGCAAGTTGGAACTCTCACAGATCATCCACCACGGGTGCAGCCCTGTAGAGGCAAATGCCAGGATATGCAGTCATGTCGATCATGCTCCGCCGCGAACCGTGTGAAACAACACGACGCCCTAACCACCAGATTAGTCTCTAGTGAGTCCTCACCAAGCCGTTTGGCCAAGATCAAATTGCTCACTGAGCTATTGCGTCAAGCAAGCACTTCGTGTGATGTCGGCCCCTTACTTACTTTCGCGCTCTGTACGTTTATTTGCTGTAAAAAGGGCTGAAATGCAGGTATCTTTTAGCAGCCTGAATTTACATACAATTTCATCTTATTTTTGTCGTAGATTTTGTTGTGTGCGTTCTTAAAAATAAACTAAACCAATGTGTTCCCAATTTTACCGAGTCCCAAAACGCGCGAATGTTTACCGAGAAGATGTTAGAGGTTCAAAAAACAGGGCTAATGACACTAAAAATAAGCAACAACGTGCGACAGCTCTCTCTTGGGGGAGCGGGGGGGGGGGGGGGGAGGCGTGTCAAACTTCTGGGGATTATAACAGCAGATCAGTGGCAGCTCTCGCGCGCTCGCTTTTAGCTCCATGACTACTGAGGCAACAAAAGCCAACGACCTCATTGCGACTGGAGCCCTCCTCTTTCCCTCTCCCCTCTTCGCCTGTGCGAATCGCCACGTGGTCGCTTTAATGCTGTTTTCCGGAACGACAAGCCCGCGAGCAACATAAAGAAACAACCGCTACACGTCAAGTAACACGGAAACAAGGCGACCACGTTAATGCGGCCTGGAACGACAAGCTCAGGCCTCGGAGCTAAGGCGAGCCGGAAGGGTTGGGTGAGGGGGCCAGTTGGCGTTCGGCGCCTCCTGGTGGTGTTGTTATCTCGGCCGGGCCAGAAGGGTTAAACCCAGAGAACGTCTCGCGCATAGTCGCGTTACGCTCGACAGCGCCCCAACAGCCGCGAGGGACGACGTAAACAAAGGCTGTCGCGACCTCAAGCACGTTGCGCGAAGGGAGCTGCGGGGAAAAGTGGCAGGGGGAACGACGCAATTTTTCAGCCCCGTATACAGTGTAAGTTGTCGGCTTCGTTCCCTGGGGTTCCACAAACACTGCCGGCTCACTTATTTGCCTAACTCTTTCAAAATGAGCGTCGTGGAGGGAAAAAAAGAAGAAAGAAAAAAATACCGCGTGACGTAATGAAAGAACGCAACGCCACCTTGCGAGAACAGTAAGTTGAAGCAGAAAACGAGTGTAAAGTCACGAAAAGTGTAATGCGTTCGAGGATGAAGCGATATTGTCAACATATCAAACGCAGCGAAGGGTACGGAAAAGTCGAGAAATTAAAAAAAAAAAAGAAACGATTATTCGCGCACGTAACTAGGGCCTGTCACGTTCGCCGGTAACGCCCTCCCCGAAAGGAGAAAAAAATTATATATATATATATATATATATATATATATATATATATATATATATATATATATATATATGACCAAACAGGGCTCTGCGGAAATGCTCCCCTGGGGAGTGTTTGAACAGTCACGAAAGTGGGAAAGCCATATACGCAGAGACAAACAAAAGAAAACAAAAAGAAAGACAGGAGCTCATGAGCCGTTGTTCCATTTCCTTCCTTATCAATGCATCTGTTTTTATTTTTGTACAGCACCCCCCGGACAATCTTGGCGTGCTCAGTGATTGTGATCCCCATGCCGCGATCAAACACGAAGAGTATAATGATGGCGCAGGGACCCGCCCAGGCCCTATGCGACCACTGACCGCCACTGGTGCTCTTCAATCTTATAATCCGGCACCGCAGAGTCGCTACACACGAAGCGAAATTCACAGACGCAATCGTCAGCTTTGCGTGGCTGCAGGAAATGCCACGAAAGTCGTCCCACGACAGTTCACGGAGTGTCAGACGTGTCACACCAACTCTAAACATGCAACAATCCTACCGCAAACGTGGAGGAACGCTGGGAAGCTGTTATAGGCAGAGCCGTCCTACCACGACGCAAGAACTATAATTATAACGTTCACCGCGTCACCGCGTCACCGCATCTACTCCAGTCAGCATCTCTGACTCGGTGGCTATGGATGGCATGATTAGCGCTGCTGAGAACGAGGTCGCGGGTGCGACGACGTGGAATTTTTTTCCACGTCGTTTTTTTCTAGTTCGATGTGCCTCTTTAATTTATAAATATCCGCAAGGGACCTTCCGTCCGGATAAACCTATTTCGGAACCTGGACAAATTTTTTTGTCTGTCTGTACGGAGGCACAAAAAGGTACCAATTTGTGGCGCCAAATAAAACGTGGACCTGTTGTTTATACACACACAGCTTAAGCGATGCTCAAGATGTAACGATTAACCATTTGTTAGGACAACCTCATTTGATCATACCAGCGAAATACTAGCACGATGAAAATAGCCGCGTACATTCGCTGTTAAGCACCAAATCTTGCAGGAATGCCGTATCGGTAGTCATTTGACGGCGGTAGTAATACTCGTGTTATAGAAGTTCCCTGTTTCTCGCGGAGCCTTATGATGTTCAAATTGAGCAACACATATGATTTTGTGCCGCCAAATACTAATTCACTGAAGAGATTCCGTTGTCTGTCTACATTAGACAAATATTCCAAATAAGTGAGCGCAAGCACCTACTAGATTCAATGAACTTGAAAACTTCAGAAAACGCACACCAATAATACGTCAAGTTCCTCAACGCTTGAATCATTTCGTCAACATTGTGATGTGATGTGATAACTTTATTTCGAATCCGCCGATTGGGAGGCTCGGGCCTGCGGCCGCCTAGATGACCACTGGGAGCTGCTCCTCCCGTACGGCCTCCATGGCTCGCTGGAAGGCCCAAAGTTGGTCTCGGAGTTCTGAGCTGCGCAGCCCGGCCGACCACCGCGGCCCTAGGTTTTCCGGGGAGACTGCCATTTTATCTTGATATATTTCACATCCCCACAACATGTGTTGAAGGGTGGCTCTAACAGCCTTGCACATCTTGCACATATCGCTCTCGTATATATCGGGGTAGAAAGTTTTTAGTTGCACGGGACTCTGTTTCTGTTTGTTTGTAAGTTTCTGTTTGTAATCGCCTCCAAGTAACGGACTCAGCTCTGTTCAGTTTAGTGTGAGGCGGTGGTAATACTCACCTCCGATTTTGATAGAATTTGGTAATATCGCTAAATCTTGTTAACCTATCTCTTTCTCTCCAGATCTCCTACTCCGCGTCCTCCTGACCAATGGAGGTCACTCTATGCTCAGCTCGGGGAGTAAGACCTCGAGCTTCTCGGTGTGCTACCTCGTTGAGGTTGACTGCGGGAATGCCTGTATTCGTATGCGCTGGGAACCAGAGCAATTCCTTGCCTGCCGTTTTTCTCTGCGTAGGATAATTTTGCTTCGTTGACCCTGATTATGTGCCATGCCTCAGGCAAGATCCTACCTTTTGCATAATTTCTAATGGCCGCTTGAGAATCACTAATGGTGTACTAAGCATTCGTGGAGACCAATGCTAGAACAATGGCTACCTCCTCTGCTATCTCGGAATGTTTGGTATTAACTGATACGCTTATAAGGGGTTTTTGGGTGCGACCTGCGATTACTGGTACATAGCTATTTCTGTGTGGGTATTCAGCCGCGTCTACGAAGGTTGCTCTGTCGTCTGACCCAAAGCTCCGGATCATTTTCTCTGCTCTAATCTTGCGTCTGCCGTCGTTGTAACTTGGATGCATGTTCTTGGGCATATTTGGTACTAGGAGTTTGTCACGAATTTCTCTCGTTATCATCCTCTTTTCCCCGTATAGATTGTGATAATTCATTCCTTGTTTGCTTAGTATATGGCGTCCCGTTTTGGTTTTGGGTAGTCGTTCTACCTGCGATGTTTGTTGTGCTTGTATGAGTTCGTCCAGTGTGTTGTGGAGTCCTAACTTTAGCAAGAGATCCGTGCTCGTACTGATGGGAATCCCTAGTGCTAGGTTGTATGCCTTTTTTTATCAGGTTGTTAATTTTAGTCTTTTCAGCTGCAAACCAATTGTGGAAGGCTGCTATGTATGTGATGTGACTGATTAGGAGTGATTGTATCAGCCGTATGATACTTTCTTTCCTTCATACCCTGGTGCTTGTTAGTAATTCGTTTGATTAATCTCATGGTGTTTGTTAACTTGTGTCTAACTTTATGGTTTCCCCACTTGTTCCTTTGTTCTCGATTACTAGACCCAGTACCTTTAGCTGGTTGACTATTGGGATATTCCGCCCGTTTTTGGCGCGTAGCTTGATTTCCTCATGAGCCTCGTCTCTGTCGTGTCCTTTGGGAGGCCTACCCTTAAGTGTGGGGCGGTGCAAGAGCTCAGATTTCTCTGGAGAGCATTGTGATAGAGAATTTCCTTTTTTCAGTCAACTTTTGCTTGTTGACAGTCATATGCTTCTGAGAGCGCGCCAGTTTCAGACAAGCACAGCACTGTACGTCATATTATGTGTTCGCTGCTACCCAACCCACGTGCTCTGCATCCGTAAGTTAAACACATCCCCCCCCCCAATCGATTTCCGACCTCACTGAAATTCGTGCCAGAAAATTGTATCCGCCTTTGAAATTTACAGATGGCGCTCATCCCCTGGCAGCTCGTCCTCCTTCTTAGCCCTGAATAAAACAGAAATTCAGTGCAAGAAGGAGGAAGTTCTTCCCCTAAATTATGAAGAATCAGTTAGGACCAGATTGCGCTTTTTGTAAGCCAACATGAAAATTTAGCGCAACAAAAAGAAAGAGGGCGGACGATTCGAATAAAAGACGAGCGTAAGAGTCACACTGGAATGTTTTCTTGGATTCCGCACTTTTTCTTGCCACACTAAGAAACTGCATGCAATATGCGACGCAGCATTTCAAGGAAAGTTAATAGCGAAACGCTCCAAATACGCTGTTAGAAAACAGCGTAAGCAGTTGCATCGATCTTGACACACGTCGGACGTTCACTATATTCCAGCGGCAAAAAAAAAATGTCTTTTTTAAATTGATCATATCGTTACACAGGACCCAACAACAGCAAAAGCTTTGAGTTGTATAAGCTTCCAAATAACGGCATAAAATCAATACTCAATTATTGCCTTTTTTGTCACATCTCAACTTTCTTTTTTTTTTCTTCGTTTCTGCAGCCGCGACAGCTGGTGTATTCTAAAATGTACGCGCCGTTTAGTTCGGGAGGAACAGAGAGGGGAGGGAAAGGGAAGGGGCAGTAAGAAAGGGAGGGGGAGGGCAGCGGTCGACACGGTCGACCGGTGTCTACGACAGCTGGTCTTCGACTGAAAATGTAAAGCATACGCAGCGGAAATCACGAATAAGCCGCACTAGGCTCGAGTTCAGGTCACGCGCTTCCTCCTTTCACTTTGTCGTTTCATTGAAAGCTTTCTCTTCCACGGAATAGTCCTCACAGCGAGAGAAACAGTCCATGAAAAAAATGTGCTTGTCGAGCTCATACCTGATCTACTTACTGTTTATCTCTGTTTTCGATTTCTACAGCTGTTACACGCGACAGTAAAATTTTAACGCTGTACTACTTCTCCGGAAATGTACCTCTTTTAACTGCACCTCCTTAATAGTACTTTTGACTACCTTAACCATATCAGAAAGACAGCGGTGGCTGCCATGAAAAAGTGATAAGCAAACTGAAACGACGGAACTTTCGGGTATGAAAGGTCGGTGACCTCGATACTATAAAAGCTGGCTTGGGTCCTGACAGCGAGGCTGGGTGGCGGTAAAGAAAAAAATATATATAAGAATGAAATTGAGCATGTGGTGTACCGCGTCTTTATGTATACTGTGGACCTTAAAACGCAGACGGCTCACGTACCGTATGACGTTGAAATCGCGCACGGTATAGGTTGTACAAGTGCAGGAATTTCTTACATGACGATGTTTTTAGTACATTTTCTAGCTGGTTCCTCCAAGGCCACACCTTAGGGCTTTTGCGACGTTCGAGTAGAAGGGCCAACCCTAAATCGGCTACGCCTTTTAATGTGGGAAATGGCACAAATAAATTAGGGCCCCAATAATATTTCCAAATTTCTTTTTTTTTTTTTATGAACCGCGAAGACTGGAGGGGAACACGAAGCACTGGAAGCAGGAGCCGGATAAATTACGCAAAATTGTGCAAGCGCGCGGTGCTTTGGCGCTTGATTTCAATAAATTTGGACAACACAGTTTATTTAGGCTAGGTTACGTTAGGTTAGGACAAAACATACATGTCACAGCTCAGCAGTGACGCGCGTAGTGTCAGATATTATGAAAAAGCTGAAGTTAAAATCTTCGGATATTCCTGAAGTCACACATTCTGTGCATATTCATTCAGTGAAAGAGGTGAAAGAGAAGAGGCTCCCTTCCTGCAGTGAACTTAACTAGGCTGACGGTAGTGATGATGATGCCCTCCATTGGGGTGCATCCATTTAATGCTGTCCCGCGCTATAGGCTGCTATCAGCAGTTTAACGCAAGCCGGACTATTGACTCTCACAGCAGAGTTGTCTGGAGGAAAAGGCGCTGAAGACCATGACTACCTTTCCTTTTATTCCAATGTGCTAGACTGTTCTTTTCCTCACGTGTGCGTGAATACTAACCCTGACGCATCTTATATTTATTTAGGTGTGCAATAATATATATATATATATATATATATATATATATATATATATATATATATATATATATATATATACACTAGTGGTGAGTAATAACATATTTTTACTTACCTAACGTAAATTGAGTGCTGAATATATATGGGAAAAATATATTCGTCCCCTGCGGGCTATGACATCCTGCAGGAGGGAGTTTCATGGGAAAAAAAATCTTTCTACTTTAAAGTACCATTCGGCCTTGCGAACATCAGGTTCCGACGAGGAACTTGAAAACACAGCACATCGTATTATTTTCCTGAGTAGGCCGTTTGGCATGAAAAATACCCACCATGGTTGCTTAGTGGCTATGGTGTTGGGCTAGTAAGCACGAGTTCGCGGGATCTAAACCCGGCCACAGCAGCCGCATATCGATGGGGGCGAAATGCAAAAACACTCGTGTACTTAGGTTTCCGTGCGCGTTAAAAGAACCCCTGGTGGTCTAAATTATTCCGGAGTCCCCCCCCCCCCCAAGGCGTGCCTCATAATCATAAAGTGTTTATGGCACGTAAAATCCCATAGTTTAGCATGAAAAATGAAACAGTGTACGGACGCATTCCATGCATTATAAGGTGCACATTGTAGTGTTGCTTTACAGATCTCCTTGAGATTATTATTTCATATTTATGTTTTTTTCTGGTACCGACCAGGACGCCACAGCTCAGTAATGTATATACGCTTCATTTTCCTTCGAATTGTAATAACAGAACAAGCGTCGCTTTTGGAGCGATACTAGTGCTGTAATTTTCTCGGAGGAAGCACCAAGTATAGGCGACAGGTGCCGGTCACGTGCTCCGCATCAAATTAACTGCTCCCCCCCCCCCAATTCATTTTCAGGCACTAATCTTCCCGCACTTGGCCCTCTTCGAAACAAGCTTCGCCACGCCCACCTCCAGGAGAGGAAAGCTGCTTCTCTAGATCGCGCACGCAGAGAGGCTCCTGCGCGAGCGCTAGAATTTGGGTTACGCTAATGCAATGGAAATGCCCCTCGCGCCGTTCCCATCGCCGTGCTACAAGTCCCGGTCACCTGTGAGCGCCCGCGCCGCAACCCGCTCGCTCCCCTTTCGTTCACTCGGCCACTTCGTATACTAGCTCGCCAAGTGCGCACCGAGTGGGCCAAGCGCACCGAGCACCTTTAATAGCGCGTCGGCAGCTCGGCCCGCGTTGCGCGTCCTGCCTGTCTGCATTCGTTCCCCAAGCTGACGCTCTCGGCAGTGGCGGAAACGAATTTCGCGCCGCAGTTCGCGTTGCTCGCCTCGCATCCGGAAACGAAAACGCCGCGGGCGTGATTTCCACGCGTCGCGTGACGCGATCGCAGCGTAGTTCCCAGCTGATTGCTCCATTCCAGTGACAATGACAAACGTCACTGTGCGAAAAGAGCGGACACAGCGCCGCGTCCGCCCAAAATACCGCTAACCCTGCGGGCATGAATTTGTCGCAGCGTACGTGTGTGGGGTGTTGGAGGCTGGAGCTATTCGCGCTTTCTCTTTCGGACGCTGCCATTTGTGTCCAGGCGCTGCTGAAATTCAGTCGTGTCGCCACGCCCGCTTTCGTTCGTTTATTTTCTTTCTTTCTTTTTTTAAGCGAAGCTTTCTTTGCCTGCCCTCCAAGATTTGGCGTGACTGCTGTATGATGGTGGGTTTGTCCGTATCTCGTCGGATATATTTGTGGATATGCATATAAGTTCCTTTCTTGCACGACCGCCTGGTACCGGGCGCAGTGCAAACCGGCACCGCATACAGTGCGAGCCGGGGCGCAGCCCCGGGTGGCAGGGGATGTAATCAAGCGCGGACGTGAACTTCAACACAAACGCGCCGTGATCGTCGTGCCGCCGTCGTCGTTGCATCGTCGTCAATTTCGTCGTCTTCATTTTCTTTTGGTCGCACTTTTGCTGTCGTTCCATCGTTATTAAAAGCGAAGCTTTTCTTTGCGAAGATCTCCGGGTTTCGTAGCCGTGGGCGCTGCGGCCTGGCCGAGTAGGCTATGCTAACACGCCGCTGGTTTCCTTGCACCACCACCAGATGGCGCTCACCTAGGCGCATACGCGAATAAAAAAATCCTAAGCGCACAGCCACGGGGCTAGGCGAGGTTTCCGTCGGGCTGATTAATGAACTAGGAACAAAAAGTAAGAAAGCTCTGTTTAAAGCAGCAGAAAACAAATTGGAGGCTTATCAAGGTTAAGCCCAGTGGATGCTTCGCATCCACTGGGCTTAACCTTAGCGTATCCTTAGCGTTTGGAGGCATCTTGACCGCATACACGCCCGGCGCAAAGACGCTGGCGCGGTTGCGGGCACAGAGACTGACGCGACGGCGGGCGCACGCCGCTTCATCCCTGGCGTGACGTCACATATCACGTGATGCAGCGATGGTGGCGCCGCCGCCGCGTCGCGCGCGACGGCGCGAACCGAAGCGTGGAGGCCTCCGCCGGGCGACGTCCGACGGCGCGATATGAGGCCCCATCTGCAGCCGGTGTGACGTCATCACGTGACGTCACATCATGTGATCTCACTTCAGGGTCAATGGTGGCCACCGCCGGGAGGCGACCGACGGCGCGATATGATGCCCCATCTGCAGCCGGTGTGACGTCATCACGTGACGTCATGTCACGTGACCTACTTGAAGGTCACTTCAAGGTCAATGGTGGCCACCGCCGGGAGGCGACCGACGGCGCGATATGAGGCCCCATCTGCAGCCTGTGTGACGTCATCACGTGACGTCATGTCACGTGACCCCACTTCAGGGTCAATGGTGGCCACCGCCGGGCGTCGCGCGAAGGCCCGAAACCTACGTTAATATGCTTCGCATAAAAAGTCTAAAAGATAGACGAATACCAGACAGTTGGCGACAATGTAGAACCACTTGAATTTATAAAGGTACGGGAGAGAAACATTGAATTCACCCGTATATACCGTTGACCATTACATCGGTGATAACAGGTTAGCAATGCAGGCAATTAAGTTAAAGCTGCAAGCATGGGCAGAGAATAACGGCATTTTGGGAAAACTTCGGAATGGCTTCAGAATACGGAGGCGTTTGGACTTTAACTTATTTGTCCTTACTCGTTCTAATGAAATATCAAGAGTAGAAAGCAGACCGTTATATGTGGCCTTTTTAGACATTACAGGAGCGTATGACAACGTAGACTGCAACATATTGTAAGATATTCTGGAAGGGGAAAGCTTAGGCGACGATTGTCGAAAGATTTTGAAAGAGATTTACCTAGAAAATACCGTTTGCGTTGAATAGGAAGGGATGAGGATCGAGGAGAAAGTTCATATCAACAAGGGACTGAGGCAGGGGTGCCCTTTATCCCCACTGCTGTTTATGAGGTACATGGTGAGGATGGAGAGGGCGCTAGAAGGAAGTAATATCGGGTTTAATATCTCATACAAACAAGCAGGTACAGCAGCAGAGCAGCAGTTTCAAGGTTTATTTTATGCGGACGACATTGTGTTGCTAGCTAACAAGCAAAGTGATTTGCAACGTCTGGCTAATATCTGTGGGCAGGAAGGCAACAATTTAGGTTTGAAATTTAGTGTTAGAAAATCAGGTGTTATGGTATTCAATGAAAACAGTGAACAGAAAGCGGAGATACAGGGCCAGGGAATACCTCGGGTAACAGAATATAAATACCTTGGTATATGAATAAACGAAGGCAATAGATATATGGAAACACAGGAAAAAACAATAACAGTGAAGGGGAAGAGAAATGCAGCCATAATGAAGCACAGAGCGCTATGGGGATACAATAGGTACGAGGTCCTCCGAGGTACGTGGAAAGGTGTAATGGTTCCAGAACTTACTTTTGGAAATGTGGTTGTTTGCTTTAAATCAGGGGTACAATCAGGACTCGACGGGAACCAAAGGTCAGTGGGTCGCCACGCACTGGGCGCTCACGGGAAGACTACAAATGAAGCTGTGCAGGGTGATAGGGGCTGGACTAGTTTTGAAGTGAGGGAAGCTCGCAGTAAAATTGAGTATGGAGAACGACTGAGAAATATGGAAGAAAGTAAATGGGCTGGGACAGTGTTCAGGTATTTGTACAGGAATAACACTGATTCACAGTGGAGGAAAAGAACTAGGAAGCTTACCAGCAACACAGCAACGAAGAACGTCAAGCGGAATGTCAGAGAGGCTCAGATAATCGCATGGGTATCGGCAAAGGAAAAGAAACCTGCCATGAATGACTACTTAAGAGGAAAAATGAATTTTTTTTTATGATAACTCAAAGGGAAGCTCATTACTTTTCAAAGGGACATCAGGATGCCTTAGAACACGCACTTATAAAGCGAGATATAAGAAGGAAGAAGAAGCATATGCTTGGGCTGCGGTAAAGCTAGAGAAATGATGGAGCATGTTGTATTAGAATGTGAAGTCTTCTGCCCAGCAGTCCATTTAGGATTCACTGGCTTCCTAGAAACCCTTGAGTTCAGTGAGAGCAAGGGGAAAGTAAACATGTCCGCGATAGAAACTAATAAGAGGCGATTGCGAGATTGGTGGAAGAAAAGTAGGGAAACGACAAACAACGGAGGTGTACAAAAACAAAGTTCACGATAGGGGTTCAGAAACTTTGGTTATGGGAATTAATCGTGTTCTTTTTTTTTAACATAGGTAGCAAATACAAACAACAAGAGCTCGGTGGAGCAACCCACCGCCCCGTTCCAAAGGGGATCCATTCATTCATCCATCCACGTAGAGCGTGGTATCTAGGCGCCCTACTCATACGTGGCAGAGACGGCGGCATTGCATTAGCCTTTCTACAATGCCTGAATAAGGACTTCTGTGTCACTTTGTGCGGACACTCAAAAAGCACGAACTCGCGTCTCCACTCTTTATGCATTCACACAAAGCTTCGCGGTATAGATTCCAACTTGTTGTATCTGCTTCATTTTTAAGCATGAAATGCTTTTAGCTTGCGTTGCCGGCGACCTTCAAGTGACCTTGAGCAAAACCCAGAGCCGTTATTCCGACAACAAAACGAGATCATCCAGGCAACCAGTCAATACTAAGAAAATACGGTCTCTGGCCCCCAACCCTTTCTACAGGACCGCATTACATACGCTAGTTACCTCCCAAATAGGTTATAAAATATATTGCTTCTTCTACCCCCCGCGGTGGCTTAGAGTTTCAATGTTGGTGCGCTGCTAAGTACGAGGTCGCGGGATAAGATCGCGGCCGCGGCGGCCGCATTTCGATGGAGGCGACATGCAAAAGCACCCCTGTCCCGTGCATTGGGGGCACGGTAAAGTCACCAGTTCCTGGTCAAAATAAACCCGAAGTCCCCCACCACGGCGTGTCTCATAACCAAATCGTGGTTTTGGCACGTAAAACTTCAGAATTCAATTGATTCTTCTTGCTAGGCAGTGCGCTCTGTCTCCCAGGCGTCTTTCGCTGCCTGTCGTGCGGCATTCCGTCCGGCTTTCTTCTTCCATCTGGGCAGAGTTCATATTGACCAGTACACAGTATGGCGTGGGGCGGTGTGGTGTGCCGTTGCGAACATGCACTACACCTATATTAAGATTGTGGCTAGCACCTATCATCTCCAACGAATCTACTTTGCCGGCTGCCATTTCATGCTTACATCTACTCTTGATTACGAGAGAGCCAGCAATTTTCTTGTTCTGCCGTCTTCCTTCTTTCTTCGCCACGGCGTTCTCATTTCATCGTCATCACGCCGTCGTCACGCCATCCTCATCATTGCATCATCGCCATTTCGTCGTCATCATGCCGTTGTCATTAATGCTGTCGTCATTTCATCATCGGCATAGCGTCGTCGTTATACTGCATTCATGCGTTCATCATGCTTTCATGCATGCATTCGTGCATGCATGCATGAATCACTCGTAATTGCAGTCCCCCGCTACGGCGTGCCCCATAATCAGGTCGTGGTTTTGGCACGTAAAACCCCCTAATTTTTTTTATCGTCATACCACTGTCATCTTTCAACAGTTGTCCTTCCATTGTTGTCATGTCATCGTCGTCATACCATCGTTGTCATACAGTCGTCGACATGCCGTCATGGTCGTTCAAGCATTCTAATCTTTTCGTAGCTATTCTGATGACGTCACGTCATCGTCGTTATGCAACAGACGCCATATCGTCGTCATGCCATCGTGGTCTTTCCATCGTCGTCATTCCAGTGTGATCCTTCCATTGTCGTCGTCATACCGTCGTCGATATTACATCGTCGCTTATCCATCGCAGTTGTTCTTTTGTGGTCATTCCTTCTTTTCCACGCGTGGGATCCGCATGTTCGAGCGCCGGAAATGTTTAGTTATAGCCGCTTCTCGGAGAAAATGTGTCCAACTTGGTCGCATACTCTACGGTAAACAGGAACAGCGTTCTTCCAAAACACTAAAGATAGCTTCGCTTAAACCGATTCCAAGAGTGCGTGGGATCTGCAATTTTACAGCGAAGCAGTATGAGGCTATAGTGTTCCATGCTTTTTTGTTCTCCCTGGACAAAAACTATCATCATCAATGGCTCATACCCCCGTAAGCATTCGTGCTCCCGTAAGCAAGCAAAAAATGCAATGGCTCATAGCCACGTAAGGTAGAGGCTACAAGCACTCAGCAAAGTGAAGCGAACAGTGCTTAAGTTATTTCCAATCACGCATATAACATGCAGGACAGTATGTCGATAATTATCATCATCAATGGATCATACCTCCGTGAGCAATGGCTCATACCCCCGTAAGCAAGCAAAACATGCAATGACTCATAGTCCCGCAAGATTCATGGCTACTCACTTTGCGTGAATTAGCTGCATTTACACTAGCCCTGCTGTCGTCGGTGATTTCAATGTAGATGTGTCGGTACCGAAAAGGGAGCGGCTTACGCGTTGCGTGTTGCAGACATATCCCTTGCGATTCCACGCCGATCATGCCCAACCAACCATCCAGCGGCGTACGTGCATCGATTTGACATTATTTAAAGAAGCTGCTTGCAGTTGCGAGTGAAATAATGACCACCGATGAAGACTATAAATGAGTTCGTACCTTTGTTCAAAGTTATATGTCACCTCCGTGTCGTGTGTTAAACAGCTTCGCTGGTCAGCCACCTTCACAGAGTGGAATGGCTCATGATTGTCTTTCTTTCTTTCTTTCTTTCTTTCTTTCGTTCGTTCGTTCGTTCGTTCGTTCTTTCTTTCTTTCTTTCTTTCTTTCTTTCTTTCTTTCTTTCCTTCTTTCTTTCTTAACACTGTCATGCCCAGACAGAGTTACACGTCAATTAAAATTGGAAGAAATTGTTCGCCTTTATTTCTGGTCATGGAGAGTGCATTTGTAGAAACAAGACAGTGAAATGTTGTTTTAGTTAGAATATAATTAACATTGTAATTAACTAATTAGTAACTAGTTAGCTGAACTCTCCACAGCTGGTAATTAACCCCAGCACAAGAAAAACGCAAGTATAGGCTTTGCGTTAGCGTTCCCGCGCTTTATTCAGCGTATTGAGGCACCAAAGTCAGCGTAGCACTTGTGATACGTTGGGCATTATACAGAGCTAACGGTACACCAGCGGCTGATTCATGATACCCGTCTGTTAAATTTCAATGGATATTTTTGTGCAGTGAGATCGGAAGCACTAGGGTAGTACATGGACAGCTGTAAGAAGAGTCTAATAAAAACTGTAAAAAGCCCGCTTTGTCGCGTAGGTGGATAGCCAAGAAAATTCGCGGAGACAACATGAAAAACCTTACTTACTGCACTCTTGCACATCGAATAAACCACGCTGTCATGTATTGGGCCCGATGCACAGCAGGAAAGCTAGCTTGCCCTTTGTGGAAACGGTCAGCCACGCGAAAGGGCACACGCTCTTCGTGCCCAGGAAAAAAAAATCTTGATTTTCTGCAGGCAGTAGACCTTCTGCTGTGACTTAGCTTAAAATTTGCATTTGGGAAACACGTTCCCACAGAAGGCGCTGAACATGGGTCTGGTGCTGCCGTTCCGTAAGCGAAATTGAGCTGAGACATTGCAGAGACCAGAAGTTGCGTAGGGAGCACCTGATCGCAAGCGACCAGGTTGAGAAATCACCGTACATTTTTGGTGCGCTCGCAAAAGTATACGAGCCATATACGTATTTGGTGGCGAAGGGAAACGGAAGCCATAGGCAGTCTGCTCTCGGCAAAGAGGTTCCGGCAGCTTGCGTGCGTGCGAATATTCCAATATATTCCGGAATTCAATATTATATTTCTTAGAATGTTTCGTTATGTTAAGCCATGTGTATTGAGCCTGCCTGCCACGGAAAAGTGGTCATGTTTATGGCCTAGCGGTCGCTTCCAGTGCAAAAGAGCTGTGGTGACTTTTTTTTTTCTTAAACGTCCGCAAGTGCACGGACTTTTTTCTTCTCATTAACGCCGTTATCTCTTCTGTGAACGCGTGCGATAGTCTAAGCACCTGTCAGCATCATAGCAGACGCTCTAAGGCATAATTTTGCAAAGTCAGGTATGGTTACTGAAATCACTTCTAGTTTGCTATTCTACGCAGCGGTAGAGTGAAACGGTACACAGTGAGTTGTCAGAGCGAAGGCTGACATGTTCGGAGTCATTGAAACTAACCAACTTCAACGCGTATAAGTATGGAACGAAGCTGGGTGAAATAAGAGCAACAAAACTGAAGTGAAATTCTCTTGAATATCTGGAGTCGTTGAATAAGTCTACATCTAGAACATCGGCGTATACATGCTAATCGTGCCAAGTGCACTTACGAGGATAATGAAAACAATAGCAGGCCGTTTTTTTCTTTTCTGTTGTTGTTGTTGTTGTTGTTGTTGTTGTTGTTTCTAATCCCCCGAGGATCAGCCGCACATAAAGGATCACCAACATAATGCGCGAGGATGTCTCGACGAGTAATAAAGACGACTTCGGTTATTTTTAGAAAGCAAAGGCCTTCGAAAGCATTTCTTTTGTTTAATTTCAAATGTAGAAAAAATCTGAAGCATAGCTACGTAGCTTAATGTAAACCGCGCGAGAACGTGCCACTTCCCTCCTGCCGTAGTAGGTTTTTCTCAGTAAAACCGCACCCGTAGAATGTCGAAAATTCTAAGCATGCGCCTATGCACGTATGAAAGAAAGTACCCTCTTAACTCTCCTACGTACTCAAAGTGCGCGTTGTCAAGTTTGACGCGGTTAACACATGAGAGGGGCGCAGGGTCACGACCAAACCATTCGGAGTCGTATAGACAAACCCTCCAGTGTCGGGCGGCGGGTCCCGATCGATAGTCACGCCACCGCCGACAGTTCCCGATACGGGACGCCGCGCCGCGTGCCCAAACAGCTCGGAAAGCGCTCGTCGAGGAGCGATGGAGCGGAGCGGACAAGCAGAGATTGAAAGCAGCAGAGGCACCGCTCTGTCGCGCCAAATCCGTGCAGCGCAGTCAGAGTGGAGTACCGCGTTTTCAGCCAATCGGGAAGGAAAGCCAGGAGAAGGTCTCCTCCGCTCGCCCCTCACGCCCACTGCGCGGTGCTTATGCATTGGTGATGTAGATGTTTTATAGCATGTGAAGATATATACCCAGATGCCGGTTTAGGCTCCTCTGGCCTCCTTGAAGCCCTTGGGTTCAGGGATAGCAAGGGGAATCCAAACATGTCCACAGCAGACATTTGTAAGGGGTTATTGGAGGTTAAGGGGCAGAAAAGTAGAGAGACCACAATCAACGAGGCGTACAAAAACAAAGTTCCCACTAGAAGTTCGGGAAGTTTGATGCTGGAAATTCGTTGTGTGTGTGTGTGTGTGTGTGTGTGTGTGTGTGTGTGTGTGTGTGTGTGTGTGTGTGTGTGTGTGTGTGTGTGTGTGTGTGTGTGTGTGTGTGTGTGTGTTTGTGTGTACATACATACATACATACATACATACATACATACATACATACATACATACATACATACATACATACATACATACATACATACATACATACATACATACATACATACATACATACATACATACATACATACATACATACATACATACATACATACATACATACATACATACATATTATTCGACTGAACGTAGTGACCAAAAGAGGTCGAACAAGGGATATCGCATGCTGGAGCCAACGGTTTTGACAAGGCTGTACTTTACCTCTTATATTTAAGCAGACACTTATTTTGGCAACAAGTAAGGAAGATGACACAAGAAAATGTCGGATCAAGTGACGCCTTAATCCTCGAAAAATATGAGCCCACTAGATCGCCTGAGAATCTTCGGACTTAGCTTCATCAGGGCAGTGAAGGTGTGCTCAGCCAGGATAGCGACAAGTATATATGCCCCATAGTCGATACACAGGCCCGATCTTTTGGACCATCTGATTCAACTGATGTGCCTTATGCGGGAAGATCAGCGCGCTAACTCAGCGCGAACATGTCGGGCCAGAAGTCGGGATGGCCCAGACTTTTCGAGTCGCCTTGGCAATTGCAGACACCTCTTTTTTTTTTTTTTTTTCTAATCGTGTCGAGCGAGTAAACGCACCCTTCGCCGGCGCGGGCCGACCAAACTCGCCTCGATGCAACCCCAAGTCGACCCGCCAGCTTTTACGTGTGCCCGGCAATCGCATTTTCGATCCGACGAGCTCACTCGACCCGCCTGTATCGGGCTCGTGTAAAACGCGTCTGCTGCGCTGCACGCATCTGTTGAGACGGAGTCGCAGGATGAGTGAGCCAGGGATGGAGAGGGGGTTGGCTGACACGCGCATTCGTGAATAACAAGGAATCACTTAGTGGGGTGGCACACGACCGAGTACGTCCGTCCATCATACCGGGCTTCCTGTCAACCTTCTTCGTCTTCCACGCACACGCACGCACACACACACACACACGCACACTGCGCGCAATAGGCGCCAGTCCAGAAGATAAACAAACGGCGAGACGCAAGCAAAACCAATAAACCGCGCACTCTCTCTCGCTCTCTTTCCATTTTTCATCCGTCCCTTTAATGTCAGAATAAACCCGCCCACAAGAAGCAGACTCGATCGGGACGGGAGGATATCCAACTCTCGTTATATAAATAAGGTCACGCGTGATGCGCATACGAAATTGGAGCCCTTTCTCGGAAAATCTTTTCTTTTTTTTTACCCTTTCATTTTGGTCTAAAACAACAGTTTCGAAGTGCCTTGGGCGTTGATGTGAACTATTTAGGGAAAGAAAGAAAGCTAATAAAGAAAGGAAGCGAAACAAGGGCTGTCCTCAATCGGTTACTGTAAGCAGTTGAAACATTTCTGAAATTCACTAAGTTTTCTGCTCGTCCGTCGCTCCAGAGGGAAGCTAATATTTACTTATTCTTCAAGTATTGACGATTGGCGCGTCAGAACTGTTCGGGAAAGAAGTTTCATGCATTTATATATAAGGCGTCGCCGCATGCCACGATGGCGGCGCCATCGAAGACGACTCGGAAGAACTTGCGAAATGTGAATTGCAAATTGCGCGTGGAAAGCGCGCCTCCGCGACGCTCGAAAGCGCGCTCCTCCGGTCAGTGCGAGGAATCGAGAAGAGGCTGCAGGCGGCGCACCGCTGGACGGCACCGCGGTGGCAGTTGACGGCCATCGCTGAAAGTGGATGCGCGCGGTGCGTCCACTCGAGCGTATAGGGCCATCGAGTGCCGTCGGGAGACTCAAATTTTGAGTGGCCAGAAACGGGCGAACCACCCGACCGTGAACGTCTAGGCTTTACGTACAGCGGCGAAGACAGGGGCAGTACATACATACATACATACATACATACATACATGCATGCATGCATGCATGCATGCATGCATACATACATACATACATACATACATACATACATACATACATACATACATACATACATACATACATACATACATACATACATACATACATACATACATACATACATACATACATACATACATACATACATACATACATACATACATACATACATACATACATACATACATTATATTTTTATATATACCGCAATCACCATGCGGTAATTTTAGCACGGTGGTACAAACTTAATTATTACAACGGCATGTACACAAAATGCACAGGTTAATAAAAATGAGAGAGAGAGACAGAGACAGAGAGAGAGAGAGAGGTTAACCAGACTGAGTCCAGTTTGCTACCCTACACGTGGGGAAATGAATGACGAGTGAAATAGAGAGAGAGAGAGAGAAAACATGAGTCTATACCGCACTTTGACATGCACTAAGTTAGGTGTAGGATGTCTATAGTCGGGCGCCCAAGTCTGTTGCCCTCAAGTAGTGAACAAGCGCTCATACTGCTTTCGGGGCTAATGAACTGTGAGGCCAGGCTCCCAAGATTCTTGCTTCTGTAAATGGCCTGTCATCCAGTCTATTCAAGGCACACTGGAGATTCTGACGTTGGTTATCAAAGCGAGAACAGTGGCACAGAAGATGACTGATGGTCTCTTCACACTTGCACCTAGCGCATAATGGTGAGTCCGCCATTCCAACACGATAGCTGTAGGAGTTGGTGAATGTTACTCCTACCCACAGCCGACGCAGCAGTGTTGCGTTACGTCGTGAAAGGTTTGCTGGTAATTTAAGTTTCAGTATAAAAAACTATTATACAAATAAATATAAAGCATACAGGTATAAAAAACTATTATACAAATAAATATAAAGCATACAGGTTGGGCACACACGAGGTTACACAAAATAACTAGGACACTGTCACTGAAAACATGATGCAAACAAAATAATGTCACTGTAAACATGATCAGAAAGAATTTAACGTTGGCGCAGAGACGACGTTATTTTTTAGCTGGTTCCAGTCCACTATTGTGCGCGGGAAGAATGAATATTTGAAAGAGTTGCTGCGTGAGGAAAAGGGAGCTATAGTGAAATTGTGTCTTTGCCGAGTAGCGAATCCAAATGAGAAAGACATGCTCTCCGTTATGTCAATTTTGTAATGCCCCTTTACTACTTGATAAAATAATTACAATCGTGAACAACAATTTCTTTCTGCCAGAGAAGAAAGATGAGCCCTTTTTAAAAGCTCTGCAACTGAAGTTCTAGTAAATGTATTATAAATAAAATGCACGGCTCTTCTTTGTACCTGTTCTAGTTTGGCGATGTTAGGTTTTGTAAAATGGTCCCGCATCACTGCAGCGTAATCTAAAATCGGCAGCATAACGGATTTGTAAGCCAAGAGGCAAACAGAAGGGGAGGAAAGCTTAAGTGCTCGCCTGAGAAAAAGGAGTACGGTTCGCATTTCCAGTGACATAATTAATATGAATATTCTAATAGATATCGTTCAAAATCCACAGCCCTAAATATTTACAGTTACTAACTTCAGAGAGGAGACTGTTATTAATACTGTAAGCAAAGTGCAAAGGTTTCTTTTTATGTCTTATTTTCATGAAAACTCATTTTTCAACGTTGATCACCATCTGCCATTCATGACACCAAGAAGCAGCCCTCTCAAGTGCACTGCTAAGCAGTAATTGATCCGGTTTGGTATTAATTTCGGAATACGCAACACAATCATCGGCGAAAAGTTTAATATGAACTGGAATATCTCGTAAAATATCATTGATATATAGGAGGAACAAAAGTGGCCCTAACACCGAACCCTGGAGTACTCCAGAATCCACCCTTACTGATGCATATATGCTGTCACGCAAGGAAACAAACTGTTTTCTGTGGGTTAGATACGAAGCGGTCCACACAATTAACTGATTATTTTTGAAAGCATTATGCAATTTATAGAGTAGTTTTTTTGTAAGAACCTCTGGTAAACAGCTTTGAAAAATCCATAAATATAGCGTCAATTTGTGTACCATTGTTAAGTGATGTTGAAAAATCGTGGATTGTTTCTACCAGCTGAGTATACACATCAAGAATCCTTTTCTGAAACCATGTTGATATTTGGTGAAAGAATTATGGTTATCTAGAAAATTCAGCATTTCGTTATGTGTAATGTGTTCGGGTAATTTGCAAGTTGTGGATGTTAATTAAATCGGGCGATAGTTCTTAATGTTGTTTATCCTTGCACATTTATGCAACGGTTTGATTCTGGCTGTCACCCAGTCATGCGGTAGTTCACCGTCGCGTAATGATTTATGAAATAAAACGTGCAAATACTAAGACACCCACTCGGCATATTCTTGAAGAAACGAATTTGGGATGTTGTCTGGCCCCGGTGATATCTTTATATTCAGTTTTAACAGTGTGTTGAAAATACCTTGTTCTGAGATTAAAAGGTCTGGCATACCGTGGCAAGGAGACATCAAAAAAAAAGGTAGGGCACCATCATCTTTAGTAAAAACAGATTTGAAGTGGTCGTTAAATGAATTGGATATTAATTCAAAATCAGTTACCTTTCCCCGTTAATTTCGAAGGTATTGCAGTCCAAGGATTTAGGCGAAGTAGTTCACTAAAACTTTTCCGGTGATGCTGTAATAAAACTAGGTAGTGATTTCCCGTTGTAACATGTTTTGTCTATGGACAACTGATTCTTAATTTCAGAGGATAAATCTGAAGTTTGATTATCACAATATGAGGCGTTGGAGCAATATTTTATTTTTTGAAGCCTCTTTAGCTGCCTCCCTAATTTCAGTGCCTCCGTGGAGATCCACGAATTCTTACTTTTTGTTTTCTTAACAATCTTTGGCACAAAACTAAACGGACACAGCTGTTCACAATATGCTCCAACCGGTGCCAACGAATGTGTATGTTATCAGTACTATTGGCAAAGTCATTAAAATTAAAATTAAGAAAATCGATTATTGACACGTCATCTGCTTTAAAAAAGTTAGGAAACGTGGAAGTTTTTCGGATTTCATTTGTAGAGGCACAATATACATGAAGTAACACAGCACGGTGATCAGAAATACCACAAACTACTTCAGAGTGTGCTTTAGGAACAATGTCTCTGCTAACAAGAAAAGAGATCTCGAATCGATTTAGACACCCCATGCACCCTCGTATGCTCTTCAAAAACCTGCGAAAGATCAAAATCAAAGGCGATATCCAAGAGTGCATCAGCCGTGGTATCACTGCGCTTACTGTACGACATGGAGGTCCAGTTCACATTAGGCAAATTAAAATCTCCTGCCAAAATAATTCGATCACCAGATTTAACGTATGTGTTCATACATTTCCGTAATTCCTCTAGAACGGTTATGATAGACGCAGGGGGTCTGTACATTGCTCCCAAAACATATCCGACATTAGCACAAGAAACCTTGCAAAAGATGCATTCTACACTAGGTAGATCAGGCATCTCCTGCACATTTAAAGATGTCTTGAAAATAATACACACACCACCACCACCTTTAGTGCCGCGATCTTTCTAAGCACACTAAAACCCGGTACAGTTCTGAAACACACGCACACACACACACACACACACACACACACACACACACACACACACACACACACACACACACACGCACATGCACACGCACACATACATACATACATACATACATACATACATACATACATACATACATACATACATACATACATACATACATACATACATACATACATACATACATACATACATACATACATACATACATACATACATACATACATACATACATACATACATACATACATACATACATACATACATACATACATACATACATACATGGAGCACTGAAGCGCCCATGAATTTCGTAAAAAGCTTGGCTTAAGCACAGACCTTTTCAAGGATGCATGGGCATTTTATTAAAGATAATTTAACTTCAGACGCGGCGTACAAACCGCGAGAAATTTGGTATTGCAAATAATGACGAGCACCACATTGCTTTTGGATCACAGTGACTTTTTTCAGCGACAGCTTCGCGAACTTGTTTACATAAACTTGCATGAAGCAATTACCCTTTTGTATTCTTTCAACGTCGAAAGACTTCCAACGGTAGGTTCACGGACCGACGAGCAAAACCTTCTCGCTAAGAAAATCCATTTTTCTCGTGAAAACTCGCATACCATTCGAAAAAAACGTGAAACTAGCTTAAAATTTTTGAACTTTACATCTTAGGTTCATTTGAATAAATTAGCGAGGAGCATCACCGTAAGAAAACTAAATATTTACCAATTACTGTGTTTTTATGTGCTGCGCATAATTTGCAATCGTGGCGTAAATATAAAAGAACATTAAGAAAATTAAATCGTTAGAAAAAACGTATTGACATCATGCGCCTTTTTAAGAAGAAATAGGTCTTGAGTAAAGCAATAAACGGCACGTTCTCATCTTCTAATATAGAGCTGTAAGTTGTTTGTCCGCTTCGTTCGTTCGTTCGTTCATTTGTTTGTTTGTTTGTTTGTTTGTTTCTTTGTTTGTATGTTTAGTCGTTTGTTTGTTTCTTTGTTTGTTTGTTTGTTTGTTTGTTTGTTTGTTTGTTTGTTTGTTTGTTTGTTTGTTTGTTTGTTTGTTTGTGTGTTTGTTTCGCGCAAAAGAAGCCACCTGATCTGAAAGGACGTTAAACTATCCGTTTTCCAGCACAGCATCGCAATAGCCTCGCCACTTGGCCCACGTTTACGCACCTGGTAATATCAGCAGAAGTAGCATCGGGACATACTATTCGCCACTTCGCGAGCCAGAGCGATGTGATGGGAGAACGCGCGCGACACGTGCGCCACGAAGCCGCCCACTCCGTGGCGTCGTCGGTGGTCTCGGCGCCGCCGAAAAGCGGCCGCTCGTTCCTCATGCTAATTGCTTCGTAAGTCGCGCAGAAAATTGCGTCAACGACGGTTTGCGCGTCGAGCTGCGGCACGAGGTCAATAGTACCCCGAGCTGCAATGAATGAGGATAGCGCTCTTTCAGGGTCCGGTAATAATGCATGCAAATGAGCCTCTCTGGGCGGTTCTGGTCAACAAGTAGGCCTTGGCGCTGGCTCGCCGTGCGTATCAATGAAGCGTAAACGACAAGCAGCTCTGGTTCTGCAAGCGGCCAGCCCTGCACCACCCGGTCAGACGTCACAGTGGATGCACCCATGAGGGCGCGAGGTAAGCATGGCAAAGTACGTCCGTCCATGCCAATGATTATCTGCTGAGCAGTTAGTTACCTAATTAGTTAGTCAGTCAGTCAGTCAGTCAGTCAGTTAGTTAGTTAGTTAGTTAGTTAGTTAGTTAGTTAGTTAGTTAGTTAGTTAGTTAGTTAGTTAGTTAGTTAGTTAGTTAGTTAGTTAGTTAGTTAGTTAGTTAGTTAGTTAGTTAGTTAGTTAGTTAGTTAGTTCTGCACCTGGATTTGCGCGGTGAGAAACATTCCGAGGAAGACCTCGTGATTATTTCTGATCACTTCGTTTGGTAAAGCAAGCGCTTCAATGTCGAAAGGAAGACTCTACTTGACAACCTGCAAACAAGCCCGTACAAGGAGGTCTCGTGTCCTCTACTCGCACATATTCGCGACACTGAACTCATGGGCATTGTGGAGGCTGATTCCTGAACAGCGAAAAATACATACAAGGAGGAGCTCCTGCCGGCCTCGACTACCAGGCTAACCTCGCATTTATTAAAACACCTTAAGGGACCATCCAACCAACCCTACTAAACGGCGAGCGCCACTTCCTTGTCCATCCACGTTTGCATAATGTCGTTTTGATCGCCGTCAGCAGACTGACCGTGTTCAGCACTGTAACAACACGACGTGGCCTGGAAACAGTCTGCCGTCTTGTGTGCACCGATCGCAACGCACAACGTTACGATGGCGGCGCCACCAGCTATACTGATACGGAGACAAGCGGTAGTACTTAGTATGCTGACGCAAATATCCATCGAACATATGGTTAGGCCAGACAGTATCATGCTAAGGCCATCAGTGCGACCCACGTTTTGGGGGGAAAACACGAGCATTTGATAAGCGTTACGGCACGTTAGCTCGTTAGCTCATATTACTTCGCGTTGTTCGGCCCATACGAGACAGACAATTTATCAACTATTAGCGCAATGCTTGCACGACTGCGAAAAAAATACGCACGACACGACCTACGCTTTGCAACGAAATAGACCGCCAGCATTTTCCTTTGGTAAAATACCTGCAGCACCACGGTTTAAATCTGTCTGCCGGCTAAGCCCGGGTGAAGTCGATGCACGACAAGCCGTCATTGCGTCACACAACAGCTGAAGACGTAGTGACCAGAATTCGGCCAAATGGCTGCCACCATAACGAACAGGCAGGGCGTAAACTTCATTTTCTTTTGGGTAATTTATCATGGCCCGCACCACTAAGTACCGCCGTAACGGCAGAACAATATCGACATTCGCACGGAATCTGAGTACAACGGTGGTGTTCAGACGCCTACTCCAACGGCATCATTAAATTGCGGTCAACCTACTTCAGCGATTTTCGCAAGAAGGAGAAGTCAAGTTGCCTAGCAGCAAAATGTGAGCAAATAACACAAATACAAACACACACGCACGGACGCATGGAAACGGGTATCTCAAAACAAAACTTGCGGCTGCTGTTACTTTTTCTTGAAGTGAATAGAAGCCACAAATTTGGAGTACGTACCGCAGGTCGCTAATAACCCTCCCAATTACAGCCTGTTCCGAGCATGTGCTTCATAAATCAGCGAAGCGTGCGCGTATAGGTATCTGGACTACTTGGGTCTTATTTCTTCAGCGTCGCTTTTATTTTCCTGCATTCTTCAGGTGCATGAATGGATCCATTAGCCGCGGAACTGCAGCGAAGGGACAAACACGTCCACTTGATACTCTCGAGACTGATTACATTCACCTCCCCTCCCCTTTAATTGCCTGCCCCGCGGTAAATGTACTTTAAATGCTTTGAAATTTTTAGCAGCGACTTAATTATGGTGATTAATTTCGGAAAAAAGCAATAACAGACATGTTTTAACCCAGAACTTGTTAAAACGAAGGGACAGCTGCCTGTTTCTCTTTGTTTTGTTTTTTTGTAGCTTTCGAGTTGCTGCGGAGATCTAGCGCAAGTCACGCTTCGCTATACCGTCCGGCCCTGTACTATCCGCTCTTTAATGTTTCTGGAATATCCAACGCGTTCTGTTCCGACGTTACTCAGAAAAGTCGCACCATGAAGCAGCTATAGCAACGGCAAACATAAAATCAACACTCGCCGAAACAGACGTTCCGCCGCGTGTGTTTGTGTTTGTGTGTGTGTGTGTGTGTGTGTGTGTGTGTGTGTGTGTGTGTGTGTGTGTGTGTGTGTGTATGTGTATGTGTGTGTGTGTGTGTGTGTGTGTGTGTGTGTGTGTGTGTGTGTGTGTGTGTGTGTGTGTGTGTGTGTGTGTGTGTGTGAGAGAGAGAGAGAGAGAGAGAGAGAGAGAGAGAGGGAGGGAGAGAGAGAGAGAGAGAGAGAGAACCCACGTATGAGCAAATAACACACACACGCAAACTTCTTTACTACTCTTTTCCATTCTTTTCCTACTCGTTCACGCGCCACAACGCCCTGGAACGCAAGGCAGTCATAAATTTGACGACGGGATCTAAACGCTTTAACCAGACTTTCTTTTTTCCTCCCTCCACGGTGAAACATCTTCATGCATAACCTAAAGCGACAGGCAGCTGAGCGAGTAAGCAAGGATTCGTGATATTGAAGGTAAGCATTATAAAAATAAACAACAAAGACGAGAGGAGAACGACAACAACATAAGTATGGACTATCAAACTAAATGTCGCGCTGCGGTAAAAAGAAAACACAACTACAAGCATAGATATTTTGCTTCATATTGTTGGCGTTTAGTTGGCGCTTTCGTGGCCCTTGTTCCCTGGCTTCTTACGCCTGCATTTAATATCAGGAAGTCCGTAAACTCGATACTACTCGTTGCAGTGAATAAAGCTACCGCATACCCAGCCAGAAAGCTAAAACTAGTTGGTGGACATTCATGGCGGATGGAGCAATCTAAACAGACAATTGGGATCTGCTACAGAGTGCTAACATAGGGTGGTTTGTACATGACGAAGTTAAATCGAGTAACAGTACTAGGAACATGCCAGACAGAAGGACCCGCTTCTTTCGTTTACTACTGTTTGCACAAGGACGTGCCCGGTTGGCTACCCTCAACTTGGGGAGGAAGAAAGGAGGAAGTATAGATAAGACGGAAAGATAAGAAAATAGTGTTCGGAATGCGCATTGCCGCAGAGGCTCGAGTTCAAATCCCAGTGGCGAGATTGAAGCTGAGAAGGTGTCACGATAACAATAATAGTATAGCTAACGCGAGAGGAAAAAAAAAATAGTGAACGTACCCGACACAAACTCAGTTTCAAGAACTTAGCTGCAGTAGCAGTAAAAGCAGACGGGATTTGGGCGCCGATAGACGCTTATCACGTGTCCTTTGTCATTCATCTGATCACGTCACGTCACTTTCTGTGGAAGTAATCCTTAAACCTAACATACGGATCAACGCTCTTCTCTTATTTGATGATGAGGAAGTGCGCCTCCAGTTTGTATCTTTGTCCTCAGTGTCGCCTTCCACGGCGCACAGCGTCAGTGCTGTTTTCGCTTCCTTCTGTCGTGTTCACGAGTGCTTTTACGACCACACTTTCTAAGCGGCAACAACAAAACGACGTATATTCCCTTACTTGCCGCGATCGCTCGTATCTAGGCGCCTACTGGTGGCTATCGCAACTTAATCGCAACTGCTCTTCGCCGCGGCGAAGGCGGGTCCCCAGGTGACGCGAATTAATGACGACGCGCACGCGCGGCTGGTCGCGAACATCGCCGCCGAGCGTCGCGGCGAAACAAGCCTCCTCGCTGGAGGGAGGAGAAAGAAATAACCGCGAGCCGCACTCTTCTTATCCGAGCATCTTGGCTTAATTGCTATCCGCAGCTCTAAAACCCGCTCGCACGCGAGCGCTGAGGCCTGCCTCCTCGTCGTAGTATGCGCTCGTCTCCTCGGGGCAGAGCCGCGGGCAGGGAAAGGGTTGCCGCGCATCTGTTCCCAGGGCTCCCCTTCGTAATCGTCTCCAGTAATCGTCGCGAGCGCGCACGGGCGCGGGGCTAATGTTGGCGCTCGCACGCTTAGACCTAGAAAAAAAAAAAAAGAACACTCGCCGGCTACCGCAGATGAGAAGGCAGGAGAATGGATGCCGCATAGAAAGACCGAGCCGACCGTCGCGAGGAAGCGGTGTTCTGCTTTTCCAGCAATGTCCTCCTCCCGTTTTGTTCCCTAGGGAGCACACACTCCGCTCCGTCCTGCCTCGAGGCTCAAACGCAGCTGAGAAGTTGCTGCGTGGTCGCAGCGGGGAGGTAAACCAGGCGACGAATATTTGATGACGTATAACACAGGGGGAGAAGGAAGCGGTTTCGCTTCACACCGCCCTCGTTAAGGGACGCGCTGGTTGACGGCGACAAAATGCGCGTTATTGTTGAGAGAATCTCGGATAATATGGGTGAAACGGAACGATGACGTCATAGCGGCTCTGACTGCACGTGTCTATGTTTCTTTCTTTGTGATTGTTTGGTTGCGCTAAATTATGTCCTTAAGCAGGTACCGACTAGCCCAGCAACATGCCCTCCTGTTTATAAGGAGTTCAGTGTTTGTGGGTACGTCAATGTTTGTGGGTACGTCAAGAGCTCACATCACGCAGCATTAATTTCCATGGCACACTGCATTTGCAGGTTTACCCGGACAGTGCACTGTGCATCATAAAGAGAGCATGCAGCCCACAACTGCGCCTTTAGTCAGAACTGCTGTACGACATATACTCAGCACAAAGCAGTTTACGCTGCGAAGTTCGGATGCCTTGAGTTTATGCCGACGAGCATCGTTCACAAAAGTTGCATTTGCGACGCTTATTTGACATTAAAACGTCTTTCTCGGTTATTTCACTGGCTCGGGCTTGAGCTCTCAGCCCTTTAACATGGCTGCAAATTTCTGATAACAGTCACTGCTCTTTGCCGCGAGTTATATTAAGAGATAATTTCCCCGCGCACATCACATAGTCATGGCAGAATTGCTCTCAGACGCAGCGACATTTCGCTGAAGAAAAAAAAAACATATTGCAGACCCCAAATCCCGCCAAATAGAAAAGTATTTTTGCGTTAAAAGCATACAACTAGGAAAGGAAAGCTTCATTTCATGTGTGAATGTGAAGAAATTGTAACGCAATACTCAGATAAGATTTCCCCAAGTTTGTTCGAAGAACGCGCGGTCCGCGGACTTTGTCTGCGACTGCGCGCGCAGGAAATGCCTCTTAGCGCTTCTAAATCACCCAAGGCTTCCCTCCGCATGCGTTTCACCGCAGCCAGTTTCCTTAGTTGTGAGTTATGCGGAATAATTCGAAGGCTCTTCAAGCCTTTAATTTTCGCATGATGATCTCAAAAGGCTACGTGTGACCACGCCTGTGTACATCGCGGGCCGAACTCTCAAAACTTTTTTGATCGTAAGCGGTGTTTGCCATTGGCCGGGCGGCTTCACTAATAGCGTGTCGGACTTCACGATTGGCTGGCGCTCTTATACGAACAGTTCTAGCGAAGGAAATGTAAAGAAGCTATGGCGGAATACGGACGCATGACCACTATTTCCGGGAGTTCATAACGTGACTCTAGCTTGGCAGATAAAAAAAAAAAAGCCTTCTATAAACATGGGCACTCAGTACAGAAATACGACTACGTTCTTTAATAAAAACAACGTTTTTTTTTTCTTTGTTTCTTTCACTAATTGTACTGCAGTCGTCGTCGAGGGTCAACAATGGGCGCTTAGGAGGCCCCTGCTGTTTCCTCGGGTTTACGCTTCGAAACACTGCAATTATAGTGCGCAAGGGCGATGAGAGGTCGTTGTGCTTTCAGGCTACGCTCATTATAAAACAAGTACGAAGGCACCCTTTGCCGGGGAAAAAAGAACTCCCGCAAGTATAGTGACAAGTGCACGCGCTAACGTGCGACTGAGGCACGTCGGTTGTTGTGCGAGTTGCATAAAGTGGCGCGTTTAAGCTTCACACGGAGCGTCGGAGGTCATCAGCGCTTAAGTGAACGGGGACAAGGTCGCTTCTTGTACATGCACACAGCTAACCAGCTGTCTTGATATTATTTCCCCGCTCAATTAAAAAATCCAGGGCCCCATCGTCCTTGCGCATTGCATGAGGATTTTGTGTATGCTTCGAATTTCGAAAATAATCCTTGGAACTTGGTCCCAGTTGGCGCCAGCCAGACGTGCTCCTAAAAGTACTTATGTTTGTCGTTTTCTTTTGACTGTTTTTTTTTTTTTGACGTATCGTGACTGTATGAAAGACTAGTCGTTGTCAGGCACCTGCCCCATGCTTTTTTCGCAGACAGGTTTTTCTTAATATCTTATCGCATTTTCTTCTAATCTTTTTACCTTTTACCCTTCCCCCAGTACACAGTAGGCAACCCGACAGTTCTTCTGTTAATCTCTCTGCTCTTTGCCTCTTATTCGCTCTCTTTCTCTCTATCGAGGTTCAAAATACGATTAACATTTAAGTGCGGAGCGAGATTATTGGCCGCTACAGAGTCACGACTTACCACATTATTCCCACTTGCGACTCGGGAGCCGAATTCACAAATGTTTTGTTTCGCGACAGTTGTCTGCACTTACCGGTTACCTTCGCTAATAATATGTATGACTTCACGATTGTCTGAGAGCTGATTTTACGAAAAGCGTGAGCTGATTTTACGAAGAGCGTAAGAATAATATCTGTGAATACGTGTCCTGTTCGTCACCAGTCTGCTGTGCGTAAACATTGGGGAGTTTATAAATTGCACACACTGCCACACGCGATTAGGGTTTTTCTTCTTGTACTCTGCCATTGCTACCAACTTAACGGTCAGGCATTGATCATGTCAGACTACAGTCACCATGGCAGTCGCCAGCATTTCCTAAGAATGCCCGCTCTGTCCCCGTCAATATTCCGAGACGCCCGTCAACACCATTCTCTAGGAGCACAGCCGCGTTTTATCGCGATTTACCACGACTCCCCGTTCCCATATGTCACCTCATCGACCTGCGCTCCCTCACCTCGATAGTCACTCGCACTGATACAGTGGTTCTGCGGGATGGTAACGGTGAGCGCAGTTCGGGCGAAACACAAGGAGGCATGAGTGCCACAAGGACGCTTCGAGTTTCGTTATCAGCTCTCTGTTTCCTTTTCACGTTGCTGTTTCTTCTCGAACGCCCGGACATCGATCTGACGGGGCCTCTGTTATGAGACGTCTGAGGGACAAGGCAGCAATGACGGATGCCAGTCGTGCCATTCAGGAATCGTATAGCGACACGAGGCCGAGTGAGCGCGTGGGAATTTCCCGACAGCGCGAGCCGCCGTCATCGCCGAGTCGAGAGGCCCACTGCGGCCCTTTGGGAAGTATCGAATGTACATGTCCGGACGGGACCCACACAACTGCTCATTGTGGTCGACAGCGCCGGCGGCGATGAATTCCGGAGGACGAAGCGGCACTATATATATATATATACGAAGCGGCAATGAGAACGGCCGTAGATACGCAGTCGGAACGCCTGGGAGGCCTCTGTGCTGATGTCGGAAGACGTAAGATGGAACGACGGGAAAGGGGGAAAGGCCGGTTATGGGCAGGAGAAACGTGACTTATAGACGCCATTATCAATTATCGCGTGTTCCGTGCAGTGACGCCTAGAGGCAAAGCACGCAGATGATCGCATTCCCTCGCGAGCCACGACAGATATTGGAAAAGAGGAGCGCTGAAAAGCGGCTGCTGGTACGCCTGGTCGCTAGTCTGTCCCATGGCGTAGCCGATTGTAACAGAAGCGAACAAACGGGACCGCGTAGGCATGTTAACGCGTAGGCTATCAGTATACGTCCAGTGTGCAGTCTTTATGCTCAGCTTGCAGTGGTTCGTACAGGCGCATCGTGCAAGGGCCCGAAGATGCTTCGTAGGAGGAGCGTTTCCAAAATGGCCAGTCATAACTAACAGAAAAGGAACTGGTTTGAATTGCCGCGACAGTGGGGAGGGGGGAGAGCAATTTCGAATACGACAGTCAGAAAATTGGCGCGTTTAATGGTCACGTTTAGTAAATAGTGTAATATGACGCGTTTTCAGTCACCAGGAAGAGCCGCCATCCCCGATTTGGGACACTGCACCGAATTAGACTTACCGGAGGTTGCACGGATTGTTTATTTCTCTCGCCCCTCCTGCCTCGCTCCGTGCTCCCTCTCTCTTTCCTCGGGTGACGCCCAGGCGTGACGCAATTAGTCACAGCCTCCTCCGCCAGGCTAGCGCGCCGGCGTTGCTCGCCGAGAATAATCCCAATATCGCTGCCGCTATCCGTCTTCCGCCTGCGCCCGCCAGCCGTTCCAGAAGCCGCATGGGACATGGAGTGAACAGATTTGATTGCTTGCTTGCTTGCTTGCTTGCTTCTTTCCTTCTCGGCTCATGCTCGCAGATTGAATTCATTCGCGCCCTGCTCAAACGCTCCGGCGCGCATTGCGAGAAGCGGAGGGACGGGCTTTGGGGGATGCACGGAGTCTCGGGGACAACTTCTGAAGCGCTTCACGTCGCGGCAACTGAACGGGCCAGGCTTGTTGCTTCTTGCTCAGAGACCGGCTCCAAGCGTGTTTATCCATCACTCCGTCGTTCGTCCGCGCCCAGGGCCCGACTGAAATCGAAGCCGATGCCTCCGATGCTAGCAACGAAGTCAGGCAGTGAAGAGAAATGCGGAAGGGAGGGGATGGGAGAGGGCCAGGAAGGATCCGGGGCGCGCGCGAAATATGAGGAGGCCCTGTCGCTTCTCGGTCGCAGCTATACCGTGGCTGTCGCCTCGGGCGCTTTCTCGGGTGACTGCTGCACGAGTTATGGGAGCGCCTCGCGTGGGCTGTGAGTCTGCGAGAAGAGGAGTCGCGGCTGCGTGACTCTAGAGGAAGCGCTGCTTCGGGAGTCGCTTATGATTGGCTATCTGCTAGATCGAAACGATAAAATGCGTGTTTACCGCGAAAATAGTGCGCGCGGCAGGCACTGTTTTTTCGCGAGAAGGCTGCCCGATGCTGCAAAGATTTCGGCGCTTTCTCAGTGTCCATAAATGGCGAGAGAACGACAGTCAGTAAATAAGTAGACGGAAAATGCTGGAGATCACGTTTTCTCAACCTCTCGTTCTTTTTTTTTTTCCAGAGCGTAATATTCAAATGACGCCCCTCACTAGGCCCCGCCACAAATTTTAGTTGAAAACTGAACGTTGTTAAGCGCCATCCGGAGATCGCCCTAACGCAAGAGTTTTAAGAGAAAGCATTAGTTGGCGCCGACACAGAAAGCAATAAGATCTTGCGAAGCAAAGCTTCGTTCTAATTCGTTCCGCTCGCATCCGAAAAATACGAATTTCATTTCCTGCAACACCCTCCGGCTCCTCGAACTTTCCGGTTGTAGCTTTCCGAGAAGGCCCATTTCAGAAACGTAATTGAACAATTACTTCAAGTACGCCGCTCTTGCAAAGAGCAGGTCAAGTGAACTAGGATGCCACGTAACTTCAGCTTAGCGTGACAAATCATGCCCATTTGGCGTTAAAAACAAATTATCTCGTCGCAATACTCACTGCAACCAAGTAACGCATAACTTGCGGCCTCTTAACTACACTGTAAAAGAAGTTTATAACCAGCTGTGTCTTACCAGTACTCACGTACAGGGCAGAAACCTGGAGGTTTACGAAAAGGGTTCTACTTAAATTGAGGACGACGCAACGAGTTATGGAAAGAAGAATGATAGGTGTAACGTTAAGGGATAAGAAAAGAGCAGATTGGGTGAGGGAACAAACGTGAGTTAATGATATCTTAGTTGAAATCAAGAAAAAGAAATGGGCATGGGCAGGACATGTAATGAGGAGGGAAGATAACCGATGGTCATTAAGGGTTACTGATTGGATTCCAAGGGACGGGAAGCGTAGCAGGGGGAGGCAGAAGGTTAGGTGGGGGGATGAGGTTAAGAAGTTTGCAGGGACGACATGGCCACAATTAGTACATGACCGGGGTAATTGGAGAAGTATGGGAGAGGCCTTTGCCCTGCAGTGGGCATAACCAGGATGATGATGATGATTATGATGATGATGATGATGATGATGATGTTTGCACCCTTACGGGTGTTTTCTTGTCGCACTGGTAACACCTTTACCGTTAGGGCCTTACAAAAATTTATAGAGGACGACAACGGAGCTTTAACTAGACGTGCGATGACAAATGACGTGGTTCAAAACTATGCAATCATTCTGACAGCCTTAGGCGTACAGAAATATCCGACAGGAGAGTTTCAATATCTCTCCCTGTGAAATTCTCTGGTCAGATATTTCTGTGCGCCTAAGGCTGTCAGAATGATTGCATAGTTTTCAACCACGTATTTTGCCATCGTACGTCTAGTTAAAGCTCCGTTGTCGTCCTCTATAAATTTTTGTAAGGTCCTAACGATAAGGTTTGTTACTAGCGCGACAAGAAAACACCCGTAAGGGTGCAAACATTTTTGCACTGTACCGCTGTTATCGCAGTAGGAAATAGTGGTTAGCCCTACATGCCACACATGTTCTTGAATGCTATGTTGAGTCGAAGCCATTCGTGTAATGTCTCTGAGTGGCGACGAAACAGCCGTGGAATCCTTCACTGCACTTTGGTGTCAACCGATCGCAGGAACTTCTCCGGTTGAAGACGCCGACTCAAGAGGAATATCCCTTTCTTCATTTGTTTTTGTTATTATTATCTTGCAATGTTCGAATGTCGAATTTCGTAAAAGTATCCTTCCAAAATTTCTGTTGTGAGCGCTGGAGTTGAGTAGAGACCACCCGCTGAGAAGACGTCAGGGCCCGCGTCACGGCGCCATTTAGTCATGGTGTCGTTCTGCAGGCGAATACATGAAGTTGTCTCTCTCTCTCTCTATTGCGAAGTTCGGGCAACTTCATCCGGTTGTTCGTTTCCCGAGATACCGCAGTAGCCTGGCCGTAATGGGACAGCCAGAAATTGTTTTCGGAGAGGGAGTGCACGCACTTGACCGGGGACGGGGAGATTGGGGCTGGGGGAGGGCGATAGACAGACCGCACAGTAACAGAAACAGTTCGGGGAAGGGGAGTGGGCGGTGGTACGTTCTCTGTGTCCTACCAGGAACGTGCCCTGGCATCTACAGCCTGGCATATACTCAAAAGTGATGCAATGCACAGCAACGCTAGCCTGGTGATGAAATTATTGGCAATGTCACAGCGTTGGTTTGTTACAGCTCCCGTGTATATTTAGAGTCATACCACAGTGCTTGTCTGTGGTGTTTGTTTCCTCGTGTCCTTGTTTTATTCGCGCTATTCAACCTCAGTCCTAAATATGAAACAACTAGCCCTCGTCAAGATCTTACTCATCAAGATCTTACCGTGCATATTCTACGCAGTTTTGCAGGGCAGCTTTGGAACTCGTGAGTGTGACTCAGCGTCTTGGTTGCTTGCGAAGGACATATAGAAGTGCTCCTTTAATGCCAATGAGCTCGGCTGACGTTGATGACTTCGCTCACCTCCCTGGCCTGTAGAGAGCTCTAACCCCTGTATTTAAGAATGGAACTTAAGTTGAAGCCCATGCTGGACTTGATTTATTTGACGCCCGTCTTGAACGCGCCGGAGGAAACGCAACGAGCGTCCTGGGTACGTTCACGCCAGGCGTCACTCATACCAAGTCAAGCATGGGCTCCAAGTTGCATTCTTGAATACAGCGGTAAGAGATGGCACGGAGAGCGTATAAATAGGATGCGGATCCATCAGAAAAATGTTTGTCATGGCCGAATAATCTTCGTTTATACATGTGCTTAGAACAGAGTAATTACGTCACAGCAACATTTCAATGTTCGTTATGCTAAGCATAGCCGGCAGTAAAAATCAAGAAACCCCGCCATTGTCTTTCTTCTCGCATAGCAGTGCAACGTGGAATTGTCAAAATGAATTATATTGGTCGAACAGGTGCACGTGGGCGGTACCTCTTAATTTTTCTCAATTTCCCAACATAGGCTATAAATTTAAAAAATTCGCAGTTTCGTACGAAAGGCGAAACATCGATTCCGATGGCAAATTAGTAGACAGCTTTACGAAGTAAGTTTTATCGACCGTCTAAATTCATAAACATTCGCTTTATAAATATACATTATCAAGCATGGTGTCACGCTCACACAACCAAACATGAACACATCACACTCGGTGACCGCGGAAACTCGCAGTGAAAAACGCTGGAGTGAGGAAGCGCGGCAGCAGCTGCGAGCGAATCGACCTTCGTGCTGCCTTTCGCTTCTACGCGAATTAAGCGACCAAAACACAGCACATACGAAGCTATCACCACTTGGCTTGCACTCTGTCTCCATCGCTGATCGCTTTCAAGATAGGGCGCGCGCGGCCCCGCGCGACCGCGCAACAATACCCAGCAGCCGTCGCCGGAGTATAACACCCCCCCCCCCCCTCCAGGTGCCTTGCGTGCGACGGATGACGGCGCGCTTCCTCCCCACTTTGCTCCCTTGGGCGCACGAGATTTAGCCGCCGTCGTCGACTCACTCTCGCATGTTTTCACTCGCACATACAGCATACGGTGCGGCGTATTTACAATTGCTAGTAGGTACAACGGGGCATGGCACTTGCGGAGATGACGGACGTTTGCGCGCATGCGCGAGTAAGAGCAGGTGCGAGAGAGGAAATGTGGGTACTTTTGCTCCTTGAATATACGACTCTTCCTAGGCACTACGGAGGAGTTTCTAAGCGCGTGTTGTATGCGTTTGTCCCTATAGGCGTGCCCGCAGAAGTAGCGGGGCGCGGTAGTGCTGAACTTAGCATTGCAAGTTGGCGGATGGACGTAGTTATATTTATTCAATCGTGTTTTTTACTAATTAAAACAGCTTGTAATTATTTCGCATTATTGGCGGCGCCTCCAGGACACCAAAGCGGCAACGGGGACATCAAAGCTAGAACCATGCCTGCCGCTGGTTTGGGGCTCACCGAGGCCTGCGCGTGCCAGTGAAGTATAAGATCGGCTGTCCGCGATAGCGGACTTCCAATTTTTTATGCGAGCACCCCCTGGCACGCTTCGGCCTCCGCGGCCCGCACCCACAGGCAGCCCTGCTTCCATCTTTGATCCCCCCGCTACCGCTTGGGTGCCCTGGGGATGCTGCGCCGCCTGCTTTAATATAACCTCAGGTGCTCTCCTGAGGCCTTCTTTTGCCGGTTTCATGCGCCCTTCTGGAATAGTGTCTGTAAAAAATGCAATCTATCGTCGCGACGAAAAAAGCGACCCACGACTTATACAACACCAGTCAGAACCTTGCCCCTTCAGACACAGCGATCCCGAAATGGGGCGTCCATGCCCACGGCCTCACCGCGCGGGCAGCCAGCGGCGGAGCGTAAACAAACCGGACCGCACTCCACAATGCCGGCATGCCTAGGGGACAAACGCATAAAACACGCGTTAAGAAACCTTCTCCGTTGTGCCTAGGCAAACTCACATATTCAAGGAGCGAAGGCCCCCAGATTTTCTCTCCCGCACCCGCTCTTACTCGCGCCTGCGCAGAAACGTCGAGCGCCGTCAAAAGCGCCACGCCCCCTGTATCTACTAGCAATTGTAAAAACGCTACGGGGCGCAGCGACGATGTTCTTGCCCTTGGACTTTATAAAGAATTCCATTTCCCCAACTCCCAGTGTAGGGTAGCAAACCGGGTGTTCTTCTGGTTGACCTCTCTGCCTTTCCTGTCTTTGCTTTCTCTCTCTCTCTCTCTCTCTCTCTCTCTCTCACGGCGGCGGCAGAAATGCGCCTAGAGTGTCCATATGCTTGATTTTAAAATTTTTACGGCGTCGTGCCATCTGTGACTTAGGCGCGCCTGAACACGGTCTGGAAGATAGCTGTCCGGTGCACCGTAGTTTCTTCTCGTGTAGCCCCACTGGAAGGACGAAGCAGTGGTCCACAAGCTTGACATGCTCGACACTTGATATGCCAGACTAGACAAGCTAGTCGACGATATGTGCAACATGTGCAAATCATGTATCACACATGTGGCGACACATATCCGACAAACACATAAGTGACTGATAAAGGGTAAGTTTGTTATGAATCATAGCTAGTTGCATACGTTCTGCTAATTGCTATTTAACGTTTTGCCGACATACATCTTCTGGCACTTGCGTGCACAAATGTGTTTTTTTTAGCTGTACCGACTTTGTAAATTACAAATTGCGCGGCAGATAGCACCATTTCTAACCCTTCATCTATATTGCTCGATGGGACGGCCGTTACTTCCACGAGAAATCTAAATCATATTATTGAATCATTAGCATAACTACACTAAATAACTTTCTAGTTAATTGTGGCACATATTTAAATCTAAGATTCGTAGCTCGCGAATATATTGTCACGTGGTGGTGACGTTGAAGAACACAGTAGCAATACTGTGAACGACAAAACTAACTATTATCGGGCGAACCTGTGCCTACAAAACAGGCTACACTTATAGCACAACGATAGCGGCGAACACAGTCGGCGATCGTCGAAGTCTGATCAACGGGTCAAGCTCGTCGGCTTTCATGCATCAATCGTCGAATGTTCCAGACTAATCGTTGGGACCCGCGTGCCTTCCACAAAGTTCTACACCATTCGCATCAGGCGATGAAATCAGATAACATAAGGTTCGGCGACAACAGATAGCGAATAGAAGCATCGATAACTTTCCAGAAACTTCGGATACATGCAGGCGCGTCCCGCGCTATGCGATAACATTTGTTAGGCGGCGAAACGTGGTCGCCCGATAAAGATAAGTACACGTGTCATTACCCCCCTCTTAAAAAGCATCGACCCGATGCTGCAAACAAACGAAATAAAGAAAAGCACTCGTAGCAAAGAAAACAACAAAATAAGGAAGTTCATCAGCGTCCGTAAAAGGGTTTAAGGCGCACCACGTGGACCACTTCAGATCGTACGCGGCACCGCTGTGAGTGCGAAATGCCGTCTGGCACGACCTCATAGTCTAGTGCGCCAATACGTCGGATGACCTTGTAGGGTCCGAAATAGCGTCGCAGTAGTTTTTCACTGAGTCCTCGTCGGCGTATCGGGGTCCATACCCAAATACGGTCGCCGGGCTAATACTCGACGAAGCGTCATCGGAGGTTGTAGTGTCGGCTGTCGGCCCCCATGCTGGTTCTTGATCCGCAGGCTGTTAGGGTTGGCGTCTGACACCACGTGGCGAGCGGTCATTCACCCTACCGCCTGAGCCGGAGCCCACGTGCGCCGGAGAGGTCATTCGTCCTACGCCTGAGCCGGAGCCCACGGGGACCTCTTCCACTCCTCTCATGGTCGTGGCATCGTGTGTGCTTGCCTCATCCCCCCACCTTCTCTTGGCCGGACCCCACGACGCCGGAGAGGGCATTCACCCGACCTTCTCCCCGGATTCGTCGATGAGAGGATCGACCTCTCCTTCCCGTGCTTGGTATTGCAGGAGGAGGGGCCTTCTCTCCGTGCCTGTCACGTGTCCTTCGACGGAAGCAAGATCCCGCCCACACTTGTAGAGAGCCTATTTAAGGGGCTCCGAAATGTACTTTTGATATACTTCTTAGTTGAGACTTCATACTTCATGCTTTCCTTATTTACTTTCAACTACCTTTGAATAAACCGTGCAAGTTTCGCACTAGCAAATCGTCTCACCCCTGCTTGGTCGCCATGATCTACCGGATGCCTGCAGCCGGCCGACAACGCCACGCTACTAATAAGTAATGTCGGTCGAGCTTCGTTAGGCAGGCGCCGCTACTTCTCGGCAGCAGTACGGTACGCTACCCTGGAGTACGCAACAAGGCGGGCGAGCTGTCGGGCTTCTTCGGCGCGCTGGAGATAGGTAGCGACGTCAAGATTTTTCTCGTCAGTGACGTGCGGCAGCATGGCGTCGAGCGTCGTCATCAGGTTCCTGCCGTAAACCAGCTTAAATGGCGTGAGCTGTGTTGTTCCTTGCACCGCCGTGTTGTAAGCGAATGTTACGTACGACAGGACCGCATCCTACGTCTTGTGCTCGACGTCGACGTGCACTGCTGCCATGTAGGCAAGGGTCTTGTTCAGGCGCTCCGTGAGACCATTCATCTGCGGATGGTAGGCAGTTGTCCTCCTGTGACTTATCTGGCTGGGGCTGCGGTAATTGAGGTCGTACCTCAGGAACCCCAAGTGATCGATGAACCTCATCTTTCACGATGTCGGCGACCGAGGCCACTTGAGGCTGCGACGAAGGCAGGACCTTGCGCAGTTCTTCGCGCACAGTGGCCCTGATGGTCTCTTGAAGGTCTTCGGAACCCAATCCTTGGATGGCGTACTTAAGTTAGGTTAGGTTAGATTGCCGGGTGCGCATCTCCAGAGTTTTCTCGATCGTCGATGCCTTTGCAGAAAACTCAGCTACAGTCTTCGGTGGATTACGAATATGTCCGGCAAAAAGTTCTTGCTTGACGCCCCGAATCAGGAAGCGGACTTATTTCTCCTACATTTCCTGGTCGGCGTGCCGGAAAAGACGGGCCATCTCCTCCGTGAAGATCGCGATCGTCTCATTTGGCAGCTGCGCTCTGGTTTCTAGTAGAGCTTGGGCTCGCTCTTTTCGCACGACGCTTGTAAATGTTTGCAAGAAGCCGCTTTGGAACAGGTCCCACGTCGTTAAGGTGGATTCTCGATTCTCGAACCAGGTCCTGGCGGCGTCTTCCAATGCGAAATACACATGTCGCAGCTTGTCGTCGCTATCCCAACTGTTAAACGTAGAGACCCTCTCATACGTCTCCAGCCAGCTTTCCGGGTCCTCAAGTGTGGAACCGCGGAACGTCGGTGGCTCCCTGGGCTGCAGCAGAACTATTGGGGCCGCTGAGGCTGCCATTGGGGCTGTCTTCTTAATCGTCTCTGGACGAACTTCTCGGACGATCTTGTTGGTCGTCTCTGGTAGAATTCCATGTTCCCGGGGAAGCTGCTGTAGCCGGCGGCTTGCTCGATGTTCCGGGACGGCGCTGGTGTTGTCTTTGCGGTCCGGGCTTGAATTACGGCTTGTCGGGGACGTCCGGTACATGAACGTAAAGCACTTCCACCAAATGTCACGTGGTGGTGACATTGAAGAACACAGTAGCAATACTGTGAACGACAAAACTAACTTTTATTGGGCGAACGTGTGCCCACAAAACAGGCTACACTTATAGCACAACGATAGCGGCGAACACGGTCGGCGATCGTCGAAGCCTGATCAACGGGTCAAGCGCGTCGGCTTTTATGCATCAATCGTCGAATGTTCCAAGACTAATCGTTGGGAGCCGCGTGCCTTCCACAAAGTTCTACACCATTCGCGTCAGGCGATGAAATCAGATAACATAAGGTTCAGCGACAACAGACAGCGAATAGAAGCATCGATAACTTTCCAGAAACTTCGGATGCATGTAGGCGCGTCCCGCGCTGTGCGATAACATTTGTTAGGCGGTGAAATGTGGTCGCCCGATAAAGATAAGTACACGTGTCAGTGTAAGGCATATCGACTTAGAACAAATTCTGAGCATGCCACCGGTTTCGAAATATGCGCCATCAAACTTGCGGTAAAAAATACACTTAAATTAAAGAAAAGAGCCTTTATGCATTGAAGCACCAAAGTAAATGAAATGCCGATGCTTTTCATCGGACACTTTAAAAATTGTGGCACTTCTTAGTGTTAAGAACTGCGCGTGGCACCTTGGGAAAAATCTGTCTTCTTTCTTTTGTCTCTATCTTCTCATTTGAGAATTGCCATGCCACCTTGCTTTTCATACAACAGGGAAGACCGCCCTTACAGCTCCCTTATACATTTCCGCTAGGCTTTGTCCCTTCGAAATAAGCAGTATTATTAATGGTATTACAATCGTGCTGCGATAGCAATTATACGGACACTTCGGGCGAATTTCCGCTGTCGGCGTCGCCGTGAGGTTTCGAAGAGAATGCGACCCAAGCCAAGCGCCGGCACAGACAAGCTAACCCCAAACTTCGAGAGCAGGAGGCCGAGCAGAGACGTCGACGCAGAGAGATTCCTCCCACGGAGAGTGCCGATGGACGGTTCAAGAGAGAATTCCTCGACCGCGAGTGCTGCCACAGCTGCAAGGTGTGTGATCGACTGTGGTTTGATCCCAACCTCATGCAACTGAAGTGTGGGCGCAATCCGGAACCGAAGCTCGAACCTAGCAAAACGACAACGAGACAAAAGACTTTCAGGAAAGTCGCGCTAAACACGAGTTCGAACTTGAGAAAACGACCACCAGATTCGCTGTTTGCACAGCTTTCACTGCGCGGAACCGGCTCTACTTTTTCTTCTCCTTTAGCTTCTTCTTATCCTCCTCCATCTGCTTCTTTTTCTTCTCATTTAGCTCCTTCTTATCCTCCTCCTCCTCCTTCTGCTTCTTTTTCTTTGCTGTTAAGCTACTGAAGGTGCTCCGCCCGAACGTTCGAACAAAAGCCATCAGCGTACTCCACGACGGCATGACGCGACGCCATAAAGTACACGCAGGAGGCTTGAACGCATCAGAAGGAGAATGCGGGCGTTGCGCCACCCCCTTAAGACACTTTTACCCCTCGTGTTCAGAAAAAATGAAGTTTGTAAAAAAGAAAACGAATATCGAGTGAAGCGGTTAGAAAATGAAACAGCGCTATATATGCTGCAGTATACAGCGAGCAGTGAAATATATATATTTAAGAAAAAAAAACTGTCAAGCGGCTTAGATAAGGCGTTCAAACGGACACGATAGCGCGCCCCCTATAGACGAGCAAAATAGAAGAAAACAAGGCAGCAGATTCGTGGTGGCCCGCAAGTAATCCAAAGTGAGAACAAGACCCGCATAGGTCGTAGGCAGCGCTCTCCAAGCCGGCGTTCTCGTGCGAACCGTGGCCCGGAGCCATCGAAACAACTTCGAAAAGGAACCGCTGGCCTTTTAAGCCGGCAGGAAAGCGCCTGCATAATAAAACAGCCATCGCTGGGCTACAAGCGGCCTCTGCACCGTCGGCAGCGGCCCTGCGACACATGTGCGATTTGCGGCGAGCGGTGACGTAGAGCGGTGGCGCAGGCGGCAAGCACTGCCGCATACGGCGGCCTGTAAGGCGCCGGGACCCCGTGGCACACACACGACACCTTTTTATCGAGCACGCATGCTCGGCGTTCTGAAGCACGGAATGAAGCAACGCAATAATGAATTTAGGCCTCCTACAATATACGTATATACTAAGAAACGCGAATTCCTTAACATTAAGAAATGTGGCTCCACACTTAATTCGTCTATAGAAGCGGCTTATATCTGAAAGGATTTGAATTTCTTACACATGGCGGAAGACAGAGGTGGAATCACACGCTGCCACGTACCTTTTCTTCTTTTTCCTTTCTTTTTGTCGTTGTTTGAAACATCTGGAATTAAGAGAGCAGGTGCTTGGTGCAATACTTGAATCAATACACTCGGGCGTTTTTTTTTCTCGCGCTCCGTGCATATAAGTTGCTGTTTAGTTTATTCAGTGCCCGCTACCAAACGCATCAATCAAATTAATATACCAGTTTTTTTGTTTTGTTTTTTTGCTTCTGGTAATAATGGAATTTTTCTTACGTTTTCTGAGAGTGTGTTTCTCAGTGGTGCACTACTGGGACAATAACCGTTGCCTATTCAGAGTCAATCCCGCATATAGTTGCCGTATGGCACCGCAATCATTTGGCGTCGGCGAGTGAACCTCATCAATATGATGACGCTGGAAAAGAAAAAAAAATAACTCATGTTAGCGCAGATGGAGCTATCTCTTGGGTTTAGTTCAGACGCCCCTGAGCTATTCCGCGGGCAATGCCATAAAATTTCTTCCTTATATTACTAGAGCGAACTAGGACGGTTCTGTCTCCTCTAAAAGTTCAGCTGGAGCAGTGGTCATTCCCGCAGAGTCTGTCACCCTCAAGTTCAAGTCATCTCACATTACATCATCGACGGCTGCAGAACTCGCAGCTATCCGTGCTGCTCTGGAGTTTATTGTCCACAAATCATCAAATTCATGGTCCATCTTATGTGACTCAAAGGCAGCTCTCCAGTATCTCATGTTCCCTTTCAACCACGGACCAAATGTGCAACTATAGTCGCAGACATCCGACTACTCCACCATCACGCAATCAACAAGGGACACAACATCAACTACCAGTGGGTACCGGGTGACTGCGGAATTTCGGGAAATGACAGTGCGGATGATGCTGCCCGGTTGGCCCATGATGTTGCCCAGATTACACCCATACCGCTGTCAAGAACAGATGCAGCCACAAGTCTTCGCTCCCTCGCCCGCGAGCTTACGCAGAATCTGTGGAACACCAGTGAATTCACGAACGCACGTCTCCACAGATTGGATCCACGTCTGCAACTCCGTCTACCACCAGGGTTACCACGAGCGGAAGCAACACTTCTGTGCCGCCTGTGGCTCGGCGGGGCATTCACGAACTCCTATTCATTCCGCATTGGAATGGCCGACAGCCCTACTTGTGACACCTGCGGCGGCGAGGAAACGATTGAGCGCCTCTTTTGTGACTGTCCCCGTTACAAAGTGCCACGAAAAGTGCTCGTGACGGCGCTCGAAAAAATAGACAATCGCCCCTTTACAGAGGAAAGAGCTCTAGGACATGCACTGGTCTAGACAGGCTTCGGCACTCAAGGCCTTAAGGGCTTTGCTGATGTTTCTAAGGACATGCGAATTGTGCGACCGCATTTGAATGTTGTAGCACGTAGTGTCGCGTTACTGTGTGAATTTACTGGTTTCCATTTTTCCCCTCTTCTTCTTCTTTCTCCTTTTATTCCCTTTCCCCAGCACAGGGTAGCCAGCCGGTACTTACACTGGCTAACCTCCCTGTCTTTCCTCCCCTTTGTCTCCTCCTCCAGGCGTTGTTATTGTTCAGCTACAATGGGAATGATAGTTACTATAAGCTCTTCGTGCTTGTGGCTTCGTACTTTCTTGTGTATTTGTTAACTATGCTTCATCTGCCTTTACTGGCGTAGGGGTATAGGGCTTTGAGTGCGCGTTAAAGAGCCCTAGGTGGTCTGAATTATTCTGGAGTCCTCCCCTAAGGCGTACCTCATAGCCCATTTTGAAATTTCGGGGCCTTAAGCTCCACATTGTAATTTAATATTCAGGTGTCTCCATTCCAAGAACTGGCTAAGCACAACGCTGCTTAGCTTCGGCGGTCTGACAAGAACTGGCCCATTGAGTGTGACTCGACCAATAGTCACACATCAGCGTTCGTTAATAAGGTTGCGAAGTTGTCTTCGCACGATACGCAGCAAGGACGTCGCCTTGTGACCATTGTTTATTCACGGATAATTAATTATTCGGGCTATTAGCTGATTAACTGCTCAGCATCGCTACAAGTATTCAGCCCTGCTACAGCCACTTGGTAACAACACACAAAGTTTCGGCGCGCCTGAACTGTGTTATTTGTGTAAAGTGACTTTCCTTTTAAAGAAGGTGCGTGCGCAAGGCCTCTTGAGTTGTTTCCTTCGCTTTGATATTCTAGAGAGTGAGAGAAAGCTTTTCATTGAAATACAGATCATTCTGCCGGCGTGTAAGTAGGCGCCTACGTGCTATTCTGCATAGGGAAGGAGTTTGGGGAGATAGAGGCCTATAGGAGGAGGGAGGCGAAAAAGAATAAAGACAGGAAATTAAAAAAAAATACGGTTGATCCCTCTTTGATAGGAATCATTAGAACACGAGAGTGAAGCGTGTCTTCACAGAAGGTGTTGAATGTATGCTTCGTGAAATCACGGTGCCCTGCAGCGAAAGGCGCACGATTTCCGGCTCGGCGACCGTGTTGGAGGTAGGATGTCGAACGAAACATTTTTCATTTTGGTTTTAGTCCCATTCCACTGAAAAACGCTCCGTTGCGGTTCTGCTCCGAAACGAAAAAAAAAATTATCCTTGAACGTTTATGACTGTGTTGGTTCTCATGCAAAGCTTTTCGAAGCAAAGTAACGATAAATGCATAGCATTTATTTTTCTGAATAAGTGAATTGTGAATTCTCAGATCATGCTCAGTGCCTTGAGTCAAGGCACTGAGCATGATCTCAGAAGCAGCACTTCATCGAGCGTACTCACCGAAATGCGAGATCACTGTTCGGATAAAGCGAACTTAAACGAGCATAAGCGAACGATACAACTTCGGTAACAAAGTGTTCTGCCCGCTGAAGACAATATGATAAGCTCTTCAGCGCGCGGGCCCTGGGTTTTGCTACGATGCCGATCTGCTTGTGCATCGAAGCTCCTAGCGCCAGGCTTAGACAGGCTCGGAATGCCTACTTTCCCTTTGAACCGGAGATCAATAAAAAATTTTCGGCTTCACTCCGAAACAAACTAATAAACAACGTTTCGGTTACGTTCTCGTTCCCGACAAAAATATCCTTTCCTTTCGTTTATACTTTTGGTTTTCGTTACGTTCCGACACACTGGTTGCAGGTTTGCTTGGCGCACGGCGTCCTGTTGGCGAGCAGCGTCCTGGTGCCCAGTCGCTTTGGCGAAAATACCATCAATTTGGTCCGGCTCCGTAGTGTCTCGGGCAGCCAGTTGAGTTCCGACGCGCTCAGCTTCAGGAATGCGAGTGGTAAAGATCGCAGCGTGCGTCGCGAACGCGCGAACGTGCGAAGGCATTCCGTTTCACGCTGTCGTGTCTCTCGCCGGACCAAAGTGAGACTCGCTCGTCGACGTCGTTGCCCTTCTGCGCCGCTTAGCGCAGCAGTTTTCGTAGTTGGTGCCATCGCAAGCGGAGCAGCAGGCGGCGTGTAAGCACTGCTGATGCATGCTGAAGCTCCACTCCGTGGGCGACGAGGCGTCACGGGCTGAACCGACACGAAAGACAAACCATGTGCGGAAACTGCATCGTCACCTCAGCAGAAGGCATACATCGCCTACACCAGGCTATACGGCGTTGGAGCCTCCGCTGTGCTGAGACTACCGAAGCACTCACTGTTGGTGCTCGTAGGTGTCATGATGCAGTACTTCACTTCACCGCTCCTAGATGGCGGCGCCATTCATGCCATGATTGAGGATATTTTACTCGTTCGCGCTGACGTCACATCCGTTACAGCAAGTTGATAGCGAACCCCGACGTAAAACACTGTCGTGTTAAAAATGTGATCATGTTATTTACAGGCGAGACAAAGGTGATCGGTGTTATACCTTGTCATGATAGACCTTGTTATACATCAAATCATAGTCGCCGTGTCGGAAATATCAGAGATCCCTGGGGGCTACAAAGTAGGTTTTAAAAATTTCCGGAGTGAAAATGATGTACCGAAAGTGAAGCCAGACCCCCAATGCGCTACTAAGATTCTCAAAGACTTGTGAATTGTGCAACCGACTTTGAAAGTTGTCGCGTGTTGCATCGCGTTACTGTGTGCACTTGTCTTCATTTTTCATTAATTCTACAACCTTTTATGTTTATCCATCTCCCCACCACAGGGTAGCCAGCCGGTACTTGCACTGGCTAATCTCCCCGTTTTTCCCTCTCGTTCTCATCACCCTCCACTCCAAAATTTTTTAAACCTACCTACAGATGGCTGTGCACGCGCCTGCACGTGCAAGGAGCCTGTTGGCCTCCGGACCCCAGAAACTTCTGGTGGTACCTTGTCCGGTCAGCCTACTATATGCTGAAAGAAAAAGCTTGCTTTCAAGTTGGTTCAACATACAAGACGCCCCTTTGTAATTTTTCTTTTCGATAAAGAAATAAGCGCCTTGCCTCAAGTACAAACATTTATAATTCTTCGTCTACAACACGACGAAAGTGATACGTACATTTGTAATTAACTTCAGTGAAAACGAGTTAGAAGTTTGACAGAAACTTGCTAACTTATGAATATGCTAGGATTGAAAGACTGATGGAGATAACTGCAGTTGATTATTCGAAAACTATTCGAAAAATATTGGACATTCGATCTGATTTGATTCGCTTCAGGCACTATTTGATTAGTACTCGATGCGGTCTCAAAAGTTCTTATTTTCACACCTCAAATATTCGTGCGGCCGTTATCGAACTGTTGTCGGCATCGGCAGTATATTTCTGAAGCATTGCTAGCCTGCCCATCTGACTTTCTGCGGTCTGCATAAGCAACTCCCTTACTGTGACGATTCCGGCCAGACAGACTTGACTCCACGGACAACGATGCCAAGGACAGAGAAGCTGTAGAGAGTGCGATTGCCGATTCCTGGCTTACACCATTCGCTTCGTTCCCCTTACAATTACTGGACGCCCTGCATCCAGCGCTTGCACGCCTTCAGTAGACGTCGTAGCTATTCGAAAACGAAGGCCCTTGACCGTGCGGCTTGCTGGCGTTGTAAGCAACGACAGCATCGCCGCCGTATTCTAAGTCAACATGTCTATGCGACCATTTATGAACTTGGGGCGCATATTCACATGCACGCGCCATTATGCAGTGCTCTTCCTCTCCCCCCCCCCCCCCCCCCCGCCGTCTCTTCTCGTTCCTAGATCTCGTTCCCCCAGTGCAGGATATCAAACTGGACGTGGGTCTCGTTAACCTCCCTGCCTTTCTTCTCTTCTATCTCGGTCTCCCACAACCGTGTTTAATGGTTCCTGCAGCAACTTTTAATCTGTTCATTCGTGCGAAAGAGAGAGAAAAAAATTAAACATTGATGGCACTAGAAAATCGCACCGGGGCGCTCCCTGCCGAGGGGACCTCGATCATGGGTGGAGCCCCCAGTCCAGGACCCCATGAGCCATAGCCGGCCAACGAGCCCTCCCGACCAAATCGAGCTGGACCCCCGAATCGACGCTGAACAGAAAAGCTTCCGCTTGAGCGAGCCTCCTGCCTATGCTGCTGGCGCGCTTTTTCAACAAAGATTGCGCAGCAAAAGCTCTGAATCCGCGGATTTATGCCCTTATATATAGCGATATGAACTGCCTAAACAAGGCCTGCATGTCCTTCTGCCGCACGGTACGATTTGAACGGGACTATACCGTTCAGCACTAGATGGAAGACTCAGAGCGTATCGTAAACACAATAAATGTCAGCCTACATTTTGTGCGTGTCCGCGTATCGAGCTCTGCGGCCTAAATTTTCGGTCTATTTCAATGTCCCCGTTTGAGACCAAGTCGGCTGTCCGCTAGTGATTCAGGTCACGAGTTTATTTATTTATTTATTTATTTATTTATTTATTTATTTATTTATTTATTTATTTATTTATTTATTAGATAACAATTTCAGCGTAATAAAAGAGAAGGCACGGTGGCAGAATACGAAGGAAATTTCCTTAAGGAGTTCGATTCTCCTTGCATAAATGTGATAGTTGTTCTTCACAATGTTTACTTTTGCTTGAATATTGCGTCAATAACCTTAGCCAGTACCCGTGCTATTAGCAATGCGCTAAGCAATCCTTCTACATGTCCACCTGAAAAGGCGCACGTTGCAGTCCTCTAGGGAAAGACTACTTACATTTCAATCCTGTACAGGAACTACATTTTTGTTACTTCGTTCGGAGGAAATGGTAGGTATAAGGCCTTGTCGGGTGTCTATTATTGAAAGATGAATAATCAGGCTTCCGCTGCAAAGTTAAACCACGGTGAGCACTCGACTATGACGAGGCATTATTCCCAGAGTGGACAATCCTGCAATTGTACGAGTGTGCTTTGCGTGCGGTTTGCAGTGGATGGTGGCTTCAATTTCACATAAGAAACCACTAGACGAAAAGAAAGGTAGGACGCATGTAGCTTCACTGGCGTTGCTGCAGACAACCATTTTCGTGGCTGCTGTACTACAAAGACAGATGTTGTGCGGGCAACTCCCAGTGCTAAAGCTTTGTTGTTGTTAGTGGTGGTGGTGGTGTTCTTGCTTTCAATAATTCAGAGAAAATCGAATGGCAAAGAAATTTAGAAATGGAGACAGAGAGATTGGAAGGCCCATCCTTTAGACCATGGGCTGGGATCACGACATTTCAACTCGAATATTTAGACAATAATAAAAAAAAAGAAAGAGGAAAAGAAAGAGAACTAACAAGTGACACATGAGCGAACAGGCCCACCCCAAACACACAAGTCACAACGGGCACAAGCACCGGAATCATTGTACGCTGTCTATTTTTCTTTTTTTTTTTGGTAAAGCCACCGCGTCGTCGCATTAGGACACGCGTACACGAGCTATGTTTCTTTGATAAAGCAACTTTCCAAAATTAGCTCACTGTTGCAGTCGCCGGCAGCAGCCGCCGCATTTAGATGTGGGTGTGTAACGCAAGAACGATCATGTTTGCTTACATTTAGGTGCGCTCTAACAACCCCGTCAAACAAATTCCGCCAAATCTGAGAGAAAACAGAAAATTCGAAACATTCCTGCACGGCCTGCGGCTTCGTACCGCATTTGCGCGGTACGTTTTTTATCGAAGACAAAGCGTGCCTCTTGCCCGCGGCGTTCTTGTGGCCATCCAGACCAAGATGTGCACCATCCCTTCCTCGAGGGCACAAAATCTGATTCACCACGAAGGGTATTGCAAGTGAATTTGTTGCTTTTAGATAGAAGGACCATTCACACTAAAAAATCTACTTGGTACATGGCCAACAGCGGGCCTTCAGAAACAAGCACTTCTTGCTTTGAAAAAAGTTTTTTCGAAGACGCAAGCAATTCGGAGGAATATTAAATTTCAATTTATCCTAGTAAGCTAAACGAATGACATAAATCTTACGTGTTCAAAATCGATTTATGCGGTGATCGTGTTTTTTACGCTATGAGTAATTGAGTTCTGTGTTTTGCAGTGCAATTACAGCGTTTTATGTTTGGTCATTCATTATATTTGACCTTATATATGCACATGTGTACTTACCTCATGCACTAAGCATTGTGATTCATGTCCTGTTGGATTATGTTCTCTTTACACATCTGGTTTTCTACTGAGTGCCATATTTTGTGACATTATTCTCCCTTTTTGCGCATATTTGTTTCCTTTGCTAACTTACAAGGGGCAGCTGGTTCCGCCATAGAGGCGCCAACCTCTCCTATTTATTATCTTAACAAAAAAAAAAACCCGGGTGTTCAAACATAATCCTGAGCACCCCACTGTGGCGTCTACCATAGCCCAGCTGCTGCTTTTGGCAGGTCGAACCTCAAGTTAATCAAGATCAATTCCACAAAACAGAGTTAAATATCGAAGAAGTTGTTGCTCGAAAAGCATACGCTCGCTACGCGCCGGGAAATACGGTAATCCGCATACGTGCGATAGGAAAAAAAAAGTACGAATCCACTGCGCCAGAGAGGGACGCTTATCTGGATCCCGAATCTCGGCCTGACCTCTGCATATGAGCCTGAAACAACATGTGCAGGAAATCACGGCCGCGTCGTGTAGAGAACAATGACACGGGCACGGTCTGCGTTGAACTCGTAACACGGTAGGGGGGGGGGGGGGGGGGGGGGGGGGGGGTTAGGGCTCTTTAATGCGAGCGTCCGGCGCTGTGTACACCGCTTCTGCACAGTGGCTCGATCTAAACGAGGCACTGTAACTAGAAGAACGTTGTCCTCTTAACTTTACGACGAGCCTTTGTTTCCTTCTCCCTCTCTATTATAGTTAATGGCTCGCTCGCTCCTCGCTCTCCCGAGCGCTTAGCTAATGAAGTCTTCGAGAGTAATTAAGGCTCGGTTCGGGACAACAGCTTGCATTCTGGATACAATAAAGGTAATTTCGCAGAGAAAGAAAAATAATAGATCTTACGTACATAGAGTAACGCTTACGCTTGAGGAGGACGCCGAACAAAAGTTTGCAGTGAAGCACGCGATCGCCAACTGTGCTGCCTGTCTTTCGCAAACTAACCTGAAGAAAGCGCTGTGGAAGGCGTTGATTAGAGAAATATTATTTAGCAGATAGTTACTGCAGCGCTATACGAAGCTAAACCTGAATACCCGTCCAGTATTAGGCGCACATTTTGCCTAATTGGACCCTGCTATGCTGTACTGCTTGGAGCCCTCACGTTTCGTACATGACAAAGCGTTTGGCCGCTGTCGTGGACCTTCTTGAATTTCTCGGCGGGAAGTCCTGGGGTGCAACTGTACCATCAATGTTGCAACTATACAAAGCACTGTTTTTGGGCTTCCTGCGGTACCCCAGCGTACCTCTACTAGGAAATACTTGCTCTACAAGTATCCGCAAACTTCAGAGTGCGCAACCACAAGCACTCAAAACTTGTCTCGGTCTCCTCGAAACTACGTCATCGATTGCGATAGTGGCCATTGACGGAGACACTCCTTTGACAATATATATAGATACAGATGTCCTGAGAGCCCATATCCGACACCTGACTCGGATTCCCTCACACCATCTTGCTTGCTTGCCAGCAAAAAGGCCACATTCAACCTTTGCCAAAAGTGTTGTAAGACATCAGTCCTACTTGTCATCAGAATTTACGCCTGCTACACGATTATCAGACCCACTGTGATGTCTGCACTGGCCGCAAGTGCAATTGATAATTCCAGGAATGAGAAAGAAAGCTGCAGCGCCGTCGCAAGCTTTGAAACAAGCAACTTTGGAACACATTCACAACGTACACAGATTCCGGCAACATGTCTGCACAGATGGTTCCGCAAAACTCAACAGCTCAGCTGCTGCAGTCATCATCCCGGCAAAATCTGAAGAAATCAAATTAACAACTTCCTGTGTGACCACATCAAGGGGTGCTGAACTTGCGACTCTACGTGCTGCACTTTATTTCATTAATCAGGAACCACCGCAACAATGGACAGTCTTTAGTGAATTTAGTGACAGTGCATACAAAGCCTAATGCGTAACGGACCCAATGAACGACTGGCCTCAGAAATTCGACACATGTATCATCGTAGCCATGACAGGGGACACAACATAATCTTTCAATAGCTTCCAGGACATTGCAGCATCAGAGGGAATGACCAGGCTGACGAAGCCGCCCGATCTGCACATGAAAGTGGTCAACGTGTCTTGATTCCGCTTTCGCGAACAAACGCTGCGGCTGGGCTGCGACTGATGTCCCGTGAATGTACTTTGCCTCTGTGGGACAAGAACGTGTTCATCATGTGTTGTTTGCGTTTGTTGTCTCCGGACATACGGTTGCGTGCACCTACCGCCTGGGTTACCACGACGTGAACAGAGCATGCTGTACCGTCTGTGACTAGGTGTTGCATTTGCGAATTCATATGCTTTCCTCATTGGAATGGCCAACAGCCCCACGTGCGCCGCGTGCAACATCGATGAGACTCTCGTACATATTATCTGCGTCTGCCTGTGATGTAGTGCCCAGAGACAAATGATGTGCAGAGTACTAGACCAGTTGGACAATCGTCCACTATCAGAACTCAAAGCTTTAGGTCAGTACTCCCTCAGAACATCCACACTAAAAACCTTACTCGCGTTACTAAGATTCCTGAGGTCTGCGGGGCTTCACGACAGACTAAAAACGCCGCCCCCTACCGCTCTGTAGTGTACGCGGTTTGGTCATGCTCGTCTCTATTTCTTTCTATCACCCCCTTCCGCTCTCTTTCTCTTTTTATCCCCCTTCACCTTCCCCCAGTGCAGGGTAGCCAACCGGAACTGCCTCTGGTTAACCTCACTGCCTTTTTATGCATCCTTCTCTCTCTCTCTCTCTCTCCTGCATGGGGTACAAGTCTTAAGATAATTGAAAGACTGGAAAGGTAACGGTAGACTTCGCACATTTTACGAGTATATAGAGTTATTGACAAGCTATGTGCCGCGTACGTCTCCATGCATGTTCATGGTCCCTTACAAGAAGGATCGAAGGTTATATTATTGAAAGAATACCAGCATCATGGGCAGGTAATGTAACAAATAAACTACATTATATAATATGTCTATGTATACCCCCGCGGTACGAAACTTGCCAAAACAGCCTTGCGAGTAAACTACTCAAACTGGCTTCAGTAGCTTTTTTTTTTAATACATACAAATGAAGAAATCTCTTTCCGGCAGATTTGCACGGATTTTGATAAGATATATTGTATTGTAAGAAAAACGTTAACATCTATTAATTTCTGGAAATTAATTTTAACTTTACACCACCAATCTTTCTAAATCAATTCCGAAAAATTACAATATTTGAAAAACGACCTCATGTATCTAGTTCACAGCTCAAACTCATCAATGAAAAACGCTATTGCTTTTCTGTAAGCTGCACCTAATAATACACCTAAAGCGGACAAAATCGATATACTATGCGCCGTACTCAAATATACCACTAATTTGGGCGTGCGACTTTTGTAGAATCCGCGTAAATACTGTAAAAAGTCACATAAGCTGTAAATTCTTACATCAAATGTCTCTACTGGAGATTCTCTAACAGATGCAATTTACAGAACGGCGACATCTGTTTTTGGTGCAGAGTTACGGTTTGGGAAGCTCGTGGTTCTTTTTCTTTTTTTTTTTTTCAAAGAACAATTGCCGGAAATTTATCTAAAAAAAGTTGCAGTTTCGCCCAAAAGGCGAAGCATCGATTGCAATAGCAAATTAGTACACAGCCATACGAAGTAAAGATAGTAGTTTTATCGGGCGTATGAACTTCGAAACAGCCAACTCAGCCAACACTTGTGCTTGGGGTCAACAATACGAAGACTTTGGCCGGTGTACGAAGTATTCTGGTCCTGCGTCCGCAGTGGATGCCCACCGTTTGCTTTGGACATTCCTTCGGAAAGACATTTCGCGAAAGTGTTCTTAAAGATGTGAAACTGAACAGTGATCAAGACTATATATGAAAAGTGGATTATGACCAGCACGTTTTATCCGTCATTGTTGCAGTGTCTCTATGAAAAGGGCCTGCATGATTTATCTCCACTATGCGTTATGACGCGTGGCAACCCAAGCAAAAAGAAAGAAAGAAAGAAAGAAAGAAAGAAAGAAAGAAAGAAAGAAAGAAAGAAAGAAAGGAAGAAAGAAAGAAAGAAAGAAAAGAGGCACCTTGCAAAAGACGCGAAGCGAAGGGCTGCACAACAGGGTGATTGGGATACGACGGATGAAGAAAGTTTTTACCCTCCAACTTGCACCCGGTACAGCAGAGAGGTTAGAGCTCGCGTTAGAGCTTTGCTTCGCACAATCCTTCACTCACTCGCCGCCTCCCCTCTAAATACGCATCGCACTGCAATGCTGCGAACTGACGCGGCGTCTCCGATCGATGCTCGAATTACACGGTACAAGTGGTCGACAGGACGCCGTAGACCGGCGCACACACAATCGGGGACGCTGCCGTCCTCTACGTTCGAAGAAAAGAAAAGATAAAGAAAATCGAGTCATTAAATATTGCACAGAGCGCCGCCACCATCTATATCGAGGCCTTCAAGAACGTCATCTCATTCAAAGAAAAAAACGCACCGCGACTCTTTCGACTCTTTGTACTCCCACTTCCCTTATTCGCCTTCCTTCCAGCCGGGAAAAACAGAATGGAGCCTCACAGTACATACAATGCACTTTTTTTTTGTTAGGAAGAAATAAAAAAAAAGGACAAATGATGCTCCTGGAGTTCCCTCTGTCTGCGTCGCCACGCGAAGCCGCGCTCTGCTGCCATCGCAGCCAAACAACGAGCCCCTGTGCCCCGCCGGAATCAAAGGGGTGGCCCTGGACTCGCACGAAGACGGTGTTAAGCAAAGACTGAAAGTGGCTCGCTGTATCGCATCGCTCTTTACTTAGTTCTGCTGTCACTCAGCAAACCTAACCCAAGTTTTCATAACAGAAGTGCGTGCGTGCGTGCGTGCGTGCGTGCGTGCGTGCGTGCGTGCGTGCGTTCATTCGTTCGTTCGTTCGTTCGCTTGCTTGCTTGCTTGCTTGTTTGTTTGTTTGTTTGTTTGTTTGTTTGTTTGTTTGTTTGTTTGTTTGTTGCTTTCAAGAAAGTTAGCCCTGAGTAATACTTGTGCTTGTCGCACGTTGTCACAATAATAGCGCGTCGTGAGAAGTTGCTACTCAAAGTTCGCGGCGCAGATAAGCGGGCAGCGCGGCGACGTTACGAGGGAACTGGGCACGTATTCACAAAGCGCTCTTGCACTAGAATTGCTCGTAAGAGAACATTTTCGCCAATCCTTGTGCCATGGACATAATATCAATGGAGCCAGCCGGCTAATAAGAAAGAGCCCTTACGAACGAAAAGCTTTTTGTGCGTTGCCCCTGGAGCAGAACTCGCAAAGATTTTCTTCCCTAAGAGCTTTTCGCCGTTCGCCCCCCACCTTTGAAAATTATAAATCCAACGCAAGGATTGGCTGCCCCAACCTCTTACAAACAGGTATATCGTAAGAACTTCTGAATGCGGGCACAAAACTATTGCTTTCGTTTCATTTGTTGTTACTGAAATTCAACGCTGCAGGAAACCAACAAATGCTCCTTTTCGGATCCTTGTAATTCGGTTTTCGGCACGTAACCGACGTTTCAGCGGAGATTAGCAGCAGCGTACAAAACCAGCGTCTCTCTTGATGCCTTCCACAGACACATATTCTGTCTTCGTAGCTCCAAATAAGCGTGCGTTCAGTTTTGGTTCTCAAATCCCAGGTCCTCTTATTCTAGTTAACCTGGAAGTTGGCAGAAATAAAGGAGATTCTCTTCAAGGGCTGATCTTCTTGCTAGCCATCAGTCGGCGATTGTCAGCTACCTGCAATTGCTCGGCGCGTCACTGCCAGCATTTAAAAACTTCTGTTTTAGGTAACTGCCACTCGCGATTAGCCATTGCCACGGTAATTTTCTAATTGCCACGCGAACCCACGAACGCGTGCCAGTGGTGAAACGCACTCACGTTAGAGAATTCCTGTGAATAACAGCACAGGGGCTTAGAATTGACAAACGCTTTTTGTTCGTAAGAACTACTTTTCATTAGCCGGCTGCTTCACCAACACTAAGTTCGCTATCGGCACAGTCTTTCGATACAAAATATATTGGAGCATTCTGCTGTCCCGATTGGTCAGTGTCTCAGCTTATAAATTGCTCTTACGGTAGATAACTCACGAATACTACTACCCCAGAGCAGTTATAATGTATTCTCCTTTCGCTCGTCTACCCCTCGTGCCTGGCGGATCCCGTAACGATTACGTCAGCGGAGCACCGCTACGGGCCATGGACTGACCGATCGCGAAAAGGAAGACAACTAGAGGACAATTATTCCGGCCAAGATCACTCAGTGCTTAATATTTACAAAGTGCCCGCACTTGTGCGAATTCCCCGTCGGGTTTCGAGTATGCCACACAACTACTATAACGAAAAATGCGACCACTATAAGGCAAAGTTCGCAGCACGTTCCTCCACAGCGTTTCTGTCCCCAGTCGCTAAACTGACCAAGTGCAACAAGTCATAAATTTACATGTACGACACACATCTCATCAAGCGCGATAAAACATCGCACACAGCAGAAGACACAACATATAACACCATTGCTATAATCCTTCAACGTCCTTCCGGGTATGGGCGCCTGCGTAGCTAGTTGCACGGAAGTGCCAGGGAATGCGAAGCTTTAGACAGAAAAATTTGAAAATGGGGTTTCCATCTTATAATGGCTTCGGAGGGCGCAGGTAACATTAAACCGTTACAGTTCAGCTGTTCAGGCGACGTGTCGTACACTGTGCGTGACACCCTGCAATCAAAGTTACTGTGAAACGCTAACGACGAGAGAACGGCCGTTAACCTCCTTCGAAGAACCTTAACGTTTCCATTACAAAACCGGCGCAGAGCTTGTGCTTCGCGCACGTCATTAGATCAAAGTACAATGACCTAGCGAATTTGTAGTGTTAAAGAAACAAACGAGCAGAAAAAACCATTCGGGTTTCACTGTACCCTTGCCAAGACAGGGTCACGCAGGCGCATATCTTCGAACCCAGTCATTAGTCGAGCCCATTAGGCATTTCCAAATGGTTGCCTCTGTGCAACAAACCCGGCACGGCTCGGTCAATGAAGAATTAGCTCCACAGTTTCTAGCACTACCTTCCATTCATTTACCTGACATATGACCCTCTTGTCTCTTCGTTACGTTGTCGAAGCGCGTCATTGATTCGGCGGACTTAAACGTCCCAGCGGAGCGTCAGCAATGCCGAAGGAACGCCGATACTCTGAGGACAAATTAAAAAAAGAAAGAAAGATTGTAGAGCAAGTCTTCTTGGTCATGCGGAGGATGCTCAGTGCGAAGAACTGTTCGGAATTTAACTATCTCTGAAAAGCAATCATTGCGACCAGCCATGTAGACATCAGTGTGCTGTTCTACAATTCCAGAAATGGCATAAAGTGAGGGCAGGATCGTTTATTAATGCGTGACAAGCGTATTTAAGTTCGTTAAATTATTTAATGCATCAACATTAGGAGTGTCGAAGTGTCAAAGATTATATATATATATATATATATATATATATATATATATATATATATATATATATAGCGCAACTGACGGTGGTCTGCTACCGAATACCCTCAGTTGCACTTTGGTCCTCGCAGAGGCCGGACGTGTGTCGAGTGAGCTCGCGGACATTTTGCAATGTGGTGAGCGCGATTTAAATCACGGATACGGTACCTCAGAGAGGTGCGACGTAATGCTAGCTTAATTTCTCGCATTTACCGCTAAATGGCCTCTGTTTTTTTTTTATTATTATTATAGATGGTACAAAGTGTGGCAAGACAGGAAATACCTACCTACCTACGTACCTACCCACTGACCTACAGCAAAGTACCTAGAATGAAGCAAAGAATGCTTCAAATTAAAGCGCTGGCTCAGTAAAATGCTGGCTTGTTTTAGTTGGTTAGGTTCCACACTGATCGCAGCGCAAACCACAAGGGAAGGCGCAATCATCGCTCTCTAGTAAAGGCAATGATTGAGTTTTTGCTTGCGCATCTTATTAGCTTTTACGAACATAACCATTGTGTGAATTCCGCAAAGCACAGTGTCGCAATTCACGAATCTGACAATAAATGGCTATTTTTAAACGTACCTGTTTTAGGAGGCTTTATTGATCACAACGGAAGAAGAACACATCGTTTCCTTAAAAGATAATCCAGAGCGAACAATTCGCCTAAACGATCGAACGTTCAGTTATTCACTTTTCTGACGATGCAAAGCATACAAAAATTTCGCGCATTGCCGGGGTTGCCCACGTGACAGGACCTCCGAAGAAATTTGTGCATCGCTTTCCTCCCGTCGACGGTGCCAAGGTTTGCATATTAAGGCGCAATTTCTCAACACATTTTACCGCCCCTGAGTCATGGCTCAAGGTCGTTCCACGAGCGCCATGTTAAGAGAATCATAAAGAAAGGGCACCATAGTCAGCCCAGGGCCTGCACGGGCTGTCTTCTTGAAAAAAAGAAGCACAAGAAAAATGCTGTTGCAACTTCAAGTTGAAGAATACTATGAACATTTGAAATGGTAGTTGCGAGTACTACAAATAAGAAAAAAACTAAGGATGTTCTTTTCTTTCTTTTCTTTTTGTGGATGAGGTTGCATAATAGCTGCCCCGTATTAGTTGAACCTTTTAAATGGCAAGATGAAAATCCGAATGCGAGTATCAGAATTATTTCGCCTGTATTATAACTGTTTGTCTCAGTGGAACGTCGCAATTACTTCGAAGATACTCGAAGGCAAAACAAGTTATTTATTTGACAGTTTAAAGATGAAAACGTCGGCTAATCTATCAAACTCCTAACTCAATAGAAAAAACGCACCTAGAAACAACTTTCCGAGAGTTTTCCGTAAATTGTTGCCAAGCAAAGGAAGGGTGTGGCCTATATATCACCTCCTTCTAGATTGCCCACATCACGACACACCAAGATGCCGACTTAAATCAGCGCTAAGTAAATTAGACCGCAGACCTTTCAGTTTAAGGAAACTTTTGGGCCCTTGGCCAACAACGGCCTTGCAGAAGAGCGCTTTAAAAGCACTAAAGACTTTTTTTGAAGACAGCGGCATCGTTGGACGTTATTAGTGCTTTCATTGTTCTGTTCATTTGAATGTCACTCTATCTATCCATCTGTTTGGGAATTATGTTATGTTGACTGCTTTGTTGTGACTGTATGTGCTAATATATTTACACGATGTATATACCACCCGCTGACTTGACAATGTGTTATTAGGCGGCGGTATCGTTTGTACTTTTGAGACTTTCGACTACATAAGTGTGGAGACATTTGCCATGTATATTGTATGTACCCGCTGACCCGCTGACTAGAAGATGTGCTATTAGGCGACAGTATCGTTTGTACTTTTGAGACTTTCGACTACATAGGTGTGGAGACATAGTGTGCTAAGTGTTATTAGGCGACAGTGTTATTAGGCGACAGTATCGTTTGTACTTTTGAGACTTTCGACTACATAGGTGTGGAGACATAGGTGTGCTTGTGTGAAAAGATTATTTGATATGTAACCTTGAACCCTGAATAATGTATGACGGAACCACCCAAGAGATAAGGAGTAGCCGGCGCCTTAAATTGCGCACCAACATCTCCTTATATCATATCAATAAAAAAAAAAGTGTGTGGCCCAGCCGCAAATGTATATACAATACCATATACACATATAAACGCGGTGTCAGATACAAAAAAAAATGGCTGATGGCTGCGGTGTTGATTTTTCCAACTGCTCGCGAAAGCGGTCCACCACAAAGTGGTAGTAATTGGTTGTTTATTAGGAGATAAGGAAAGGGAAGGAGAGGGAAGGAGAGGGAAACTGTCTAGCGTAGTTTACTGACGCTTGCCATCATGGTCAGCAGTGCGGCGATGGAAGTATGTGAGTAAACGGACAGTAGGAGATAACAGTGGAGAGTGCAGAGCGACAGGAGAAAACTATTTACATGGATATACACTACAGCGACTAGGCTCCGATGTATCCATACATACTTAGCTCGGAAAGTCACTCCCTCGACAGGGTTTGTCACCCGGACGTACCGGCACTGTTTACTTCGCGTAGAGCAGCCGTGTGCCGTGGCCCGACGACTCGGGAAGTCACACAGTGTTTTGTGAGCTGCCTCGCGCGCGAGAGACAGGGACCACATGACGGAGAGAGGGACCGCGTCAGCGCTGTCGGCCGGCAGGAATTCCGTGCGCGCGAATAGCGGCTCCAAGTAAACTTCACCGCATTTCCGCTCACGGCTGTCTTCCACAATTCGCTCGGTAACGATATTCCTCCTCATCTCCAGATACAGAAATGGCAAAGAAAATGAAGCCTATGTTTAATGCGAAACATCCGTTGACGCATAACATATGCATTGTATCAGGTAGGCCGGGTACTACATGTAAGTTCCGGTCTCGCCTCGTTTATGACCTCTTTAGCATAACAAATAAAGAAAAATTAATTATGAGTCCGATGGAGGGCTTCGAACCAGGGTCCCCCAGCACTATAGCTCAGAGCTCTACCCATTGGGCCGCAGACTCAGCTTGAGCTCCCCCCCCCCCCACTTTCTCCTGATGCTCGGCTGTCATCGTATCACCGTCCGAAGAAACTTCTCTTTATCGTTAAAGCGTCATTCTTTCATTGGTAGTTTAGATGACTTCTTCTGAGTCACTAAAAAAATGCGCTTGACCACATGGTCTGCGAATGCAAGAACCCGCGGACAACGCCTATGCAAGCAGCAACAGAAGACGGCTGGTAGGCACAGATGACAAGCCGAAAACTTGCGAACCAACTACGGCTGCTGAACAGGCCTAGGCTATCCAGGCACAGGGCCACGGCTACCTGGAACAGGGTGGTCACCCATTTTCGGGCACCAACAGCTTGGTGTCCGAAATAAAGTTTATTCACTCACAGTCATAATAGGAGAAAAATGGCGGCCACGGAAAGCACGGAAGCAAAAAAAAATAAAGAACGGAAAAAACGCAACATAAGCGTACAACTTAGTGTACGCTCCCTATGAACGGCTCAAGTGTTACAACCACGCCCCCCCCCCTCCCCCCCCTCCTTCTTTAAGTGTAACTAAGGACCCTAGTGCGCGACGTAAGCGGCGGGTATGCGGGAATGGAGGAGATGCGATAGGCACAGACGCGAAGATGTTGCCAATCCGCTACACGCAAAGTCGCCAAGGCCATCGGAATTCGCAGGAATCACGATTACGAACAACTTCACTAATGGAGTTATACCTTTTACTCTTGTTCATTCATCAAAAATGTAGATATAATATCTTCTTAGCACTCTGTAATTCGCGCTTTGCTGCCTAAAGTGTATGATATTGTGATAATCGTGCAAATATCTAATGCGTGCGCAATTCGTTTCGCACTAACAAGACCTCTGAATATCTCTCCCTCCTATTGTTGTTGCGCTATCGTTGTATTTTACGCGATAATTAAAGAGGTTGAACTACCGCGAAACACGCGGCGCGGAAAGAAGATGTGGACAAACGAAAACGAATTAAAACGAATTAGGGCCCCCGACTTGCGTCAGGATATAACGAAATACGAAATATTTGTGAAACATGGCCCGTATTCACGAAAAAGCTCTCACGCTATAATTGTTCGTAAGAGCGAGAGAGAGAGAGAGAAGGGAAGACGGAAAGGCAGAGAGGTTAACCAGACTGAGTCCAGTTTGCTACCCTACACGTGGGGAGGGGAATGGGGAGTGAATCGTAAGAGCGAATTCCAGCCAACCCTGATGCTGGACATACAGTATAATTAGCGAAGACGGCCGGCCAACGGCAACGAGCACTTGCGAACGAAATGCTTTGTGTATTCGGCCCCATCTGTTCATTCAGGCACTGAGTTGAGCGACCGCTAGACTCAATTCTTTTAAACTTCTCCAGATTTAGCTGTGTAGTCTTTACGGCGGTTAACCCCACCGAGCACAAAAACTAGGAATACAAGCTTCAAAAAACGTTTTGTCCCTCTGCCAAAAAGGATGGCATCCTTTTCATACAAGTATAATAACTGAACTGGAATCTTACCGAGAAAAAGAAAGAAAGGAAGAAAAGAAGAAGAAAAAAGCACGATCAGCAACGACCATGAAAGCAGGAAAGTGTATGAGTCATAACTGGCCGGCGTCGTTTTAAAAATCACAAACACCGCAGTGAATTGCAGACGACAAAAGTCGCTCGAATAAGCAGTCCGGGCGTTTAACTCCGATTCACAAAAGCGATATTTCTTTTGTCAATTTTGTTCGCCTTCGTTTTTTGTTTTGTTTAATTTTTGGGGCTAGGCAAAGCAACAATGAATCTGTCGTACTTGTTTCAGTTCCATGAAGTTCTGCCGTCTTGTTTCACAAACCGCGTAAAGAATTTTCCATGTTTACGTTATTCTGTACACCTACGACGGCACATTTGCACACATTCCTTCCCCGAGATGGTCCTAACTCTTGAAGGCGTTGCCAAAAATATAAGTAAAGATACTCTCTAGTGTAAAAGCTCACTCACACTAGGCCGACCTGACACCGATTTCGGTCTGCCGACTGTCGGCAACAGCTCTTTTTCCGTCTTGTCGGCGCCTCTGTCAGATTGTACCGAAGCCGACAATCTGCCGACTGTCGACGGAGAGCTCGGCGTCGGCACAGTGTGACAGAGGCGCCGACACGAAGGACACAGTGGGCAGACCGAAAATGGTGTCGGGTCGGCCTAGTGTAAGTGAGCCTTAAACGTGCTGTAGACATCGCGACCGGGGTGAAGGAGACCACGCGCATCTCTGCCCTCACTTAATTGCAGAGCGGAGCAGTGACGGTTATATCGTCAAAATGTTCAACACCGACAACGTCACTGAATTACAAAGAACGATAACAATGAATAGGCTGAGGATTGTTCCAGCGATTATTACTATTATTAAACATTGACGTTGCGCAATAAATGACGCATACTCAATTCATTCTTTTTTCTTTTTCTAAGCTACCCTCAGTCTTATTTTACACTATTCATGTTTTCGTTTTCTTCATGTGAGCAATGTGCGCTTAATGTGTATTTTATGTGTGTATGTATATCTGTATTCTGCTATAGTGTTGTTTTCGCTGCGTTTGTAGACGTTCCTTTCAAAGTATAAGGTTCAACAGGCGTCATTGCTGCTGTTATTGCCGCATCTTTTACTCTAACAGTAGGATGCTTTCCGGCTGTCGAAATGTGTCTGGAGGAGAAGTCTTTGTCAGGCTAATATAGCTTTTATTTTCCCCTTAGGTTTTCGGTGTTCGGACCTTTGTCTGTTGGCTGAAAAGCTCAGTAAAATGAAATTTAAAAAAGCAAACGAAATGAAAGCGACACACAGGCTGCGAAGGATGTCACGGTGAAGGGCGCAAACAACTGTCATGAAACGTCACACACACAGCGCACGGCCGGGGGGGAAGCGCGCTGCCTTCGATAGCGCGCAAAGCAGCAGGAGGTGTTCTACTCCGGCGGCAGCTGAGTATGGCGCAGCTGAGCGCGGCAGCGTGGGCTGTCTTGAAAGCGATCTGACGTGGGTACACAGTCTAGGCGCTCCGAGGGCTGATGGCTTCGTGTGCGCTGTGTTCTCACCGCTTGGTTCGCGTTGAAGCGAGGGGCAGCACTGAAGGCAATTCGCTCGCTGCTGCTACCGCTCTTCCTCACGCGAACATTTCGACAGCGAGGGTCCGCGGTCATTGAGTGAGATGTGCTCATGTTATCCTGTGCGCGCGTGACATCATCCTTGTTAATCTAGTCAGTAAGCGAATGTTTACAAGTATATACGGCCGATAAAACTAATATACTTATTTCGTGTAGCTGTTTAATAATTTGCTATCGCAATCGATGCTTCGAATTACGCGGGAAGCTGCGACACTTCTGTTTAAAGCATCCTTAGTTGTGGCGCGGTATCCTGGCGCCAGTGAGCGGTGCACACGGCTAATGACGGCTGTTTCCTCCGAAATTTGGGTGCACGCACATCAGCGCATTTTAAATCGACTAGCTTCTCACGTGGCTACAACACCCGTTTTCGAGGTCGATGGTTAGTGGTGGTCGTACATTCCCCGCCAATGCAAAGGTCACGCGTTCTCTCGCACAACCGGGCTGCGTGCTCCCTCACGGGTTGCACAATCAAGCGCCTTTCCTTTCTTTAGAACTCTATCAACCGGGTTGCCCGACTATAGACATCCTACACCTAAGTTCTCTCTCTCTCTCTCTCTCTTTCACTCCCCATTCCCCTCCCCACGTGTAGGGTAGCAAACTGGACTCAGTCTGGTTAACCTTCCTGCCTTTTCGTCTTCCCTTCTCTCTCTCTCTCTCTCTCTAAACCGGGCTGAGGGGCGCGTTCGCCACCGAACTCAACCTATCGTGGCCTTTTTAAGGCACACGTCCTCTCATGCGCGGTCTTTGGGGGCGTCTGAAAGTTTACATGCCGGGGTGGAGAATTCGGGCAGAACGTCTTTCCACTTGTACCAACACCCTCTCTCCCTCTGGCGGCGTCAGAAGAGCAGGACCTTACACGCAGGCACTCGCTCCGCGGGAGACAACGCGCGTACACGACAAATTGGCTGATATGTACGGCCACCTAATATTATCGCTACAGAGGTGCTGGTTAACGCTCTGCTCTATGTAGAATTGTGCAGTGAAACAACACCTGCTACCCTTTCTAGAAGCGATTCTGTAATTCACTTACATTAATAACGATATTCCACAGTTCCTACACAACTTCATTCCTTTTTTGTTTTCTTTCTCCTGTTTTTTGTGAGGGATTATACGCATGGCACACGAGTGGCTACGCGTACAAGTTGGTATGGACCGTTGCAAGCACAAAGTGTAACTTGTCGCAAGTATATCTCGGATGAGTGTAAAGTATACAAGAGGATTTCATACGAGAGGCTTCACAAACCAGACCAAAAAAAAAACGCTCTTGCAAGTATAAAATAGTGCTGCGTCATCCTTAAGTCGGTTCCGAAAGTCGAAAAGATCGATAAATGCTAACAACCTGCGAATTCGCAACGCATTCGTTCTGAAGACAGCGAAGAGTGCAGCGGGAGATGGGCTCGGAAGGGGCGAGAGGAGCCGCGGAGCAAGAAAGGGAGCGGCCGCAGAGAGAAAGAACCAGCTCCACGCATTCGAACCGTCAGCTCCCCGTGGCATTTCGCGGGCAGCGCGAATATTCCGCGCGAGCGACAGCGCGGTGCCGGCCGTACTTGAGGCGAGGGTCTGTTCGCTGACCGGGTCGTGCCGGCGGGCCGCTCCGGCTTCGCCTACTTTGGACCGGACGCAAAACAAACAGCTTCGCCCGCCAGCTATGTCCTCGCGGCTTCGTGTTTGATTGGGGCGGGCCCGCGACGGGTTACCTACCAGCCCTGCAGTTTTGCCTGCAAGGATGGACAATTTTGCGGGGAAAATAAAGCAAGAAACAAAGCTCGCAAGTCTCCTTGGGCAGATCTGCGCAATAGATAAGCAGGCGCTTTCCCGTGAGATATTTTAGCGGTATACACTTTGCTGGCGTCCCTTCTAAGGTGTTTGGCTAGACCGCCGAATGCGAGGTGTTCCGCCTAGCTCATGTTTGCGGTCGGCATTGTGCTTGCAGCGCTTTCGCGGCAGTTATAGAACGACCAAACGCCGAGAAAATTCTCGCGACGAAGATAATGCTTGACACATTATCACGTTCTAAGTTGCAGCCAAATTAGACGCCACAAAACTAATGCAGGCCACCTTACAGAACCAGCCAACTCACCTTGGCGAACGCACCGTGGCGAAGCACTTGACTTCCATGAAATATTTAGGCAGCACGTGGAAAAATATCAATCTCAGACAGCATTAAAACTTTGCTCCGTCGCTAACGCACGCAGCTTAACGTACGCAACTTATATATTTATGCAGAATGGAGTTTCAGTTAAAGATTATCGGCGATTAAGGTTTGTAATAGCATGAAGATGCGCAGGAAGGCGCATGGGCGCCTTCCTGCGCTCGAATTTCGAACGAACCGTCCCGGCACCCTGATAAAATACGATAGAGTTGGACCACGCCTTGACGCACTCAGTTACGATTCCACGGAGAAGCTGTGCCGGTCTTTCTTACGCAGAGGAAAGTTACATGACAGTTCTCATGAGGCAGCGGCGGCGTGGTCGTTATAGAATGTGGATCACAAGATTTGGCAGTTTACCCGCCGTGGTTGCTCAGTGGCTATGGTGTTGGGCTGCTGAGCACGAGGTCGCGGGATCGACTCCCGAACACGGCGGCCGCATTTCGATGGGGGCGGAATGCGAAAACACCCGTGTACTTTGATTTAGGCGCACGTTAAAGAACCCCAGGTGGTCAAAATTTCCGGAGTCCCCCACTACGGCGTGCCTCATAATCAGAAAGTGGTTTTGGCACGTAAAACCCCATAATTTAATTTTTTAATTAAGAGTTGGCAGTTTCGCTTGCAGAGCAGAGCATTAACAGCGGTAGCAAGGTTTAGCGTCGCCCTTGAGCCCCTCGAACTCCTATGTCATGTCTTTCGTCATATCACAGATGCATGTCGCTCTTCTCATGACATGCCATACGTGCATGTCATTCATATCACGACATGAATGACATGTCACCTACGTTATGTCATTCATGATATGTGTGTCATGTCTGCACTTCATGTCATATGAATGCATGTCATTTATGATGTCATGTCACGCATGTCATTAATGTCACGACATCTCATTCATGTCGCGTTATGTCATTCACGACGTTGCATGTCATATCACGCGTATTACGGAAAAGGCGGATTGCGATGTTGAGGCATTGAAGGTAACAAAAAGACGGCGTCGCGTCCGTTAAGTTGGCTTCTCTGCAGACCGACGGGACATTTGACGTCATCTTAGAACACGTGATGGCGCACTGCGAGGAGCGATGCGAGCAGCAAAATGAAAAGGTAGACTTAAATCTGTTCTCTTTGGCAACATATACAGAGAAACTAATTGGGAAGCCCAAGAGGAGTCCAGCTGCCGTACACACCTCATACGTAAGGCGTTTCGAAAGCGGCGATACGTTGTGCAGCAATATTAGACAGTTTCAGTAGAGCGTAAAACGCTCGTATTAGCGTTAGCGTGCCCCGCGACGCTAACGCTAAGAAAAGCTGCACTGCGCGGCACAAGCTAGGCTTCTGGAAAGCGGAACAGAGAAAAACGCTAACGCAAACATATACGGCGCCATCTCGATGCGGCTACATCAAACATGAGCCAGACCTCTTGTTAAGCTTAATGCGCCGCTAATCGAGAACGTATCTCGAAAACAATCCCCCTTTGTAACCTGTACGACGTTGTCGAAGCATCATCACACAAACCAAAAAAATATGAACATCAGTGAGGAACGAATGAGCCGAACAGTGCAGGCCGACGACTCGATATATCCGAAGCGGACAGCTCTCACTTCGACTGGCGCCGCCATGTTGCCGTACGTAAGGCTCCCCTTGCGCGCGTTAGCGTTCAATGCTAAATCCCAAAAATAGCGTACGTACGTAAGTGAACCAGCCCCATTTGCCTACAACTCAGGCGCAGTATGGAGCGCGCAACGCTAACGCTAACTCCTTGCGTCTATACTGTTATACGCTTACTAAAACTGACTATTGCTTCGATGCTAAGCGCGTTATCGTCGGCATCGACAGTCATGGTGAGATGGGTTCTGCCAAATTATTTTTAAGGCGACAGCTGTATAGCTCTACCTCCCTCCCAATGTGTCTGTCGTGTCCGTAGGCAAAACTCGGGAGGCGCGCGCCACGTGCATCGCTGGGTTCCTTGCAGCACCAGCAGATGGCACTCGCCTCCACGCATCCGCGGCGGCGCCGGCCGTTTGGGGAAAAGAAAAAAAAAGAACCAGAAAGCTCGCCTTCGCGCATAGCGTTCGCCGCAAGCTTTTCCCGGTAAAAGTTGCGGTTGCAGAAGCTGCAGTTGCCGAGAAGCGGCAACTGTAGCATACGAAGCAGGGAACGACGTAACTACACTTTCGTATGTAAAAGAAGAACCCCCAGCGAATGATTTCTGTTGTGACAGTGCTATGGGAAGGCCACGCGTAGTGAGGACTCCCGACGAGCAGCATGCATACGAGGGAGGCGAAAGCGTGGTTAAGTGCATTTCTCTTCTCTGGCACACTATTTGTAAGTGCACGAAGCAGCGCCGCAAGCCATGTTGCAGGCCATTAAAACGTCTTAGACTAATAATTAGACAAAGTGCATGTGAATGTTGCCATGTGAATAATTTCAAGCTACATCGCAATGATCGCTTTCAATCGCGATAGCGCGCTTTGACCACAGACCCTTAACTGAGAAAATAATTATTGAATGCCGATATTCCAAGCCATCCCAGCTGAGGGCGACGAGGGCACCTGTCGCAGCTTTTAAATACAACAGATTTGGACAAGCGGCTGTAGCCTGATGAACTGATGTTGACAGTGCTACAAGTGCTGATGTGCTGTGTGGTGATAGCGCGCGGTGACAGTGGCCAATTATGATTGTGTATCGGTGCTCCCCCTCCATTCCTTTCTCTCTCTCTACTTTTCTGTCACTTTACCTCCCCTACCCTCTCTCCCCAGTGTAAGGTAGCAAACCGGATCTTCCCCTCTGGTTAACCTCCCGGCCTTTCATCTATCTTTTGTCTCTCTACGTCACAATGGGTAATCGTTCCAGTTTACACATTCCCTGTTCAACCACTTCACAGCGTGGATTGGAGAACAATTTTTCTTTTTCTGTTTCACGATAACACATTCGCTTGTACGCGTACAAAAAGTTGCTACCGGGTTCACGTCCCGGTACTCTGCCTGTCTGCCCTATATGTCTACTTCCGCTATTTGTCATATCGTTATATATATATATATATATATATATATATGTAATACAGCACACACCATATATATGCCTTCAGTCAGTTTTGTAATTATTATCCTTTGACAGAAGAACTGTGCCATGCCAGAATTCAGAGCCCCTCGTATGCATTGGCGACAGACAAGGACGAGTGCTAGCCAATCGCGATTGCCAAAGAAAAGGAACTGAGGTACCGGTTAGGGAGCAAAAAGTTCTCATACTAGTAAAACCTTGTCAAGTAGGCATCCTGTGAAGAGTGTTCGGGATGATCACGTTAGCGCAACAAATATAGGTGACATATATAGCAAGTGAAATAAAGAATACATAAGAGGCTCCACCGAAAAAAAAAGATGCGTGACGCGCCTAGCATTTATCCCTCTCGTTTCATCAAATAGTGAGCTTACAGATGTAGCCGGAGAGAAGAGGAGCCCTAGTAGTCCAGAAACAATGAGCACGCCGTCGTCAGGCACCACACGCACGAACAATAGGAATCGCCTAGTGCAGGGCCCGAAGAACTGCTCACAGCCCATACGGGCCACTTGAAGAATGGATTAAGGAGAAAGATACTGATTTCATATACAAGCCGCCTCCTCGCCAATATCTACCCTCTCTAGCCCTCTTTATATATAGGTGATAACCGCTGCCGCAATGTACCATAGAAAGGCTGAGCAGGCCGATTACAAACCTTCCATAGACGAGTAACTAACACCTGACGCGCGAAAAGCTCTACCAGCAGGGTGATGACTTTCGCGAAAGGGAAGCGCCCGAGCGAAGCAAAAGTGTTAACGCAGATAATAGAAATAAGGAGAGAGTGGCAACGGCGATACGATTCGCTTTTACCTGCAGTGTGCAGTGTACATGTTCCCTTTGAAGAGCACTTGCCCCGCATTGCTGACCTGTCATTCAACCGACATCTGTTCGAGCGGATAGTTCTTTTTATTGCGATAGAAATTATATGGACACTTCAGGCACGTTTTTGCCGTCGCTGTCGGCGTCGGCGTGATGTTCCGCATGAAGTCCAAGGTCGATAACACCGTCGCCGGGCGTCGAATGCTGTATGTGCGAGTGAAAGCACTTGAGGGAAGCTCGCGATCGCGGCTCAATCTGGCGCGCGCAAGTGGAAAGCGGAGAGTAAACGCCCCCGTCTTCCGTGGCGCGAAAGGCCGTGGTTGGATGGGAGGGAAGGGGGCGGCGTTGTGCTCCGGCAGCAACTGCGCATTTCACAACTGGGCGCAAGGGAAACTGACGATTGCGGCTCGCGGCTCAAAATCTCGCGCGCGGAAAGCGGGGAGGCAGCGCGGGAGGGAGGGTTGCGGCATCTACTCCGCTAAGTGCGTTCTTTTCACGGCTGTGCGCAGTCGCGTGCGCCGTATATTGAAAGGGACCTGCAGAGGGCCGGTACCTTTGTGCGTGCCGAGTTCTAGCCGCTCTCGCGTTGAAGCGATAAACGGCATGAAGGTCACTTCGCTCGCCGCTGCTGCCGCGCTTGCTCACACCAGCGCTTTGACAGCGAGTACGTGTCCGCGCTCATCGAGTGTGATGTGTTTGTTTGCTTGTGCGCGCCGGCACCGTGCTTCTTAATTCAGGTTTATACGGCCGGCACAACTACAATCCTTACTTCGTATAGCCGTTTACTAATTTTCTATCGCAACCCATGCTTCGCCTTTCGGGCGAAATTGCGATTCTTTTAGTAACAGTCACCCCTCAGAAGAATCTATCTACAGTACGTAGTAATTGCCACGAAAACAGATTGTCTGTGACACTCCCGAAAACCTTGTGTAGGTTTTCACAATGTTCGCCGCCCGGTTTCACCGTAACGACGCTATAGGGTCCGCTAAGCATTGGGCAATTCAGGCAATCGGCTCCACCGCACCAACGCCAGCTGGCGGCATCTACGACGGTGCAACGACATCTGGGGGCGCGTGAATCAATCAATACTAACGAAATCGGCCCAGCGTGGTTCGCAGATGGAGGCAGGTGCATTCGCGAGCGCCTGTTTCACTCGCAGCGACCGCGACTTCCGGGTCCCTCTTGACGCGGCGGCGCGGCACAAGTGCAACGGTTACTACGAGCCCGATTGCAACTACTGGAGGAGGGAGGGAGAGGGCGCTTACTACGAACCACGCGGGCCGGCGAAACGGCCAGCGACGTGCCGCGAAGCGCCGACGGGTTCCATTCATCCCGTCGCCGAATCGATAAAGGAAGATGGGGAGAAGAAGGTGAGAGACTCACTTGATAACTGGACGGTGAGAAGCGCGGTATGTGGCAACCACGGAGCGCCGGGAGTTGGGGCGCAATGATTTTTGCCCGAGCGAGCTTTCCAGGTTGCGGCTGCGCGGGAAGTTTGCGGCGATGTTGATTGGTGCGTTAAGGAAAAGTCAAATGTGCGCTCATTTAACGCGAAGATAACTTCGTGTTAGTGGCTTTTTTTGTTTGAACTGAACTATTTTCAGCGTGAGTACAGACTACTCGTGCCTTTCGAAGGTCACGCGCGGACTCCGCATTACGCATGACATCTATGCATTTCCGACTTTATGTTCAACTTAAGGCATGTAGTCTTTCGCTGACAGTAAGAGATTATGAAAAGCAAGCTGTTTTTCTATTCTTCTTTTTTTCTTTTTATCTGTATTGTTTTCCCATTTAATAATATTCTGTTTGTCCAATGTGTGCGGTTATCCATAAGATATGGATGGTGTTGCTGCTGGATGTCATGCCTCTGCATTTTCTCCAGTCAGAAGTAAGCTTCTGCAGGGGCGTAGCCAAAGGAGGAGGGGGGAGGGGGAGTTATGCGCACCAGGATAGCCGACTACATTGCGGCGGCACCTTATTTTCGCCTCCCAAGTCTTCTAGAAGCATGGAGGCCTGTGTACTATAAATGTAGCCCAGCGTCACCATCCGCAGCGCCGTCACGGAGTAACATGTCGGAGCTAAGCTGTAACACTCTCGCCTGCAAACATTTGCGACAGACTTATACACCGGATTTGTTCCAGAGTCCCGAGTGAAGCCGACGAAGAACTTGTGGAAGTACGCTTGCTTTGTAAACTCCTAAGATGCTTGACGAAGTGAACCGCATTGTTATTTCACTGCGCGAACTGCTGCATCGAAGAGTTATCTCCGCAGACTATGTACAATAGCGACGCTATAAATGATATAAATAAAGAAACTCAACCGATTTTAAGCATGAAATGCTTTTAGCTCCCGTTGTCCACGACCTTCAAGTGACCTTGAGCCAAAAGCCAGAGCCGTTATCCGGGCACCAGAACGAACATCCGGGCAAGTTGCGAGAATAAAACTAGATAATGCGGGTAACCAGTCAAAACTTACGAAAATGCGGTTTCTGGCCCCCAAACATTCGCACAGGATCGCATTACAAACGCTAGTTCCTGCAAAAACAAGTTACAAAAAATATTGCTTCCGAGTTCTTCCTAATGTTTGTTCACAGTATCACTCAAGCTGTAACTTCTAGTACGCTGAAGTTTTATTTGTCATTTCCACTAGGCGACGTTCAAAGGGCAGATACGGGGCACCATACACTTCATTTTCATCTTTTGGCATTGAGACAGGGTAGCCTGCCTTTGCTCTTCTGAACGCCAGCGGTCCGTGAGTTCCGTGGCGCGGGTCTTGCGTTGCCTCGAGAGCCTCCTTGAGCCGCTTTTTCTTCTTCTAGCTGGGCAGTGCACTCTGTCTCCCTGGCGTCTTTCGCAGCCTGTCGTGCCACCTTCATTTCTTTTTCTAGCTGGGCAGCGTCTATATGGACCAGTGCACAGTATGGCGTGATGCGGTGTGGTGCGGTGTGGCGTGGTGGAGTATGCCATTGTGAACACGCATTACACCCATTTCAAGACTGTGTCTAGTATCATCTCCAACTAACCTACTTTGGCGGTTGCCATTTCATGCTTACATCTATCTCGATTACGCAAGAGCCAGCAGTTTTTTACAGTGCCACCACCGCAAGTAAAGCAACGTGCAATGAAATAATTTTCCTTTTTTATATATTACTAGAAAACGCCTGTTAGAAAGCAGATTATTTTGTTGTTGTTGTTGTTGTTGTTGTTGTTGGTGGTGGTGGTGGTGGTGGTGGTGGTGGTGGTGGTGGTGGTGGTGGTGGTGGTGGTGGTGGTAATGGTGTGCTACTGAGCACCAGGCCGAGGGGTCTAATTCCAGCCACGGCAGCCGCATTTCGATGGGGGCGAAATGCCAAAAACACCCATGTACTTAGATTTAGGTGCACGTTAAAGAACCCAAGGTGGTCCAAATTTCCGGAGTCCCTCTCTACGGCGTGCCTCATAAACAGACAGTGGTTTTGGCAAGTAAAACCTCATGATTAAATTTTTTTCTTACCGCTGCACATGCTCCAGGTGACCAAGACAGACAGTCGGTGTGAAAACTATTTGGACGCCTAAGATAGAGAAAACATTCTTCAAGAATATAGGAGGGCGAGTGGTAGCTTCGTAAGCCACCGTATGTACTATATGGCGCAGAAGAACAAACAGCTAGCATTAATGGGCCGTCACTCTGCGGTGTTATTGTTCGTCTCATTCTTTTAGTAAAAGTACCACCGGGAGGAGAGATGAAGAGAAATGTTATTGGAGGAAAAACGGGAAGGTGGGCTCGAGCTAGCGTGCTCTACACTGCTACTCTCCGCAAGGACAGAATGAAAAGGTATAGAAAGGAGGCGATGAGTGATGATCGGGACAGATAATTAAAGGTATAATAGATGTCAGTCGTCTATAGCGAGACGCGAAAATGGGAGAAAGAAAAAAGGAAGGTTGCGCAATAATCCCCACGCCGCACACAGCAGCGAAAGATCGAAGCATGTGCATCAAAGGAAACGGCGTCCTTCACTTCCACGCTCGCACTTTTTTTTATCTGACCCGACCAGGCAAAGTAAGAAGAACAAGGACAGCGTACGAAAGAACAAAGAAAGGAAGAGGGCACAAGAACCGCAAACTAATGACGCGAATCGCCGGTTCGCTCACACAAAGGACATTAAGGAGCAGATAGATAAAGAGAGAGAGAGAGAGATTGGAGGGGGGGGGGGGGCAATGCGTAGCAGAGCGCGCCGCAGATCAATGGGTCTGGAAACAATAAGCGAACGCGTATAGTGGAGGAAGAAACAACCGGTTCGCGCCCTTAACAGTGATGATGCGATTCCGATTGCGCGGCAGTTAGCGTTACCAGCTCATAAACAGGGCTAACTGCAATTGTAACAAGCGGTCGCGTTTAAAAAGACGGAGCTAGATTCATTGAGCAATTCAAGTAGCAAAGAACAAAAAATGATATAGAGAATCTCTCACGCGCCGTACATATGAACTAGTGCGGGAACATGGGAATGTAAAATAAAGAGGTTGTTGTTGTTTTTGTTGTTGTTGTTGTTGTTGTTGTTGTTGTTGTTGTTGTTGTTGTTGTTGTTGTTGTTGTTGTTGTTGTTGTTGTTGTTGTTGTTGTTGTTGTTACAGCATTAGCGGCAGCAAATTAATGACGGTGCATGCGAGAGGTCACCTTAATAATATTACGGTATCATCGAGCGATGCTCAAGAGACGAGCCGAAGCGAGAACGACGAAGAAGTTGGTCGGTGCCCTTGGCACGAGCGTGAGCCTGGCTGCCTGGCTCCAGCGTAAATAGTGTGTAAATAGCATCTTTCGTCTGTGTCCTTCCACACGTAACATTTCTGGTGATGCCGTAATATTACCCCCCGGCGGCAAAAGTACCGTCACGGTGCTGTTAAATATGCAAGGTGCATGGAGAGTTGTAGGGCTTGAGTCGGGCATTGTGGATAATGTCACTGGTTGTCACAGCGGAGGACGTAGTGGGCGTGGCTAGAACGATTTCATAGGTGACATCGGTCGCTTTGCGTATCACGCGATATGGGCCTGTGTAACAGGAAAGCAGTTTTTCACAAAGGCCGACTTTACGCAATGGTGACCAAAGCAACACGAGGGCGCCGGGCACAAAATGGACATCACGGTGACGGAGGTCGTAGCGTTGTTTCTGCTTGTCTTGAGACACTTGTAGACGAGCGCGCGCAAGTTGGCAAGCATGGTCAGCATGGGCGATTGCCTATGTAATATAATTTACGAAGCAGGCTGTTCTTACTTGTAGGTACGGCATACTTTTGCAGTATTCTTCAGCTGCCCGCATACATGGACGAGTTTAGCAAAAACGCTATATGCGTGTCCGTGCCTTGTTTTTTTTTTTTTCGGCGTCACGGTATCTATGTGGGCGCCTGAAAGATACCACTTTAGCTAGCATCGCAAAATGCCTAAACGAGCGCAGCGACGTTTGTAAGCGATGATCTGGCCACAGCTGTGGAATGGTGAATCTACTGCTCCATTGAACCAGGCAGGCTAGCCACCTTCACATGCAGTTCCAATCACTCACTCCCACAGATCATACCTAGTCCCTTCCCCTTAGTTGTTCTTTTGTTCCGTTTTTGTTTTTTCCACACAGTAACTTAGTCATGGCCTCTAAAGGCACCGAGCTTAATTACCAAATATTTATGCAAAGTGAATTCACATTTCTTCTCGGTAATTAATTTCAGCTCTACAGACAAGGCTGCAATTGCGAGGCTCAACGGGTGATCGGGATATCGCTCGCGATACTAAAATGGCGGTGTTCCCTCAGCAGAACACGGAGAAAGCAGGCGGGGGGGGGGGGAATTCAGGGCACATACATAGTGAGCTATTTATTTGGATGAAATTGGAAATGTTCCTACTGCTGTGTCGCCGGCTTCTCCACAATCAATAATTTGTTCAATGATCAACCAACGGATGATAACGTGAGGCAATACGAAAAACTTTTTCGCATTAAAGCACACTTCGTAAACATGTTTAAGCATTCAATATATTACAAGAAGAAACGCGGCAACAAAGCGGCAATTTTCGCACTCCCTGCAATATAAACACTTGTCAGTTAATCACATCAATCGACTAATACGAGGTAAATATATAAATAGATCACGAAATTATATATTTCAATAACCTTTAATTAGCACATAACGAGTATTAATATAGAGATACAATGCCACTTTCAGCAAAGAAGAATAAGGATACACTATATGCTAAGCCTAGTCGCCGAGTGAAGGCGGAAGAGTTAATCCCCCGGCTTTTTCGCGACACCGCCAGAACGGAAAACGTAGATCAAAAAAAAAATATTTTTTGCCCAAATTAGGGATCCCGGACGTCTCGCAATTCTCGAACTGTTCGTTGGATAGTCTAAATTTTTGCCGCTCCCTAAGAGCAGCCATCGCTCGCCTACAAGTTTGTACACACTCGGGAGGCGGACGCCCTAGTAAAACGCCGCTGCCGGGACAGAGGCGCAAAGAGAGGAGTTATTTTTTCTATGCATTAAAGACGATAACATAATGAGGAAAAAATCAAAAGCTAGCCGGCAATCACCCACCAGGAGGAGCACACGGTCACGACGAAGACTCGTTGTTGTTTCAATTTCGCAAAGTAACCTGTTACACTTTAGGGTTCACGCGAAGTACGAACAACAGAAAGACGCACTCATAACATAGCTTCGCGCATACGATAAGTTCGGGTACTTGAAGGAGTCACATGCGAACGAGGAACAAGACCACGGACGGCACTCCGCATTTCTTTTAACCCGTGTTTTGTCGCATGTCGTATTACGTATTTGCTAATATAGGGGGGAGGGGGGATGTTTTTTTTTAATTCCTTTTCTTTCCGTGTTTTGCTTGCTTGTTTTCTTTTGTTTGCTTGCCTTTTTTGCAAATTTTCGGATTACTTTGCAGTTTATTTACTTTCTCGCTGTGTCACGCACTGTCCACCTCGTATGCGTGCAACATGCTTTTAAGGGTTCAGCATAGCATCCAGCTGGTGAGAGCAAAGCTCCTTAACCCCTCCAAAAAAGAAAAAAAAAGCAGCGCCGTGTTCGAGGCATTGTACGCATCGACAGCCTTATGAAAACACATTAGGGAAGCTTGATAAAGCACATGGACATGTGCCTATATTACCAGCGCGATAAATTTGTACCCACCCGGTAGAAAACGAGTACGCGCTCTGCTATACAGTAAGAGCAAACTAAGCAAAAAAAAAAAGAAACCTGGAGAAATGAAAACTTAAATGGAAACGATTAATGCAAAATATGGCGCATATAGGTGCGTGCTCTAAAACAGCGGTAATAAACAAGAAAAAAAGCAGATGCTTTTAAGCATCACTTACGAAAAGCCATCACGCAAGATCAGGCGAATGCGTAAACAAGTCGGGAAAAAGAAGGAGAAAAAGAATACCAACGACAATTTCACACGGAAGTGTTCGAGGCCTTTATTTAAAGCAAGTACGCACGACTCTGTCAATGTAGGTCTGCTGTCTTAGCAACTCACCGTCAGTCCCACTGCCCCGCCCCCTCCTCTATTGTGACATCAATAGAAAAAGTGTTTGTGCCAAATGACTTTGTTCCAAACTTCAAAAATGTGAGGAGTGCGACCGCATTACCAGTCGGCCCGATACGCGCCCACTCTGCACGTAACGTCCCGATCAAAAAAAGTTGATTTCTTCGCCGAAATATAATAAACAAATGAAATGCAAGCAATAAAGAGCGCGAAATTAAATGAAAGGACAAACGCCGCCGATATATAATAAACAAATGAAATGCAAGCAATAAAGCGCGCGAAATTAAGTGAAAGGACAAACGCCGCCGATATATAATAAACAAATGAAATGCAAGCAATAAAGCGCGCGAAATTAAATGAAAGGACAAACGCTTTCAATCGTTCCATTCCAGCAGTAAAATCTAGCGTAAGTAAACATCTTTCAAGAACTTCGGTAACAAGAAAGAAAAAAAAAGGAAAAACCGCAGGTCGCTGACCACTATCGTTAGGCTAATAGTGTCGCGCAGTCATCTTCGCCGTAAAATCAACACCCTGACACTTGCTATATAGCCCGAAAAGAGGTGATCCAAGTTTTAGCTGCGAACGCTTCATAACGCTGCATCAGCACAGCAAAATCAAGGATAACGACATCGCCGAACGCCCATTCTTACCAAAGTTAAAAGGCGCACGCGAGATTGTTGAGTTTTCTCCGAATGTCGCGAAAAAATAAGACTGTTCAGTTACTTACGTTCGTAAAGCAAACCTCGGTGCGTGCGTACGCGTGTACTCTCAGTAAGGGCGGCGTTTATATTACACCGAAATGGACCCGAATGGATGTGGGCTCTGTTGAGTGCAACACTAACGTCATTTTCCAAACGTTCGTGCGCTTACTTATTACAATGAGAAAAGACGACGGAATGATGTCGCGAAAGAGAAGTCGACGACAAGCGCGTGGCCCCTTCCCTTTAACCTTTTAACCGCCGGCTTCTTGTTGGCCAATCACCCGTATTGTGTTTAAGCTCCACAAGGGAAGGAACGAGCAAGCAAGCAAGCAAGCAAGCAAGCAAGCGGCTCCAACCGAGAGCGCGAAGTCTTTCTCAACGAGCTGCGGGGAACGAACTCGCGCGGTCTTCCGTCCGCACGTTTCGCGCCACATGCGAGGTGCGCAAACTAGAACAAGCCTCGCCTGTTGACAGTTCGGCAGGAACAGGAACACGAACACGGCTGTTATAAAATATGACGCGAGTGCGCCGTAAAAATGTAGCGCTGCTCTAGACGCATTGCTTCACGCAGCAAGCATTGCTTCACGTAGCAAGACCGAGTGTATGTCGCGACCTGTCCAGTTCGAGGGTGCAGCGCATGACTTCGAGATGTATTTTTCGCGGCGATGCGAAGAACTGTGGAAGTGACACTTCTGTAACACGGTGTGTTAATATGTTTGTTTCTTTTCGTCTTTTCTCGTGCAAAACGCTACGGAAGCCACATTCGGCTAGTTATCGTCAAACGGAAGAAATGAGCAGGTCTGATCACTTATGGCTTTTGTCTAGCTGCTTGCATACATTCACACAAATATGTAAATAAACAAATAAAGGAATGACAGTAGGAAGTAAAAAAATGCGCGAAGACGTCTTGGCCCGAGAGCGCGAACAGCTCCTGCGACCACTCCATTGAACCGGCCCGTCGAATCTTACTTTGAGCAATGTGTACAGCACGAGCATTCCCACTTCCTAGTCCAGACCTGAAGAATAATGCGTCAAACAGCCTAGAAGAATTCTGCGCTCCGTTCAGTGACAGGAAAATAAAACTCGAAACATGCGAATATGCTTTGCGTAACACTGTCAACTCCTCCCGAGCTGTTTCCGCGCCGTTCGAACCCGGCTCGCGCGTCCGCGGTTCTCGCCGTCTCAAAGGTCTTCCCCCCAAAACGTGCTCGCTGTCAGGCCGTTCAAACACCTCGGGAAAGCCCCCACATCTCTTTGCCGGCCGTGTCGACAAGTGGCAGAGACAGCCTGCACACTACTCACAGGCTGATGACTTGCAGCTGCGCCGGCGGCGTGCTAGTCCCGTTACCGGCCTCCTGCGTCGACACCGGCGGCACGCGCGCCAGTTCGAGCGAGGAGCAGTCGACGCGCAGGGCGCTCCGCTGCGTCCCCGAACACGTGCACTCGGCCACGGGGCACCACGCGGCGTTCGGCGACCGGGCCGCCGACGTCGCAGCCGCGGCCAGCGCCAGGCCGAGGAGCCAGGCAGGCGCAGGGAGCGGCCGACGCGGCGGCATCACATCCTAGCACACCAGCAGGGAGACCGGCTGCTGCTCTCGGCGAAGCGGCCTCCGTTCAGCGCGGAGCCGAGCGCCGCCGCACGCACACACGTCCTTCCAACTCTGCCGCTGGGGCCGCGCACTCGGCCCGCCACGGTTCGGTCGCTGGCCCCGCGCGCGCCGCTGCCGACGTCGGAGCGCGCGACGACCGGCGCGCCGCGCCCCCATTTGAGCGGCCTGCCTGCCCTCGAACGCGCTTGCGTGCCGCCGGTGACGTCAACGTTGGGCGCGAAAATTTGGACCGAGGAACGAAGACGCCGCACGTAGTGACGTTCGTGGGGGCTGTCGACTGATCCGTCGATCGAGGGAGACTCCATTGCATCCTTAGGGAAAATTATTGCACGGATTGGATACAGGGAGCGACAGCCCTATATGGCAAGTGGGCGGTGCAATACGAACAAAGGCTAGCTCTTGACGCCCCCAATATGCTGCCAGTAATAAATACATAAAGTTAATACATGTATTTGTTACGAAAGATGAGCGTATCCAAACGACGGACAGGATTCACTCAAATTGGGAGGTGACAATACCTTCTGCACTCGAGCCATGAATGAAGCTGGTGTCCGTGAAAAGCTGCTGATGTTCATCACTATAGCAGGAGAAAGTGAACCCGTCGGGCACAATACGTAATGTTGACGACTGCCAAAAAGTCCATCGTTATGAGGAACACAAGGGTATAGCGATGGAAGCGCGAGGGGTCTAAAGCAGCGGTTAAGCGCACGTATGTTCCGTCGGAGAGTGGGCTTACGATAACAAACAATAGCTTTTCGCATGCAGTTCCATTTGTCAATGTATAGATGTTGAGCCTCGGTCCACCCATCGTACATACAGTCACTGTATGCCACCTCCCAGTTTCCAATATTTCGAGAAACTTCGTCGTCGTGACTGATGCCTCTGAATAGTATTCGCTGTATTGTTCTGTATCGTTTAATGACTGCAGACAAATGAGGTTACCTATGTTCACTTGGAACAGGCATGTAATCTCCGGCCTGTTGTATACTCCCGCATGCTCCTGCGCGGCACTGAATAACTAGGATGTTGAGACGTGGTATGAAATATTTCTGCCATTGCAGGCCGACGTCCATTTTAGCTGTTTGACACCCGCGTGCACCAATTTTAGTGCAAGCTGCGGTGCTTCTTGGATCCCGCCTAATCAAATATTTGCTTTGGAAAAAAATTGTCCGCCCCTTTGTGCTATACCGAATGAATGTCTTCGCAAAACGGCAGGATGCATTATGGAAAGAATGAAAAGCGGGCGAGTTGGAACCTATCCACTCATGGGCAGCTCACACACATACGAATTAATGTTTCGTTTGTGTGTGCGCTGCCCGAGAATGGATCAATGCATAATTTCGTAGCCATTCAAAAGTCGCGGCCCTCGTTTCCTTCGGTTACACTCTTCAGCCAGTCGGCATTCCCGTGCAACGTCGATTGCCAATTGAAGCCTAAACAGGAACCATACCTTGAATCTTTCATCCAAACACAGAACCTAATAATAGCACAATCAGTTCCATGCTCCGGTTACACCCAGGCTTGCTTATTAAAAACTGAACAGCGTACTACCTCGCTTTGGGCCTCGTGTGGTCAGATCGGTGGTGTATAGAACAGTTCATCCGTTTATGCCCGCAGTTCGACGTGGCTAGAAAGGCGTTGCTTCACAACCTGCTGAAGAAAGATATTCCACATGCGGGAATAGAGGATGTAGTGTTCACTGAAGGGACCAGAGTAATCCATGAAGGGAGTTCTACAACTGCTGGTCATTTTTCTTCGAGACACGGAGTTGATCAGCGCCTATTACCACACCCTTGCTAACAACGTGTGACGTGCTCAGGAGGAATAACTAGCATGCGAGATCAATCCCACCTGCTGCAACGCTATCACCACTCCCCCCCCCCCCCGAACATCCCTCAATGGCATTCAGTGACTCGCCTGGTAAGCTTTTGTTATTTTAAAGGAAATCTTTCTTTGCCTCTTTCTTCAATTCACTTTCCGGGGGCAGGCTGCTGGCTGCGCTTGCTGTATTGAACGTTTGCCCGATACTGGACATGGTGCAAAGAAAACCGGATGTAGTGCATACAGAGACAGCCCGGGGTTGTGGGTGATGCAAGTGAGCGTAGACAAGAGCTTTAATGCAAACATGCCGTTCATCGGGCCGTTGTCGTCATTTCATCAACTTTATTCCATTGAGAACATTCCTTCGTTGTCACGCCGTCGTAATTCTTACGCCGTCTTCACTCTGTCGTCGTCACCGCGCTGTCATTTCGTTGTCAGCGCGCCGCTGATATAACGTCATCATTATCACTCCACCTTCATCATTACGTATCCATCATTTCACAAATGTGTACTAGACACTATTGCGCAGTAGTCATAGCGTCTTCTTCCGTACTGTCGTCATCTGGGCGTTGCCATTCCATCGCCATCATGCCGTCGTCGTCATTCCGTCGTCGTAATGCTTTCGTCGCCGTTGCGTAGTTGTCATACAGTCGTCGACATGCATTCGTGGTCGTACAGTAGTCGCGATGTCGTCATGGTAGTACTATCACCTTCGTTCAAGCATTGTCATCCCATCGTCGTCACGTCGCCGTTCTTCAAGCCGTCTAGTCATTTTAGCGTCGTCATCCCGTTTTCATCATGCCGTCGCGACCATACGTCGTTGTCATATTTTCGTTTTGATTCTATTATCGTCGTTCCGTCGTCGTGATACAGGTGTCGTCATGCCTTAACATCGTTCTATCATCGTCATTCCACTGTCGTCCTGCAGCCGTCGTCACGCCGTGGTTGCCACTCTGTCGCCGTCATGCCAACGTCGTCGTGCCATCGGGATCGTTCTGTCCTCGCCATCCCATTGTCCTTATGCCGTCGTCGGCACGGTTTCATCGCCATTCCGTCGTCGGCCGGTCGTCAAGTCGTCATGGTCGTTCCATCGCGGTCATGCCACTGTCCTCATTACTTCGTCATCGTCATGCCATCGTCATTCTTCAGGTCGGCCCTGTATTTCAGACTTCGAGATCAAACATGCAGAAAAAGAAGTAAGGGTACGCGGGGAGGCTAACTATACGCACGTCCGGTTAAGCAGCTGCAAGAGCATGGGTGGTATGTCGGCAGCTGGACATGCGTGAAAGAGTCAAAAAGTTGCGAAACGTAAAAGCATAAGGTAGGCGTATGAATACGGTCGTATACGACGCGCTCATTATACTCGTGAGCACTACAGGGTGGTTCACGCAACTTAAGCCAAACATTAAAAAATATGCCACGTAGCTGGACTGAACCAAGGTAATGTTGTTTTCCGGCGCTTGGAGATGCTCAGATTATTTTTTTTTTTGCATTCCGATAATTAGGTAACTAGTCTGAAATAATCATTCAACTACTCAATTATTATAATTAGATTAAAATTGTCGATGAGAAAATTGTAGAACAACGTGAAAAACTCCCGATAAGGCTTTCTGCTGCTCAATACGTGCTACATACAATTTTCTCATTGGCACTTTTAATTTAGTTACTATAATTGAGAAGTTGATTATTTATTTGACTAATTATCTAATTAGGCGTAATGCAGAAAGTAATCTGAGTATCTCCAAGCGACAGCAAACATTACCTTGGTTCTGCCCAGCTACGTAGCACTTGCATATCTTTAATGTTTGGCTCTTTGCTGAGCACGAGGTCGCGGGATCGAATCCCGGCCACGGCGGCCGCATTTCGATGGGGGCGAAACGCGAAAACACCCGTGTGCTTAGATTTAGGTGCACGTTAAAGAACCCCAGGTGGTCAAAATTTCCGGAGTCCCCCACTACGGCGTGCCTCATAATCAGAAAGTGGTTTTGGCGCGTAAAACCCCATATATAATATAATATAATGTTTGGCTCAAGTTACGCGGGCAACACCCTGTATAAAATGTAGAGGGAACTCTTTGGGCGCCAGAAAACCAATATTTCCATTCGTTTGCTCGAAAGTAATGCGTACGGTGTGTTGACCATAAGGCGAATCCTGTACAAGCATCATTGCGAAACAGATTCCTCAAACGTGGCCAATGCTATACAACAGTGATTACGGTTGGTCGCTAAATAGTTGGCTTAAACAATACCAAGGAGGAAAAACGAAAGGGAGTAGGCAGGTGTGCTAACAAAAAAAGATTGTTGCCCTACACTTATGGAAAGGAAAGGGGGTGTAGAAAGATAGAAGTGGAACAAAGAGATAGAGAAGGAGAGAGAGTGGGGGGGGGGGGGGGGGCAAGATGCGGTAAATTCGCGCACGAGCGCTGACGGCACCACTAAGTCAACGGCGTTCACACATGCCATTCGCCCTCAAGAAACGAAAAAAGTACCTTCACAGCCTTGCTGGTCGACTAGCGATGGGCATTGCGGTGTTCGAGTTGCGCCTGCACGGTTAGCGGTCGATCGTCCAGTCGACGCAAAACGTGGGAGACAGTTGATCTTGGTGATTGAAAACGACGGCAGTATCACAATAAATGCTCGATGTCCTCGTAGCTGCCGCAGACATCGCTACGCAGCATTGTCGGTAATCCCAGTTACGCCAAAGAGAGAGACAGGGAAAAAAAGGAAAGGCGGACAGGTTAACCAGAATGGAAAATCCGGTTTGCTACCCTACACTGGAGAACGGTGGAAGTGGAGGCAAAAAGATGAGAAAGCATAGAGACACAGACACGCGATCACAGCCCTGTATACGCGTATATGTACGCGTATGTACAAACAGCAGGATCACTTCAATCAAGAAAGCTGAAATGAGTAGGCGTGGACTTCGTCTCCTCTTCTTTAAAAGCGCGTGGTGTTCATCTTTATCTACATGCCGCACATTGGATTTTGCATCTGCTTACCTCCAGAGAAAGCGTCGTCCTAATGCTCACCCAACGGCAGGAAGACGTCGTGGTAGACGAGTTGTGGGCGCTCACTCACTGCCTTCTTGATCGTTGGCGCTGGAAGCCTAGCGACAGTTCTGATATAGTTGCAGTCCGGGCGCACACCTCCATGACTGACAACATGAGCTAAAAACTGGAGTTCCTCGGAAATAAAGTGAGATTTTTCTGGTTTCAGTGTTTGGCCACCGTGGACCGTCTTGATTCTAAACCGACAGCAGACGTCTCAGGTGTTCTTCGAACATTTTTGAAAAAAAAATGACGTCGTCTAGGTATACAGGGCACGCCTGCCACTTTAGACCAGACAGAAACGTATTCATGGGTCGCTGAAGAGTTGCAGGAACGGAGCATAAACCGAAAGGCAGGACCTTGAATTCGTAAAGCCAGTCAGCCGTTACAAAAGCAGTATTTTCTACGTCTCTCTCGTTTACCTCGATTTGCCCACATGCACTCCCAGATCTCCCCACCCACGCCGGGAAAACTGAACACCGTGACCTCAAGGGGGAAGGTTGACCCTCGTCAAGGTGTCGAGAATTCTCCATTACCGTTGGAAGGTCAGCCGATAAAGCACGATGATTTGACGACCGACAAAATTGTTAGCGCCGACGTTACAGTGTCAATAGACGGCCATGACCTGATGACGCTGGCCGACACTGGTGTGGGCTTTTCATTAAGTGAATGGCTGGCGGATAGACATCGGAAAGTTAAAATGAGAGCTATATATGCATATACATAATATTTTACTCAGAAGCGCTCCTTCTTGAGCTGCTTGCTTCGCACGTACCACAAACAGACAATTTCTCAACGTAATCCACAACCAGTCGTTCCACTCAGGCTTTAAAGGAGCACTGCAGCGTCAACAAGAATGCCCTTCCGAGACCTCGAGATATAGTTTTACCCGTCGCATGCAATTGCTCCACCTTCAAGAGCTTCATATTCGTGGAGTCCATTCCACCCTTGCAAGAGCCGTAATAAACATTCTGGTGTGTTTCTACTTGCTTTTTTGTTCTCTCTAACCGACTTTCTCCTGAGAGCAACTGAACATATGCGCAATTCTTTCGCGGAGGCATGTCTCAATAAGATGGGAGTGAAAATGCAAGAACGCGCGTGTACTTAGATTTAGGTGCGCGTTAGAAAAAGGCACGGGAGTCAAAACCAATCAGTAGTCCACCTTAACGACGTGCCTCTCAAGACAGTGAACAGTTTCGGGACATTAAACTCCAGATTTCACTTTTAATGCGAAAGCACTATATGTCCCATGAGGCAGAAAAGCCGGCGTTGTCCGCAACGAGTGGTAAAAAAAAAATAATAATCAGTGACGTCATCAGCGTCTTGTATGTCATCAGTAGTAATACAGAATTAAAGTTAGAGCAAGCTAGAGTGAGGTCACTCGGAGTGAAGTGAATTAAGGTGAAGTAAAGTTAATGAAGGTGAATTAAAGTGGATTAAGCTAAAGTTGTGAAGGACACGTGACAATGTATGACGTCATGTATCATGGACCTAACCAATTAAGTAAAGAAGTAAAAATGATTTCGCATTCAAATCACGTAAGGATACTTAAATGACTCAATTCTTTTTAAAAAGAAGAATGAGGCGTAACTTCGCCTGAAGCTTTTTTATCGTGCCAAATCATTGTGAAATCAAGTAGTAAACTATGATACTGTTTGAGAAATAATGTTTATGTTTACCGACGAGACGTTTGCTGCAAATAATCTCTTAAAAATTATTTCAGCTGAAACTCGTCCTTGCTGACTATAAGCGGGTGCGGGCTATCACGACAACTTCTTATTCAAAGCCCAAGTTCATCCCTGTTGATTGGATGCGAACTACAGGACGGAAAATACGACTCACATTACAGACTGTTCCACGACACAATTCTTTTTGGCCAGTATGAAGGGCATCAACGGCACATCTTAGGGGCCAGGAAAAGCAAAATGTCGGCGCAGCATTTTCGAGGCTAGAACAACCAACATAGTGACAACAAATAACATGGACAACGCAGCAGCATTTTCCTCTTTGTTTCTTTTGTTGGTACTCGCAGACGTATGTAAATCTAAACTCACCTTTCAGCATGGTGCCTGTAACCGTCGCTTCTCCGTGATTCATTTAATAAACGACCCGAAGGCGCAAACGTTTAGCAGCGCGTTACTTAGCTAATTACCACCTTGATCCACTTTTCAAGACCAGCGCGCCGAGCTCGCGCGACGAGTGATCTCCTTGTGGCCATGACTCGAGACACAGGGCCCCTGATAAAAAAAAAAAAAGCTGGTTCTGCTTACTTTAAAAGGAGTAGCCGCTACGGCACTGGGAAGCCTTGGTGGTCATCGTCGTGTGCCTAGTGAAAGGACGGTCTATTCAGGATAGCAAACGTGTATGTAGGATCAAACTTCGTACAACAGCAATGGCAGTGGAACGACAGGCGAAAAGGGAGTTAAGCAAACGCGTGGCAAAGGTGGCGTCAGCCTTGTTTAGTGCTCTGACGGCGTGTACAAGGCCCGCCTCCTACCGATGCGCTAGCGAATCTACGTAAGGCCGCTTCGACCCTTGATGACTGGCAACAAGGTCTTGTGTGCACTACAGTGCTTATTTTGTGGATCCTTCAAGAAATGACTCGCAATGCAACATGCTTCGCAAAGCTTTACTGACGTAATACTTTGACGTTTGTTTGTTTGTTTGTTTGTGTTTTCTTTTCCTCTTCTGCGTGAGACGAATGTTCGAGCCCTTTGAACCCTAAAGAAATATTCGCCCCCCCCCCCCCCCCCCCCCCCAGCGTCGGAGCATTTTAAATAATTTTCTGTAACACTTACTTCTACGAACCAGTTCAGGTTTCGGTACGTATTGGTGATAGGTGCGTCATGACGTCATTAAACACTGGCTATCTGCGTTCTGTGCAGCTGCCATAGGCAAGCGCAGAATAAACTTGCGCAGCGTTCCTGCACCTGGGATATTTAACGATTATATTTCAATGACAATTCCTTTTCGCGCTTTGTCGATAGTTAGAGCGGCGCTCCGTCCGCGTTATCAATGGAATCAGCCGAACGTGAGCGTAGTATAATTAACGAGCGGAAGGAATCATTACGTTATACCTGCCCTTGTTTACTTTTTATGAGCAACGTCATCTTAATTAACCTTGATGCAATACTGCGCCGGCGAATTTCACTCGGTACCATCACGTCACGATAATGGGAATGACGCCGGATCCCGCCATTTCGACACAGAGTTTAGTGCCAAAATTTAAACATTGATGTTTTCCAGCCTACACAGTTGCAGAGAGCCATCTTTTTGCGTCGAAGCTGTAAAAGATGGCCCTCGACAATGTGTTTGCCGTGCTCCAAAATGCATTTGTCGTGCATGTGGGCAAAAACGTAGGCCGATTCGGATGGTAGTGCAGTACCGGGCCGACCCACGACGGAGGTGAAGCAGGCTTCAAGCACTCCGCCGCTAATAAATATAAGACTAATAGCAAATAATAACAAAGGAAATAAATAAATCCAGATGCGTTGTTTCAATTCGATGGGTATACTGGAATTGTTTAAAAACAGCACATGAACTCACGAGCAGGAGGCATTGTCACATCCGCAAAGGACAAAATATATGTACAACCATACGCCCTTTACTCGCAAGGGTGTATGCCACTGACTGTGGCGATGTCTGTGCCGTAAAAAATGAACGACGTAATTGTGAGATACACTGTGTATATATCTCCTGGCGCGCCCGAGTGTGAAATCGAGAAGTTCATGACCACGCACTTTGCATGGGTTAGCCTTGATGACACTACTCCTGTGATCATCGTTAGAGACTTCAATGGGGAGCACTTCAAAACCAGACAAGAAATGGTTCACTCAGTTTGTGCTAGAAAAGTTTGGTTTGAAGTGCCGCACCAATCCAAATCACTCTACTCAAAAACGGTCATGCATAGGTATAATTTTGGCCAACATTCTGTCTATGGTTGTAACTGAACCGATCAGTGCATATCACAGTAATCACAAAACTATCGTCACGGCCGTTACCAAATAATGAAAATAAGTACATGTACTACCCTTTGCTAACCCTGTGTGACGTGCTACAGCTCCGCTGGTCCTCCACCTTCACAGTGTAGAATGGCTCCTCAATTTTTGTATGAAGTTTGCATGTCCGCCTTGAGGAAGGAAGGAAAAAGTGGAGAAGGAAGGCAGGGAGGTTAACCAGTGTAGCCTGACCGGTTTGCTACCCTACACATGGGAGCGGGATGGGGGGTAATGAAAGATGGGAGGAGAGAGAGAGCACATAACACAGCAAACACATCGTCAGTTACAGTCCGTCACTCTTGCGCGGTACGTGACATCACTGTCACAGCCGCTTGTCCAAGCCCGTATTCTTCATAAACCGAAGTAGTCCCTTCGTCGCCTTCAGCTGCGATGTCTTCTGTCCGCATTGAAGTCCCCCACGATGATCACAGGGGTAGTGTCATCAAGGCTAACCCATTCAAAGCGCGAGGTCATAAACTTCTCCACGTGATACTTAGCTGGGCCTGAGATATATGCACAGTGGATATCACCATTCCGTCCTTCGTTTGTGCGGCACAGACATCCCCACAGTCAGCGGCATACACCTTTGCGAGCCAACGGTGTATGGCTGTGCTTGCATATTGTCCTTTGCGGATGTCATACGGTACAAAACGTTGTACCTCGAGTTGTTGAAGAACGGTGTGAGGTCCTCCATTCGCTAGTCCTAATGAGCTAGGTAAAGCTTTTCCAGTTTATTTTATTTTATTTTATTTTATTTTATTTACTGTAATATATGGCTGGGGAAAAATCATCTGGTCTTGCACCCACCGCACAAATGCGTCACGTACCTACTCAGATCGCGTTCTGCTGCGCGAATATGATGCACTGAGAATTTACTCGAAGCGCACAACACTTTCGAAAAAATTAATGTCTGAGTAACTGCTGCACCACGGCAAATACAGCATTAGGAGTGGGATTCTTGACCAGTAGTTGTGCACGAAGTAATTACTGGAAATTACCACTTGGATAAAATAGCGCGCACAGCTCCTAATGGTTGTCCGAAGCCTCTCCATATCACTCTCAAGAATTAAGAGTGCAAGTATAGGCTACGCAGGCTGACTCGTTAGCTTACTTCAACACAGTGGCGTCGCGAATGCGTATGGATTCGCAAATTCATGTCTGCATTCATTAGACCTCAGCTCTATACTTTCGTACAGCCTAGGAAAGAGGAGAATCAGCGCTGTTGTGTTGCCTGGCCTCAGCATGATGGTTACAAACACACATGTTTTTGGTATTGGCACGAATGACGGCCCTTCTTGGTAATTAAGTGAATATGACGAAACGATTTAATTGCGCCCTGCCTGTGAGTTACACACGCTTTTTAATGTTATCTCATGCCCCTGGTTTTCTCCATATTAGCGTCCGGGTACCCCCTGTCGCGCAATATTACCACATTGCGTGTTCCATCGTGGTATTTGAACCCCGATGCGCCCTCACAGAAGTCCAGTGCTCTGCACATTAGGCCACAGTTGCATAAGCAGTCTTGCAAGCAGGTCAGGCGCCTCTACAGCGCTAGAGCTTGCCGCTAATGGCAGCCCGCACACACCCCAGAGCCCCGAAGGGCCGGAATCATGCAGAAGGCTGTAGCATAGCCCGTGCCCGGATGAACGGAGCCGTCCGTGCAGAAGTGGAGGTGTTCGGTCCACGAGTACTATAGCTGCCGCAAAAGAAAGATGGCAGACAATGGCGCGCTCACACTTCTATGAGTAAATTATTGCTATGCGATGCACGTGCCAAGCGTCTTAAAGCGCTTGCTTGCACGAGAGAAGAACTGATAAGTTCGTTATTCTGTCGAGCTATGCATGAGACGGCGAGTAGCCCGTAGAAGCAGAGCACTGGCTGCCCGCTGCTCGGTGACGTAAGCAGAACGTAACCTCGAGGGGAGCGGCTTTGCGCCACTCGAGGCTTCTGCCTCTGAGTCTTCCGTTGTTTTCGCACTGATTAATAAGTTTACAAGCTTATACGACCGATAAAACAACTACCCTTATTTTATACAGCTGTCCACAAATTTACTATCGCAATCGATGCTCTGCCTTGCGGGAGAAATTGCGACTTTTTTTTATTTAACAGCACAACGTCCGGAGATGTAATGGAATTTAGATAAAAACTCAATACTTCCCAACGCTTCCTAACATTTCTAACATTCACATGCGCAAGGTGCAGTACACATCTAGCATGAGTATTCGTCGAGAAACTATTCCTGTGACTGTTCTACTTAGTAAACGAAAGAAACTCTTCGTTCATGTTAGTGAAGCCTTTGAATATCACCTTCCTCGAGAATTCTCACAGCTCCGAAGCCTTGCTCCTTTCGCATAAAAACAACTCCGTTTGCAAACCCGACGAATTTGTAGTTCTTGAAGCTGGCCTGCTCTTTGGTTTGCCAAAACAACTTCCTGGTCTGGGGTGTCAAATTCTCGTTATGTATACCCCTTCCTGCCTCATTGCATTGTGCTTCTGAATCCATTTATCTATGTCTAGTCATGACTTCAATTCAGCAATAATGACTGCAGTCTTTCGTTGTCTGGCTGGAAGCCTATGCACTATTTCTACTGTGTATACTGTCTCTTACGGGATGTCGTTCTTACTGACAAGAGATCTGATTGTGGCTGTAAGATTCTCGTTTGGCAGTTGCTTCACATCATGAATTTCAGTGTTATTTCTGTGCGAATAAGCGTCGAGGTTATTCAGCGCGAAACTCAGCTCGCTTATCTTTTTGTTATTCATGGCTATGCACCCGGCTAGTTTATCTTAGCGCTTCCTTAAGCTAGTGTCACCTCGGTACTGAATGCGTCCAGCGCTGTTTCCATTTCACCATGCTTCGATAGAAACATCTCCATTGACACTTCTGTGCATTCAATTACCTCGGATTATTTTTCAATTTTTTGTAACACCGAGCAGTCCTTTGCAGATTGTGCCTGAATGTTTTTGACAATATTCTCCACACGTGAACTAATCTTTGATACCTTGTGATCAAGCGCGCTGATGGCTTTCATTATTTCCCGCATTGTTGGTTCCCTCGTGTCGCCAACACTATATCGCTTCTCAGATTCAGAGACCATGCTTCGACTTACAATTCTTGCATAGCCATTTATGTCTATCTAGCGTCTTCAAGGCCTGCTTTGAAAGACCACCGCATTTTCCGATGCGGAAAAAGGAATTACATGCAACATAATTCAAGCTGTCACTGTCTTTCTTCACATGCTTTTAACACGTCAAACAACCATCATTCACAAATGTAAAGGAAATGATAACAAAATTAAGTGCAACACACAGATGTACACAAAAGAAAGATACACAAGAAAAGGTTGCCGTCCGACGAAGTGTAACACTAGAATGAAATTACATAACAATTAACCACCTGTGCCAACTCGCTTACCTAGAAGGTAGAACATGCGTTAGTGCTCCATTTCTTCGGACCGTTCTAGGCACTTCGCGTCGACAGACGTTTTGTTAAGTGGTTCTGGAAACTCCGACTGACCTTTTTTTTTTTTCGTAAATCGTCAAGCATGTGTGACGACTTTGGCCGCGTATTGTCGTACTCAAGGTGGCGCAAACGAACAGGGACGATATAGAAAACACGGACGAGCGCAGACTAGCAACAATGGTTTATTTCGAAAAACACGCAAGATATATGCCCTGGCATAATCACTGTCGTAACTTATTCTGTGATTATGCCAGGGCATATATCTTGCGTGGCATAATCACTGTCGTAACTTATTCTCACCCGCCGTGGTTGCTCAGTGGCTATGGTGTTGGGCTGCTGAGCACGAGGTCGCGGGATCGAATCCCGGCCACGGCGGCCGCATTTCGATGGGGGCGAAATGCGAAAACACCCGTGTGCTTAGATTTAGGTGCACGTTAAAGAACCCCAGGTGGTCGAAATTTCCGGAGTCCTCCACTACGGCGTGCCTCATAATCAGAAAGTGGTTTTGGCACGTAAAACCGTAAATATTATTATTATTAACTTATTCTCTTCTTCTTTGTGTTTTCGTACCCATGTCCCGTTTCACCATTGCAGGGTAGAAAAATTAATTATTTCGCCGGTTAAAACTCCCTTCCTTTCCACTTCTCAATAATCAGACGCCTCTACATCAGTGACGTTAGAAAAGGCTGTAAGGAGATATTGAGGAAACGTTGATGGCGCTATGGCTTTCACAACATTCTGACTTCGGTGTAATACTAGGCCTCTCAGCGAATACGAAGCCATTATCGGATCGCAGCAGTGACGAAGACCCATCCTTGCTTTCTTTTTAGTGGCAACATGTCATTCGGCGTCGTGGCTTATGTTTTAATCGCTATAAATGTTATGAAAATTATCTAATTATCTTCCTTAAGCAACAGTTTTAAAATATATGTTGAGAAAGAGAGACAAAGAAATGCAGGGAGGTTAACTACCCTGCACAGTGGAAAGGAGTAAGTAAAAAGCAATAGAAGAGACATAGTTCACGCGCATAGTAGTAGATGCATCGTGACTATAAGTGTCTTCTTAGGTCCTTTGGTGTAACAAAAGGCATTACAGCGCACGTAACTTTATGGGCCTACGATGGATTAGGTCAAGCAGCCGAAATCTTCGCCTCGGCAAAGGCCGATCTTCCAGTTGGCTGAGCGTGCTACGAAGAGGCTGACATTGGACGACGAAGTGGGTGCAGAGGAGGTTCTCGATAGTCTCCTCACAGTTGCAGTGGTCTCATATTGGGAGTCCGCTATTCCAATTATGAAGGAATGTGATTTTGCGAAGGGTATACACTCAGGGGTATTTGCGACAGCTATAGTGTCAGACCGGGAGAGGGCTTGTGGCAATCGCAGCTACAGTGATGGATCAATCATGCACAAACGACGTTTTAAATACTCCGGAGGCTTCCAAAAGTGCGTGATGTCGCGAGCGATTCATTGAAGTTCCCTGGCTGCGTCCGTTCTTGATAGTGGTAGGTTATCGCGCCATGGTCTGCACGTTATCGGGGGCTGGTTGTGAAAATGCCGCAATAGCCAGACAGTCACCGGAAAAATACATCTTGCCCTTTTAAGACAGCGCCTTCGCAGATTTCTACTGGTGTTTGAAATCAACTGTTTATGATTCCCATGCTGCAGAGCAGCCTGCAGGCTTTGAAAGGCTGCTTTAGAATCGCACAACAGTGCCCATTTACATTGTGATTCCTGATCAATATATTTAACGGTGACGCGAATGCCGGCAAGTTCTGATCCTGTGGACGTGGTCACATGTGACGTTCGGAATTTATCTGTGACCAGACGGGCTGGGGCAACGACAGCGGCCTTTGAATTGGTAGACGCGGCTTAACTGTCCATGTAAATGTGAACACGATTGTATATGCAAATGTCTCGCCCTCTGGCATCCAAAGCTCACTCATTTGGCCGTAAACTTGTGGGTTGACAGTTTTGAGAGATACGTATTGACTATGGGCAACAAATTACACATTGTTGTTCCACACAACTTTGTGCACTGCGTAAGAACAGGTCTTCCGGAGACGTTAAGCGGAACGGCACGCATTCTTCCGCACATTTCTGAGGATATATTGTGGCAAGTGGTTATAGGGGGCTACGCATCCCGGCCGGCTTCAATTTCTCAGCTATACGACACGTTCGTAAAGTTGTTATTTAACGCCTGCCTAATTTAATTATACAAATTGGCATTGGTTACCACACCAACCCTGACGCACAGTTTCACGAATGTCGCCTATAGGCGAAGGAAAAATTTACCTTTCTCTGCTGCACCGCGTCCGAAAAATCACTGGAAGTCTTTTACGTGAAACACCCGGTGCGTAAAAGCAAGCGCACTGCAAACTCTCCGCCCGGGCGATAACTCAGCGGCGCGGTCGAAAAACCATTGCCGTCTCGTTCGTTCACCACCCCAGCCGCACCCAGACTGAACCTCCCCAAGCGTTTCCGTCGACCCAACCGTATCACATTGCCATTGCGTGCACTACAGCACCCGCGCTGCAAGTGCAAAACGGCCTTCCCGCAGAAGGCGTCCCCCATATATACACGTATCTCACATCTTTGAACGTTAACTAAAGCATATCGTTCGTATGGCGCGGGTACCAATGCTCGCGCGTCGATCTGTCGACAACACCCCCCCCCCCCCCCCAGCACTGGCCAACCCTCGAATAAACGAACAAACAAAAAAAACGCTTCGCTTATACCGCACCTGCAGAGCGAGACTAACGGGTTGCAGGCGTTCGAGCGCCGTTCCAGATCCTTTTTGCACGCGCTCGACGTCGCTAATTAACCTACATGTTCGCGCTCGCTCGGGCGCCCAATCGTGTTCCCCCGAGCAGAGGAGAACGCGTTGCGGCCAGAACCGGCGATAAATCTCGAACTCTCTCATTTATCTGCCAGCCCGTATGCACCGGCGTCCGTTATCTCGGGCGCCTGACGAATTCATTGAATGGCATCACCGCAAGAAACAGAGAAAAATAAAGGATAACTCGACCAATGAAATCAGCTGATCCTTGTAGCGTTGCACCGCTCAATGTTGACCTGAAACGGCAGCGCTACCTTTGTATCGTTCCCGTGCGAAGACCACACGCGCTCAAATTAAAACAACCCACATGGTGCCGCCCCATTGGATCGGCGGCTTTCTGGGCGGGTCGTTCCCGCTATCATTACCCTAGCGACGACAACGAACAGCACCTCTCTCACGGTCACAGGAGCAGATTCTGTGCCTGATAAAAGTGGCCGACGACAGAGCTTAGGAAGCCGTGCTTTTGTCGTAGAACAACCTATAGTTTAAGCTGGTAATCTATAGCCACGTTTACGTAAATGAGTCAAGCGGGACATCGCGTCGCTAAAGCATCGCGTCCATGGGACGTATTCTCAGACTATTCCTTTCGGCGATACTATTACTTTCGCGCGGCGTATAGCCAACGTTGTACGAATCGAGTGGTTTTGCTCAACCAGCCAACCAGCGCAAAAGTGATCGTCAGCAAATACGTCACCATGTCTATGGTGGTGTAAAGCGAATCACATTAATACTCTAGGAAAGGGTAGATCGAGACGGGCAAGTCGACTCACGCGGTGCGTGTAAACGTTGTCGTATTTTATCGAGGATCGGATGAAAAGTGAAACGTCTCAAGGCGCGTGCCCTCCTCCAGCCACCAGCGAGCGCACTCGCTGAATACAGGTCCCAGTTTGTTTCGGATGCAGAGGGATGAGCCACATGTATTGCCGTAGTGTCCGATACGCTACACTGTTGCATTCATGTAAATGCGGCTTGCGCGCTCTTTGCTGTAACGCGTTGACGTGACTTTTACCACTGTCGCGGAATGTTGCGTCACTTTAAGACATGCCCATTCAGGGTCACAAGCCCGCGCGGCTGTCCGGCAATCTACTGCACGTTATAACTAGCCGAGTGTTATACGCGAAGCAAATACTTTTGCATTCGATATGGCACAACGTTTCATCATTTTGATTGTCATATTCGAGTAACATTTCGCCTGCCGAAACCTCATTTGCATCCGCTCGTTTTTAATCCGCAAGCACTCTACAAGTGAGGCGGCGGTGCTTTGAGAATCGGATATGTCGCGTAAAAACCCTCCCCAACTTCGACGTCGCGGAGGGGACCGTGAGCGCGACCCCGGTGTTGTGCCACACGGCGTGCTTATCATCCAGGCAACGGGCGCTTCCCGCGACCCCCACCCCCCTCGTTCTTCTGAAGTGGTTGTCCTTGCACTGAGCTTGAAACATCCACTGACAGCATCGACATCATCATGTAAGGCCAGTTCGCCCAAGCTTCAAGTTTCACGAAGATTCAAAGTTCCACGGAACTGCCGACCCCTTCCCGTGGGTCGAACTGAGGAATTCGGTGGCGCGCCGCACCAAGACTGCTGCTGTGGTTGTCCTTGCACTGAGTGGTTGCCCTTGCACTGAGCTTGAAACATCCACTGACAACCTTGACATCATCATGTAAGGTCAGTTCTCCCAAGCTTCAAGTTTCACGAAGATTCAATGTTCCACGAAACTGCCGACCCCTTCCCGTGGGTCGAACTGAGGAATTAGGTGGCGCGCCGCACCAAGACTGCTGCTGTGGTTGTCCTTGCACTGAGTGGTTGCCCTTGCACTGAGCTTGAAACATCCACTGACAACCTTGACATCATCATGTAAGGTCAGTTCTCCCAAGCATCAAGTTTCACGAAGATTCAAAGTTCCACGAAACTGCCGACCCCTTCCCGTGGGTCGAACTGAGGTATTCGGTGGCGCGCCGCACCAAGACTGCTGCTGCGAAGACCTGACATCACGCGAATGCGACGCGCGTGATGTCAGCTCCCGCCCCGCCTCATTCGTACCGACGATGGATCGCCATGGGGATTTAAGGCGGAACCGGCCCATTGCTAAGAGGGAGTCGCCACCAGCTGCCCCGTTGGTCTGATGGGCTCTTACCGCTAGTTACATGCTTAATGGCGTACAAGTAGCTATGTCTGTACATACTGCATAAAGCTCTTCGTCTATTCCAAGAGTCCGTCTTTGGTTCTCGAGCCCCAGTCGCAATACCGGATAAGGAGTGGTACCGTAACGTGTTCAGTGCTGTGTCTGTCGCAGATGCTCTCCAAAGCACGCGTCTTATTAGTGAATTTCGTTAATCAACCACCATGACGTCGCCATTTTTCACGAAGGTACTTTGTTTTTATTCGGTTGGCATTCTTGTGGAACTTCACCGAGTTTGCGGCATGCTTTTCTATCTGTTTGTTTGTTTCTTCGTTTCTAACGTCTTTGGCGCAAACCTTGCTCACAGGGTATGTGCCCCTGCTTAATTAACCTCTTTTACACCAATTTGAGTCACTGAGTTATCTGCCTGTGGGCATGCATGCCGCTCTTCAATGGCAAAAGAAAAAGAAATTCCTTTAAATGTTATTCGGTGTTGGGTGGAATCGAATCCGTGTTATATCTATTCAAACAATTTTTCCCTCAATCTGTGCACACCCACGCGCCACGCGCGCAGACTTCGTGACGGCGCCGCTAGATGGCCTTGCGTGCCCAGAGGGAAGCGCGAGTGAGGAGCCCGACCACGGGTGCATGCCTCACACGCGACGCGTATCGGCGGCGGTGCGCTTCAGTGCTAATCGCGATAACGTCGGCATTCATCGCAAGATTGGGTCTGTCGGATTTTCTTTCTTCTTTCATAAGAAACTGAATTTTGCCTCTTCTAGAAAGACAGCTGCAAATAGGGAACATGGCTATCTTTCACGGGTGATTTCATAAAAATGTGTTCTAACAAAGAAAGCAGAGAAAGCAGTCACATATAAATGAAGAAAGGTAGACCCTGGAATTCACAAACCTACCTCGGTGAAGTGGCGCATGTGGAGACACTGTACGACGTGATCCTTTTTTTTAAATTTTTGTGGAATGTTAAAAAAGAAGATCACTTTTGGCAGCTAGCGTGATTCTTGTCCTTGAGCTAAATTTATCAAAGAGGTCAACGTTACTAGCTCGCGCTATCGAAACGCACATATAAGCAATTTGTTAATTCACAAATTGACTCCTTAATTAATTACTGTACGGAAGGTACTGCAAAGTTACAAATTGTAGCCGGTGAGCTTGCAAGTCCCATCCACTTTAAATGGACATCCAGTATGACAGCAGTGTAGAGATATTATTTCCCAAAGTGTGGGACGAAATACATGGGCGTTTCAGCTACTGTTGCGCTTCAATGCAGGAAAGAGCATTCTGTTAAAAAAAATAGATAAGTGGAACAACAGTGCACTTTTACTGCAATTTTGATGGCACATATATCCTAACTGGTGTCATTCTGAAAATTTATTCCAAGTGGAAACGCCTTGCAAACTGGCCACGCTACAATTCGTTAATTGCAATATGTGCAAAAAAAAGTAACTGAGAGAAGTGAACTAGTGAGGTTACTTAATTAGTTGAATATGTGCTTCTATTTCTAGTGCGACTAATTTCCGCCTCTCTGAATATCCAGCTCAAGGACTATAATTATGTTATCTACGACGGGGTATATTTTTTGTTTATTCCTGAAAAGTTAAAAATGATCACCCCGTATTTGGTGAATATGCCCATATGCATAAGAAATTCGCAAAGATCATTAATCAGTGCACAGATGACGCGACACGAAGATACAGCGAAAACTGCGACTGTTAAATGCTGCTGACGCCGCACACACCGCGTAGTTTGGACGTATAGGCAATATACGTGGCGCAGCGAGTTCTCATCAAAAAGCATGCAGTGCGAGCAGAAGGGACAGAGTCGGACGGAGACGCACGTTTCACATACGGTGGCGACGTCTGGTGCCTACTTCAAAGAAAACGCGGATTATGTGTGCGTAGTATGAACAAAAGCAAAAATGGCAGCAGGCATGAACCAGGGAGAAAAAAATGTGCAGCGATCGGAGCGCGAGCGCATGCGCCTCTTACTCCTTACCAGGCAGGCACCCACAAAATCCTGTAACGACGCTCGCGCACTCCTCGCGAGACCCTTCCTTCTGGTCTTCTGACTCAATTATATCGCGCGTAAGGGGGATCTTTTACGTATGCTAAGAACGGAGTGGTCTCTCAACGAGCCCGAATGCCTCCCGCTCCTGCGAGAGAGCGCAGCCCCGCAGCCATATGAACCGATTATGGGCTCTATGCAAATCGACGCGGACATTACAGCCGGCAGTCACCGCCTTGTTCGCCGCCGAGGAGCGAAGTGAAGTATGGGTACGCGTCGTCGCCGTCGTCATTGCGGTCTACCATCGATGCGCCAACAAAGGCTGCCCCGTCCGCCTACAGGCTTGCGGCGGCGGCGTGCTCGCAAACTTGGCGCCCCTAACGACTGTGGTCCTCGTCGGCAGCCCTTAATGACGGCCCGACGACCACTCCCATTCGAGATCGGCGGCGCTGGATGCTTGCGCCCGTTTCCCTTCCCCCTTCCGGTGCGTACACACATGCGCGAGCCGCGTCTATCGCCGCTCCACGCGTTCGACCGAATTTAGGGTGCCCGAGCGCAATTGGCCGCCTTGTGTTCGGAAGCAGATAGCGTGGAAGAGGAGGAGCGTAGATTAAACCGGCCGCTTTGTCTCGTTTGTTTCCGACTCTCCTGCGGCTCGACTTCCGCCTTCGGCGATAATGTTACCGCACCTCTACTGCACGCGACTGGTGGTTTCGTTTTGTTCCTAATCTTCCTCACTCTTTACTCGAGGAAAGGCAGAAACCCGTGGTACAAATCGCGAGGGCGCTAAAAGAAGAACAGCGCGCATCGACTGCCTGGCGCACTGCGGTGCATTTGTCAAGTGCCGTTAACGCCACCTCCCTACCTTTCTTCAGTGCGCTCAATCAGTGGTTCTCTCTCTTACCCAACTTACCATTCTTTCTCTCTCTCTCTAGCCCCCTCACTCGTATGCGTAGAAGAGCGTGTGTGCGCGCGCGTGTGTGTGTGCGCGCGTACAAATTTGATATTGAATTTCATCACACCTCTTGCTTTTTCCCCCAGTTATGCAAGTGAACGGCAGGTATTGGCCTCTTTAATTGCAGGTGCCACTAATTTATGGTGTCCTAAGCTGGACTCACGCTAGGGGACGTACCGTTAATACAGTCCGCAGAATAACGTATCTGAGCTTCAATGAATCGCGCCGCTAGCAGCTCGTCTGCGGCATCCCTGCAGTGTGCGACCTTATCCGGCGACACCGAGCCACGTCTTGGTTGTCCCTATAGACTGAATGAGCAATCCGTCTCGTCGTGTGAATCCAGCTTTGCTGGATCCAATCAATCAATCAATCAACCAATTTTATTTTCATTCTGTCAAAGATACAGAAATAAGGAGTGTGACGAAAAGTTGTTTGTCAGAACAGCTTGACTATAGATCACAGCCCCATAGAACAATTTTCATGGACCTTTTCTCTTTTTTTTTCTCCGAAGCACCAATTCCTAAGTACGTATGCCTTACTACCTCGTAACCGTTCATTGTCATCCAATTTATGCCAGCCTCTTTCTCATTTTTCTTGCAGAGTAGCAGGTTAGACTTTTAGCTGCAGACCAAGGCTTCCTGAAATAATTTTTGTTCTTGCTCACTCTCACTCTCTTCTCGTTCCATCGGGTGAACAGGAGCACATATGGGTGTAAGAAAACGGCTTTCTCGCGGAACCGTTTAAAGATCGGCGGTGTTTCCAAGACAGGAACAAACCCGCCTTCGTGAGATCACTTGTACAGTAATCCTGCAATACTCATGTCTGATGGCTGCTAAAAAAAAAAAACAGAACCCCATTGTTGCGCATGTATGTACTGTTCGCAAAGCGAACTGCGAGTGACCGCACACGGTGCTGTTGGAACTGATGCACGACTGCGCGCCACCCTGTTTACGAGAGCACCACACTATACGGACATAGACAACGAGCCGCCTTGTATAGGTCCCGTGCCGCGGTGTCGTTCTTCTCCGCACCCTGCACTGCCGCGGTGGCCGCTGGCGTGAGCCGCATACAGCAGGTAGCCGAAAGGGGGCAACTTGTGTGCATCCCGGCGTCGCGGTCGCGAACATACAGGACGGCAATTTGCGGACGCCACGGCAGTGCTGCGGTCGTCCCACGCGCGCCCCTTCCAGCCTGCATCTACGCTTGGGGGAATGGCGTGATGCCGAGCACTTCGTCTTCATCATGGGCCACGGCGTGGGCGGAATAGAAACCGCGACTTGGCGCAGAAGGCACCCTGCTCTTTGGAAGTAAACGGTTGCATGCCTTGTTTTTGGTTGTTGTTTTGTTTTTCGTTTGTTTCTTTTCTACAAGCAAAGTGCAGCAGAACGAAATGTACAGCTTGGAAAAGCTGCAACACAGCGTGGGCTGCTAATTGGCTCGCAATATATCGAGGGGGGCCTCTCTAAGAGCGTACACCGAGGAAATTAGTGGTGCCTCTTCACCCCCCAAAACTCGAGAAAAAATGTCCCCGCTTTGCCTCCATGAATCATCGTTCTCGTGCGCTTTTTGCGAGCTCACTTGATTTTCAGCCGCACTCGAAGGATTAAACGGCCTCGGCTGGGCGGCGCGGAGTCGCGCGGCGGGGCGCGACGCATTTTTCTGCTTTCCGCGACAGGCATGCGTCGCGCGTACGTTAATTTAGGAGTGAAAAAAGAAAAAAAAACGGTGGTTGGGAAACAGAGACACAATTTTCTTGCCGCGCTATATTAATGATCCCGCCCGGCCACAATTTTTTTTTAGACTTTCTATCTAATACGCTTAGATATAAACGATTCATGAATTTTGTTAAAGCGAGTGGCTTTATTGGTACGGTTAGGAAATCAGCAACCAAAAAAAGGCCCCGAAACGGTAAAGGAAACAAACAACCTTTGTCTCCTTTCTGAATAACAATGCAGTGTGACATTATGCAAACGCTGTACAATGTACAGAGGTACTCTTTCTTCCATCGGACCCACAGGTGGTCGACGAGCTTTTTGCGGCATCGCAACTTCTTGCTGGGGTCATGTCGAGATGCCTGAGCACTTCGAGCTTCGTAATCACTGTTGGTTCGCTCTGGAGAGGCAAGAAATGAACGTCCGACCAGGAAATGAGCAGGACATAGCGTAGAGTGCTCTCTAGCGTCCGTATACGTATAGGTTAGGGGTCTTGAATCGATAAGCGTTCTCGTAAATGCTAGTTCGTTGTCGGCGTACACTGTTACATGCACTATTCTACGAGCCAGAAACATATACACGGAACGCTAGCAAGAATGAGCTTGTAGAGGCTCCACTCGTCAATCCAATGTGTACCGCTCTCGTGGTCGCACAGGTGAACAACAGAACATAAGCCTTGGATGCAACCTCATGTGGCTCATGTTGCTTTACATATAGTGGGTCTCCAAGGTCTGATCCCACCACTTCAAACGGCAGGGACGTGAGAAGCCTGTCTCTAGGCATTGGCGCATATTGCGCATTTACAAATTGTATCTTTTGCAGAGAAAGCAAGTATTGATTATTCCTTTAGCTTCTTGTCCAGCACGTATAACCCAGTAACGCTGTAGAATCTGCATCGCAGTGCTTGCCATACCGCCATGTATAAAGCTCTACAGTGAACCTCAGTAACAACTAAGGCCGTGAAGAGATGCCTTTGCAGTAGAATAATGGGATGCTTTTCGCCATACGTAGCGTCCATTCTTTCAAGTCGGCCACCAAGTCGTAGCTGCCCGCGCTGATACAGAAAATGGTGGAGATCGCAGCCGTACGGAGTGTTTCGTGACAGTGTCTCTAAGCCGAAAGTGTTCAATGTCATTCGCGAATACTTCCAGCTAAACACGACAGATCCGGAATATTTCTGCCTTGTTTAGCTCCTCTTTCGGAATAGTTCCACCGAGCGACGTTTGAGCAAAACGGCATCGATCCACAAATCGATATACCCAGGTGGTGACGCACAGGAGCTTCTGGGAATTGCTAGACTTCTTTAAGTCAATCGCGGTGTCAGCTTTTCTCCGTGCTTGAAGAAGTACATGTTGCGTGTCACGCTCTGACGCTTCGTTTACCTATGTGCTCGCGTCTGATTCTGTAGGCCAGGTTGACCTGGGCTGCTGTAACCATTCCGGTCCCACCCACCAGCTGTGACATGAATGTAGCAACTGTGGATTGAGGTTCACCCTTTTATCCAGGCGGTCGTTGACGGATAGGAACCCTTGAGCGTGTGACGATGCGTCGAACATGACCCAGAGCTTGGCAGTCAGTGATTCCTCTATTATAACTTCCCGATGTGGCATATAATAGGTGGCCTGATCTATAGGAACATGCTGAGGTAGCACTTCAGCGTGTCCCAACTCCAGCAATTACCGAGCGACTGTGTCGTATCGCTCCGGTAATCCTTCATTCATCGATAGCCACTTTGCTAGTTTTCGTAGAGAGAGAGAGAGAGAGAGATGCAAATGAGAGAAAGGCAGGGAGGTTAACCAGAGTTAAAGCCTCCGGTTTGCTACCCTGCACTAGGGGAAGGGAAATGGGTAGTAAAGACGGAAAGAAGAGCGTGACAAAAATAAAAGCGTGAAAAAAATGGAAAGGGACGGAATTGGATCATTATAGTCATTCTAACAGGCGACTGCCACGTAAACAGGTCAACAAAGCCTTGACCGACTTTCGGTGCGACGACAGTTCATCTCTGCATTCCAAGGCTGGACTGTTCTGAAAGTGGCCTGTCGTCAAGGCGTGCCGAACGTGGTTGCTAGTGACAGCCGGTGCGCGCTGTATCGAGGACAGTGGCAAATTACATATTCTATGGTCTCCTCGCCGCCGCAGTGACTGCAAGCCGCGTTTTCGTCCATATACCGACTCGGAAGGCGAAAGATCTTGAGTAAGCGACACCAGGCCACTGTCGGCGAAGTACTGCTGCATCAAGCCGAGAGAGTCCAGATGGGGGAGGAGATGGAAGGTGGTCCAGTCGATATAGACCTGTGTGCTTCAAGCTTGGTGTGTTCCATAAAGTTATGATGGCTTCATTTGCAAACACACGAATTTTCATTGCAGCGTCTGTTCTTGAGAATGTAATGGAGCTGCGGGATGATGGTTACTTCCAAGTAGCTGTTTCTGACATTCCTTCCAAGGCAGCGCCACGGTGCATCTGCCATTTTTCTTGCGAATTGTCTCCTGGAAGCGTGCAATGGACTCATGTGAGGGAGGTTCGCCAGAATCTAGTGCAAAATTTGGTATTGGTCGTCGCAGTAGCCTCGTGGCAAACTTTTACACTGCATTAGTTTGTCTTCGAGATCCACCAAATTCCGCCGTTCTGGCTTCGAGTTGCCAGAACGACTGGATAATCTGCGAGATTGTTTCATCGTCATTCATGGTTTCCACTCGCAGGACGGAGATAATAAGATTAGTGCCGCAGTCAGGAAAGGCTTTTGGCGACTAGGCCCTAGGAGTGTCCATCCAAACGCCGCGTTGATTGCGATCGATCCTGGAATTCCTATGCTCTTCACAACTTCTCCCGTCATGATTTCCCCTAAGATGCTCTGCTCAAATCAACAAGTTGAGGCCGTTCTCTATCTCCGCTTCAAGAAAATTCATTTCCTAAGTAAGAAATTTGCCCTCAAATCGCAATTTCTGAATAAAGTTGTTATAAACTGCCGCGCAGCAATGTCATGACTGATAACGGGAACCCGAATTCCTCGAACGATATAGATGTCGGAACAGTGTTGGCTACGCAGTGGTACTTCAACAACCTTTCGTACTTCAGCTGAACTTGGGAATGCGTTGCCAAACGTGTTGAATGCAATTCGTGTTTCCCAGTACTTGCAGTTGCAGTTTTACACGAGATCTTCTGTGATGAGTGATGTCTGACTGCCTCCAGTCAGGATTCCTCTAATGTATCTGGACCTGTTATTTTTAACGACAAAGGCGCGAAAAAGTCAGTCTGCGTCTTTGCGCAAACATTTGGGGAATCTCTGTCGTATAGCATCATTGATTGTGACGAGACTATCCTTGCTGCGCTACCCGAAGCCTTCGCTGGTCGTGAAGTTTCCGCTGTAGTGTCTTTCTTTCTGCAGTTAGGGTCACACATACTCGAGGCGTGTCTTCCGTGACAAGCTGAGCACGTGAGTTTGACGTGGCAAGACCGTGCCTGGTGACCTTGTGATGTACAACAATAACAGCGGTTGTCCTTAGCTAGTTTCTCTTTTTCAGAAACAAGAGAGAGAGAGAGAGAGAGAGAGAGAGAGGTTGGTATCGTAGGCGATTGTGCCGTGCTTCTCTGATCGACAGAAGAAACACTCGCTCCAGCTGTATGACGCACTGTGTAGTACAGAAGCGGTGCTACTGTCTCGTGTTACCTTAGCACGGTTATCGACAGATCGCTGTGACGATGGGCTGCACTGTTCTCGGCTTTCTAATTCAATACGTACGAACATGAGCGGCTCCTTCAACTCCGCCTCTGATGTTGCAGCTGCCAGTGCTGGTTCGGAGACGTTCGTATCAGACCCATGTTGCCTTAAAGTCAGGCACCGTTTTCCTCGCGTAAATGCTAGAACGATCTCGTATGGCAATGCCTTCTGTAGAATATCAATCAGTTGGCATTGCAGAGAAACTGAGAGTGGGTATGTTCAGTGCACTTAGACAGCTGATATTTAGTTGCACGGCGTCATAAAGTTGCCTGAGGCCTTGTATACCTGATCTTACATGAGGTACGTTGCGAAGCGCTGACAGGTGGTGCCGCTCTATCCTTTTACAATTGCCAAAACGTTCTTTGTGAAGTTCCACGGCATCTGCGCAGCAAGTTTCAGAAGTTGGTAAACCGGCAATGGCCGATGCCACTTCCCCTGCAATATAATGCCGTAGATAGGAAAACGTCGTTGTCGACAGAGCGTTGTTGAGATGAACAGGCTGTCCTAACTTCTCCCAGAAGGCTGCCCACTTGCAAATGTCACTTCTAAACATTGGCATATCAAGATTCGGTAGCCTTGGGTGAACTTTGGACACAGCGTCAATAACTTGTGAGGTTGCATTTTGAGGAGCAGACTCCGCTGTACTGTCGACGCGTTCCAAAGCGGCGATCTTGCAGCGAATATCGGCAACCATGCTGAGAGCTTGATCGTTTTACTCTGCAGCAGTTATGTATTCTGCTTCGAGCTAATCGTCGGCAATGTGCTCTTCTAGTGCATCGTTAAGCTCCGAGAGCTCGATGTTGCTGGCAGATAAACGGTCAAAAATACCTGAGGGCATGGGCTTGTCCACGGTAAGATCTGTCAGTAGCAACCAAGCTTCCTGCAGAATCTTCGTATTCTGTGCTCGTCAAGACGACCGTTTGGTCTTGAGGCGATCCATCCGATAAGCTCTTGAGATAGAGGACTGGTGTCCACGCTGATCATGAACGACGATGCGTTATCGATGCGTTATCAGTCGTTACAGCCCACATGGCGAAGCGTTGGAGAAGAAGGTCCCTTGAGACGTGCGATGAAGGAAACGTGTCCGTACTGAGGCTTTCGGCACCAAAATGTAAATAACTAACTAGACGTGAAGAAACCAGACAGAGCTATTGTTGTTGTTCGCCTGAGTGATGAAGGTACTCCTCGTTCCAACTTCTCGCAGTAGCCAACTGCGCACGTTTATTCTTCTTTTTATGCACATTCTTTCACCCCTCCCCCTTTCTTTTATTGCGATAGCAATTATACGGACCCTCCAGGCGCATTTTTGCCGTCGTCGTCACCGTCGACGTGATGCTCTGTATAAAGTCAAAGGGCGGTAGCACGGTCACCAGGCGTCATATGCTGTATGTGCGAGTGAAAGCACGTAAGGGAAGCCGACGATCGCGGCTCAACCTGGTGCGCGCGAAGGAAGAAAGTGGAGAGCAAACGCGCCGTCTTCCGTCGCGCAAAAGGCCGTCTGGGATGGCGATGTTGTGCTCCGGCAGCAGCTGCGCATTTTGCGACAGGGCACAAGGGGAACTGACAATCGCCGCTCAATCTCGCGCTCCATATATGGAGGAAAGCGGGGAGGCCGCGCACGAGGGAGACAGGGCGGCTTCGACTCCGCCAACAAGTGCGTAGTTTTCACGGCGGCGCACGGTCACGAGCCCCGTATCTTGAAAGGGATCTGCAGACGGCAGTCATACCTTTGAGCGCGCAGTGTTCTCGCCGCTCTTGCGTTCAAGTGATAGACCGCACGGAGGTCACTTCGCTCGCTACTGCTGCCGCGCTTGCTCCCACCAGAGTTCTGACAGTGAGTGTCCGCGTTCATCGAAAGGGATGTGTTAATGTTTGCTTGTGCTCGCTAGCACCATGCTTGTTAACTTACTTAGTAAGCTAATGTTTCCAAGTTTATACGGCCTATAAAGCTATTATATATCCTTAATTCGCATAGCTGCCTACTAATTCGCTGTCGCAATCGACGCTACGCCTTTCAGACGAAACTACGACTTCTTTTTTCTTTTTTTTTTTTGTTGTTGTCGCAGCGAACATTAATAGGTGCGAGCGAGCAATCTCCTTTCGAGAAATGTAGGTTGTGTTTCTTTGTGGAAGTTGCGCCTGCTGATGGTGAGGTAGGAACACTCGGCTTTCGTTCTTCCTATGACTTATCCAGACTAAGCCACTTATCTACTGATCTCTAATACAACAACCCTTTAGCTTCTTATTTCTGGGTTACTACTGGACGCCGTGGGCGCGTTCCAGTAAACGTGATAAGAAGCGGAGTGCTAGAAGACTAATGAAGACAAAGCATATTCGTTCAGTCATTGTCATTGCGTGTAGAACAAGAAAAATTAATTTAGAACCGAGCCATGCGTTTACGCCGCAACAGCAACGACAACAACCTCCAAAATTGGGAAGGCGGCGGGCTAGAACACGAAGAAGGCGCGGACGCCAGCTCTAATACAGTACACACGTGCTGGGCGGGCTTTAGCCAATCACAGCAGCGGGTGTCACGATCGCGCTCTCCAGGATCAGTATTTGCCACTCCTGTAGCGTCGGCAGAGCGGCTCAGAGGTAGAATCTAGGACTGCCAATTTGTTGGCCGTACATCCTACTTATCGCGGCACAATGTTTTCTTTTTTTTCTTTGCAATTTTCTCAACTAATCTTGAGATTCCAGAGACGACTCCGACGGACTACGGTGGACATAAAAACGGCCACGAGAGTGAGCCCATAAGACATATCGCTGTAAAAAAAAAATTTTGTAGATCCACCACAGTGCTGGAAAACTATGTGAAGCGAGGCTTTCGTGAAGTTGGAAATTGCCATAAGGCTGTTCATCCTTTGCACCGCGGTTTGTATAGCGTAGCTAGTACGCTCCTCCGCGGCAATACCACAAGGCACGTAGATCCTTTTCCCACGTCACCCATGGGACCGTGGATTACAGTTGCCGTGATCGGCCCTCTTTTCATTACACCGTCTCCAGGATCGGCCCACATTGTGTTTCACTGTCTCCAGGATCAGTCCACTTTACTTGGTGAGAAACCGACATAGCAGATGAGCTGAATCCGGGCCTGGTTTACATCCTTGCCTTTCCCTTAAGACTTTTCTGTGTCTCCGGTGAAGTGGACATGTAAAAGCTTCCATTTAGTAAAGGAATTATGCCGTGAAAGGTATAGCCTATATACATATATTCGTTGCAGTGAGGTCGGGGGTCTTTTTTGTGCGGGAAAAGTGGTTCAGCCTTTGATTTCTTTCGAGTGCAACATAAATATTGTTTATAAGGTAAGCAATCCACCATTTCACCACCACACACACTGTCAAAATGCATGACGTCACGGAGTCCTACTGCAGAAAATTCCAGAATTTTCTATCTCTTTCCGTATAGCGAAGGAAAAATAATTATGCAGATCAAACACACATGTAGAAATCTATGTAAAGTGAAACTTCAATGAAGCGGGTAATTAACTGCTACACAACTAACCACAATGCGTGCAACATTGCTTACTTTCATTCTAGGCAGTGTGTAACCTCGAGCAACGTTTATGTTTGCACATTGTGTTGCGCACTATGAAATAGCATAAGCATCGCACAGTTTCAAATAAATTATGCTTGAGGTATTTGTCTAGTAATCTTTCCAATGCGAATGAGTCATTGGTTTTATGGTGTTCACGCATTCGCAGGTCCCCTTTATCCAAACATACTCATTCTTGTATGGAACCAATTCACCAAGCGAAGCACAGTTGCTTTTTTGAACTTATGAGCGTAAAAACACGTGTCACGTATTAATTTTGCGTCTCAGGAAGTCTGCTATCGGAGACTGCAACAAGTAGAATTCGCGAAGAAGCTCTTTCAAAAAGCGACAAAAAAGGGGGGAGAAGAAATCGGAGGGAGACAAGGCTAAGACTGGCACATTCTCAAGTCACAAATTCTAAGGTCGTCATCATCATCATCCTAATCATCTTTTTCGGTGACGCCGCAGGATGTGATCGATATAGCGACGGTGGCGAGAACTCAAAACGTGACGAGAAAAAGGTGAACGCCCCCCATCAGTGGCAAATTAGGAGGCCGGACAACAGGAGGAGACGCGCATCGCGAAACTTCGTCATGCCTTCGGGGCTGTGCAAGAAAGCACGCGATCAAGAGAGGTGGCAGCCCTTAGCGCTCTTCTGTCTTTTTTTTTTTTTTTACGCGACGCCCCCCGACGCCCCCCGACGCCCATTTTTGGCTTGTGGACGTGTGTGTGTTTGACGAGAGAAGGCTCCTGCCACCGCCTCTGCAGGTCTCAGCCATCACTCGTCACCGCTAGGTACCGTAGTGTCTCGCACGTAATGAGCAAGAAAATTATTGTAAAGATCAGCGAGTCATCTGCAGCAAAAGGCAAACATTCTCGAAATGCTTTTTTATTCGACATGACGTTAAGTCGACACTTGTGATAAGTGATTCTGCACAGTTACGTATGAAGTGATGCACTTATGCTCTGTTCGGTGGACGCGGTACTTGAAGTCTGCCGCGCGTTTGAAGCTGCAACCTATTCAGTGCGTAGAAGTCTTGTACCAATGGAAGAGCACTATAAAATATGTACACCACTTAGTCAATGGCATAGACAGACGTTCCGGAAACTCTCTGTTGCGGCGTTATCTTCGTTATAGTTTGACTGTTATTTATTTATTTATTTATTTATTTATTTATTTATTTATTTATTTATTTATTTATTTATTTATTTGTTTATTTATTTATTTATTTATTATTGATCTATATCTTTTTGCTGCGCAGCATAGATAAGTAGCGCAACCGAGGTGCTCTCTACCTTAATATCTCTACAGCAACCCTTGTATAACCGAAAAGAACAGAAACCAAGAAAAGGGAAGAGGTGAACAACACGGCTCCTTGATGGAACATTTTGTATGCACTTCAACGACTCTATGTTTTTCATATGATTTTTACAGAATTTATGCGAAATTAGTACGAAATCCTTGTCAGTCCCATGATGTGGCGCGGGAAAGCATAGCGTTAATATATTTCATAAGGAATAATGTTCCACTAGATATATATGTACATCATTTACTGAGCCAAGTAAGGTAAGCATGTCCATAAAAGGAAGATAGAAATGCCGTCTTTCTTGCCCAGCCTTAATCCAATTTGTACCAGCCCTAATCCACTTTAATTCCCCTTCATTCATTTCACTTCACCTTAATTCACTTTACTCCACCTTAAGTCACCTTACTCTAACTTGTTCCAACTTTAATTCGGTATCACATGTTATGTGATACAAGAGGCTGGTGACGTCACTGATGGTGATCTTCGTTACGACTCGTAGCGGACAAGCTGGCTTTTCTGCCTTAAGAGACAAATAATGCTTTCGCATTAATAATTACCATCTGGGCCCTTAGCCGTTACGGATATTCACGGGCCCATGCGCTTATATATATGAGGCAAACTACTACTAATTACAAAACACACACCACTACAACTGCGCACACCACAAGGAAGTGCGACCATCTGTCACACATACTAAAGTGCACATACATCATTACACACACATGACTATGACAAGATTACATGCGAACATGATTACGTACATACTTGGTTAAATTATTATTATTATTATTATTATTATTATTATTATTATTATTATTATTATTATTATTATTATTATTATTATTATTATTATTATTATTATTATTAATTAATCATTTATTTACCGTGCCCAGGAACAACCATGAAGTGTGAGTCCTGGTGCACACATACATTACAGCAACGGAATATCAGTAAAGATACAATGAATAAAAAGAACAATCTTGAAAAGAAAAGTGCATACGGCAAGGCGCAAGATGAATACAAAGTAAAAAGACGAGTCTTAAAACTTTTTGTGCGCAAACAAACAAGGACGAAGAATAGGAGCAACACAAGGAAGCAACACACAAAAAAGAGGAGAATGGTAGTTGAACAATATGTGAAACTATGACACAACAACGCAAAGCTCGAAAAAAGAACAATGACAGCGAGTGATGAGAAATGTCAAGATCATGAAAATAAGGTTTATAAGGACTCTGTATACTGCGGACAGTTTAGTGTTGGTGGGGACAGGCAGGAACATGGAAAGGTATATGTTCTCTGGTGATCTTGCGCGGAATGCGAAAGGTGGTACAACTGATGAATTCGCGGAAGGTCAAGGTACCGTGAAGGAGTTTGAAAAGAAACAGAAGGTCAGTGCGATTAGGTCGGCAGCGAAGTAAGTGCGATAGCAATAATCCAACAGTGCTGGGACAAGGTCCAGTGTCCGTGTTAGCGAAGCGGTCATGATATATGCTTAGAAACTTTTTGTGGACCCGATATATAATGTCATTGTTGGTTTCGAAATGTAATTCCAGACGACCGACGCATATTCGAGTTGAGGAAGACAGATAATTCTGTAAAACTTGAGGAATGGTGTAGGACAATTGAATTCTGTCGATAGTCTACAAAGACAGCCTAGAAAGCGCATACCCTGCATTGCAACGCGTTTAGTGTGAGCTGAAAAGTGTAAAGTTGTATCAAAAAGTAAACCAAGGTCATTGATCCAACAGACCTTACAGAATGGTGCAGAATCTACAGAAAGGCTTGCTATCGTGTGAAAGTCATGACATTGGCCTTAGTAGCATCCAAGGTGAGGTTATTTTCTTTCCACAATTTAGAAAAAAGAAATAGGTCAGACTGCAGGATGCGACAGTCATCAATAGTGTGAATTTACTTTAAAATCTTGAAGTCATCGTCATATAAAAGGTATGAAGAATTCCCAATAGCGGAAAGGACGTCATTAATGGAAATTTTAAAACGAGTGGTCCTAATACTGATCCTCCAAGAACGCTGTTAGTTGCCATGTAGAAAGACGTTTGGCCATTGCCGTTAACATGATATGATCTGTCAAGAAGATAACTGCGCAAGACATGGACAAATGATGAGTCAACACCAAAGTGCGTAAGCTTGAATACTTTGTTTAGCGCAAAACGACAGGCACAAGAAAGACGACCAGGACAAGGCGCTACTCTCAACTGACATCATTTTATTGCGTCACTCCTTTATAGACCGCTCAAACCAGAGGAACATGCGCAGTGAGCACCATGCAAAGTATTCATGGATTCGCACCAAATAGCCCGCCAACGCATTGTGCGTAAGCTTGATCAGAAGCAGTGACTAGCCGACTACACCGAAAGCTTTGTTGAGGTCACAATAAACGGTGTCAACTTGCCCCCTTTGAAATACCGGCACGGAGATATGGGTCATCAAACTTGCGAGGTTTGGGATAGTGGAGCGGCCGGTGACAAAGCCATGCTAATACGGAATCAATGAGTTGTTCACAGTAAAAGACGATATAAGTTGTGAAGAGCAAGCTCAGAAATGTTAGGCGTAGCAGATTAAGGAGAAATCGGACGATAATTCGAGACATTTGTTTAACAGCCAGACAAAAATACAAGGAAAGCACAAGTATTTTTCCCCTTGTGAGGGAAAGTGTAAGCATTCAACTAGTTATTAAATATATATGTCAGTACTGGGGCAAATATAATGCCATAAGCTTTTAGAATTGCGCAGGGTATGCCATCCTAGCGGCAGGATATGGAATGCTTCAAGCGCTTAAGGAATTCGGGAATGAGCTTTGCATTGTGGGGATGCGTGACTCTCACGCGTCCCCTGATATGTTGATTTTCCGCATAGCTCCCGTCTCCTTTAATCCGGCTTCGCCGCGTGGCTTGATGCCCGTGGCAGTCGGTGTGATTGAAGCGCATCGCGAGAGATGGCGCGAGTGTGGCTCTGCTAACGCCGCCTAACAGCGGGGTTACTTGTTTGCTGAAAGGAGAAGGCTCTTCCTTTTTGGCTCGGGTTCAGCAAGTGGTGCGGACGCTCCGCGCGTGCGCCGATCCATGTTTCTGTGAGACCATCTCACGAGGCCTCGTTCGAACGCGCCACCGTTCGCGTGACCGCGTACGCGCGAACGACCAGGCGTTGGTGTCCAGCATGAGGCGAACATATTCGCTCGGTATCCGGTCGCGGTGAGTCGGACCTTTAGATTTGTCGTGCGCCTATCGGCATGTTTTGTGAATAGCAACTCGGCTAGCAGGCATTAGTCTATGAAAGGTGCAATAAATTCCCTTGTGATCGTTTACACTACTGTGTTGTCATTCCTTTGTCCTAAGAGCACGGGTGAGAGAACCCCACAGCATCAAACAGCACAGCACTAGGTGTAGGAACCATCGTGTGCAGCTGACTGACACAAGCGTTGAAACCTGAAGCTTTGTATAAGGATGACAAATGGACAGCATCCTATTCCGTAACTGCTTGTACTTCTACTCCTCTAGAGTCGAGCATGAGAAGACACTCTCCCCGTATATTAGAGCGCTTACGGATGTTATTCCAAAATTGTGCTGGCCGGTCAGAGGCGCTGTTTTCCAAGAATGCAATATATGGGTCGTGATCCCGCTTATAGAAGAGTTTGCAGAGGGTTCGAAAAAAAAAGCGGATTCTCATTACAAAACAATAATCATCAGTCAATCACTCAATCAAAGGTGTTTATTAAAGTGCCCAAGAACAACCTCGAGGGTCTTGGTGCTGGCGCACTCTGCAAAACAATGCACAGGAAGAACAATGCAAGCTCTCACACACATACACACAACATACGCGTGCAAACATGAAGAAAAGAATAAAAATTTCGAGATTACAGATTTTAACAGAGCATGAAATGTGTACACGAAGAGACTACAAAGCAAAATTGGAGAAACAGAAAAAAGGATTGCAGAATGACGGAACACGTACACAACATATATGAGAGGTTTTTGTTCAGTTATTGAAATTCCTCTGCAACGCCTTCCAGGAAAATAATAAAGTTAGGCATGAAAATATCCAGGCACTCTGAATGGGCGTTATATGTCACCTGCAATCTAGATATAGGGTCACAAAAATCTCAAGGCTGAAAGGCGCGCTGTTTCCTGGTGCCTTTCTGCGGAATGTAAAAGCGCACATTAGAAAGCAAGTGAGAGCAGCATTGTCTTTTATGTATTAATTTGTGAAGAAAAAGAACATCCGATTTGTCGCGTCTGCAGATGAAGGTAGGTAACGTGGCTGTGTGTGTTAGCTCTAGGGAGATGGAAGGCTTTTGACAGAACCCTTTCACTGGCAGCTCAACAGTATTGTTGGCCTTACAAAAATATCTGCAAACACTATACAAAACCAAATATCAGACTGTGCCTTTCAATTTACCTTAATTTACGTATCTGCTCAACAGTAGTAGTCACAAAAATGTCGACCGTGAGCATCAGCGGATGTTGTGGGGACAAAACTCGGAGACCTCGTCGGTATACATCGTCTTAGCGTACGTGGTGGTCATATTATCGCTAATGCGATTATTTTTGTTTAAGAAAGCTATTATTTCTTTTCTGCATTGAGGTGCATCTGAAAAACACACATTTACCTTGTCAAAGCAAGTACCAAACACAAGTTTTTGACCACAAATTTGCCTCTAACCAGCTGGTCAACAATATTTTCGGCCCGCTGTATCTCACTTATAGTTTTCAGAGAAACCCTTTCATATTTCATTTGGTATCTATTTGAACAATATCAAGAAGAAACAAAGGAATAAAAACGTTCTAGGTCAGGTCTTCCTTATCTTGCCAGTTAAACGATTAAATATAGATGTGAACTTTTTTTGCACATTTTCAAGAAGTTCACAATTTGACCTACAAGTGCCGACCCAAACCACGGAGGCGTGCTCAAGAACTGGAAGGCATACGCTCTTATACAAAGCAACCAATGGCCCAGGTTTTTTGCAGTACCTGGTCACCCGACATACTGTGCCGAGCGTTCGAAGCGCACGCTGCCTCGTCTGTTGAGCGTGGGGCGAGAAACTCAACGAGCTATCAAAGTACACTCCAACGTCCTTCGTTCCCTGAGCTGCTAGCAGGAGGACATCTTTAACGCTGTAGGTAAATAAAGCCCTGTTAGTCTTCCACGTGAAGCTTACAACTTTCATTTTTTATGCATTTATAAAGCGCACCATGACGCACAATTTGCAATGTCCTTCTGAAGAGCGGCGCAATTATTACTATTTTTTTACTGCTTCAAAAAAGGTTCGCGTCATCAGCATATAACGAAATTGAAGACTCTTGAATGACTGTCGAAACGTCTTTAATAAACAGCGAGAAGAAAAGAGGGCGCAAGACAGAATCTTGAGGAACTCCACTTGTAACCGAATAAAGTTCTCACGACTGACCATTTACGATAACGTAGCAGTACTAGTCGCGTAGGTAGCTTCTTATCAGCGCTTTGAAAGAGTGGTGCAGATCAAGTTGTGTCAACTTTTGAAGGAGTACTTTGTGGCATACATCAAATGCCTTAATGAGGACAAAATAAATAACAAGCAGCTGTCCTTTCTTATACACTGCTTCAGAGGCATATGCATCATGAAGCTAACGAAGTTGATGGTTGTGGAGCGTCCCGATATGAATTCATGCTGCTGAGGAATAATAGTATCTTTAATAGAGGATGAAATAATGGAGTGAGGAGTTGACTCGAATAATTAAGATGCTGCACATAGGAGAGAAATGGGCCTGTAGTTACTGTAGTTTCCCCTGACTTAAAGACGGGAACGACCCGTGCTGTTTCCCAAGCCTTTGGGAATGAATAATAATAATAATAATAATAATAATAATAATAATAATAATAATAATAATAATAATAATCTTTATTAGAAGTAATCAATTTGTACATATAATTTTGCTAGGTGTGCCGAAGCCTTCTGTGTGCTTGTATGGCACAAACCTGGCAGTCAGGGCAAGGCATTATGGAACCTTATTACAGACAAACCAAATTTCAAACTAAAAAAAAGAACATTAAAAAATTAAAAACGTTTCACAGGTTCCTCAGGTAAACATGCCCAGTAAACAACTCTTAAAGCTCAAATGAAAACACGTAGCACACAACAACCATTAAAACTGAGTGAACATGGCACAATATGTAAACAAAGTTACAACCTATCGCGAACAAAAAAAATCGTGAAAACAGCATGGATAACAGTCTTCCATTCATTTAGGCAAAGATCACACTGCAACAAAATAGACTTTATACATGTGGGAACTATTCCGTCCTTACTTTAGGGGCCTTCTTTAAGCCCGACAAATTTGTCTGATCCAGTACTGCAATGAGAAGGTTATTAAACAGGTGGGGGTATAGTACTTTCTTTGTCCTTTTCCATAACGAGTTCTTGTCTGAGGAACTACATATCTGGGATGTCTACGCAAAGCAACACTTTTATGAATAGGTTCTCGGAAATCATTGCTCCAGAAATAACGCATCAAAATTGTTGAACGAAACGAAGACTGAAAATCGGGCATTTCTAAGTCTCGAAATAAGTTATCTGTGGTTTGGTTGTACGCAACACTTTTTAGAATGCTTTTTAATAGGCTGTCAATATTATGTTTTCAAAATCCGCTGCAATTAAAAAAAAGAAAATACCGTACCTTATATGCAAGTAAGTTAAAGCTTGCACTATCACTTGTTCATTTCGGCAGGTGCATAACTCCTTATAGGGTAAAGGACACATGCAACAATACGTAATCGCGCAGAAATTCGAGTCATTTGAATATTCCAATATAAGTTAGTCTCAAAGTATACTCCAAGGTACAGGGGCACAAACACAGTCTAAGCAATCAGAACCGTGAAGGAAGACGTGTTGACTTGCTACAAGAGCCCTTAACGGATTTCTGAAACATACTAATCGAGTTTTCAGAGCACTGAATTTCATACGGTTTTTTCCAAACCAGTTCATCGCATTTTTTTATGTCGCTTTGAAGTAAAGCGACAGCTGCTTCACACTGCATGTGATTAGAAACAAGCAACGTATCATCTGCATACTGGAAAATCTTACATGAATTAGTTACCTGTGCCAAGTCACAAATGTACAACTTAAAAAGACGGGAAGACAAAACAGAACGCTGTGGAACGCCTGCGTTAAAAACCGCAAAGAACTCTTTTGGTCGCCAATACACACAATCTGAGACCGATTTTCAAGGTGGTTTTGTATAAATGCATGGGAATGTCCCCGAAACTCGTAATTGTGTAGTTTAGCACATATAATACGGTGGCTTACCAAATCGAAATCCTTAGATATATCTAAAAAAATCCCACAGGCTACCTGGTTAAGTTCAAATGTTGGATATAGATGATCCGACAGTTCTTTAAAAGTGCATGCGTGCTTCTACCAGACACGAAGCCATACTGGGAAGATGATAAGATGTTAGGTTTTAAGACGAACCCCTCAATCGTTTCGAGCACGTTCGATGCACCTTCAATGCAGGCTTCGATGCATCTCTGCCTTTAAATATCGGTATCGCGTGTGCTCTCTTTAGTGCATCTGGTATTATGCAAATATCAAGGATTCTATTAAAGATAAAAAGAAGCGGATGGGCCAGAACTCTGACGTTGCGACGTATGTCTTCTGCTGATATGCCATCAAGTCCGACAGCCCGGCTTTTTCTAGATCGATGCAACCATCGATATAAGTCTTGTTTAGTTATTGGTGGAATAAATGCCGAATCTATTATTGAACCAAGACCACCGTTGAGACCAACAGGATCAGTGGGTCCATAATTATCAGCGCAAACCGAAGAAAAGAAGTCATTGAAGCTGTCCGCCACATTTTGGTTGATAGATCCGAAACTTTTTGTTATCCGGTCTAAATACGTATCAGGATATGAGCCCCTAAGCTCATTTACCAGGGACCACATTTTAGCGGGTTTATAACGCGAGGAAAAAAATTTATTACGATAATAGTTCCTCTTAGGACAGCGCATCAGTGCTGTAATTTGTTCCGGGCTTCTGGATAGAGGCATTTTAATATTTTGTCTTCAGGGTGCTGTCGGACACCGCTTCCACAAGTTTTCATTTTCTTCAGTAGCTTTTATTATCCGATTGCTCAGCCAGTATAGGTGTGGTCTTCGCTTTCGGAGCAAGACTGCTTTTCTACATGCCTTCTTTAAATCGGAAATCGCCGCTATAAAAATATTGTGTACACTGTTCGGACAGCTATTTCTTAACATTGCGTTCCAGTAATAGTGGGAAACTAGTCGGTCAAATTTAAAGCAGTCAAATAGTTCAATGTATTGGCATTCTTTACTTTGGAATTGCTGGGAACTTGGGAATGAGATCTAGCATCCTATAAAATAGTGGTCTGCCAGCCTTTTTTTCACTCGGACGGAATTGATATTCGCAAAATATATTGAACAGACTATCAATACAGAATGTCACAACTCGAGACAAAAGAAGCTCCTCTCGTGTAGCATCGTTAACAGCTGACTCAAAGCCATAGTCAGCTAAGATGTTCAAGTAATTAGTAGTTATGGCTTTCTCTGAGTTTAAAATGTCTATGTTAATGTCTCCAATGAGACAAAGGCTCGAATTAGGAGGTAGACAGCTGAGATGTTGTTTTCGTTCATTCGAAAATGTTTGCACATGTTCGCATGGGGGACGATAAATCGCAGCTAACAACAAAGCCACGTTAGAATTTGCCAATCGTAAGGCGAGGCTTTCCGCCCCCGTAAAAGTAAACGTAGTAATGGTTAATAATAATAATAATAATAATAATAATAATAATTACTGAGGCATGCATCAACACCCAACAAGGACAAGCAACAGTGGAGATATGTATGTACTGCTAAGAAAGAGCTTTTCAACAGCGAGGCTAAATCTCGAATCTGCCTTTATGTCTACGGATAAGCTGTTGCACATTTTTGTTCCTGAATACTGAATGCTTCTTTTACCATATATATATTGGGAATGCCAGGTAATTTGAAGCGCAGTTTAGACCAGTGTCGAGTACGTCGATTAGGCCAACTAATATAGGGTGAAGGGAAGAAAATGCTATTTTAAGTTCCTTTTTTTTCATGATGCAGGCAATCTCGAGCTGACATGCGTGAAAAATGGCATAACGTTCGACATTCAAATAGTCACAGGCCTGCGCAGCACATGCAGCACAGTCACAGCGTAAGCTGGAGGAGCGGCTCCATATAGGAGCTCCATTTTCGGCATCACGCGCTACAGGGTCTTCGCGGCGAAGTATCGTCGCGTCGTTTTCACGAAAACGATCAGAACTGCCCGCCCGGTGTCAACGGCGAGCTGCGGCTTGTCCTGCTCTCTGCATAGTGGCCTGCTGAGCCCGATGTTGCCCGGTTGCATCCGCGCCCGTAGCTCTATGAATCGCTTCTTCAGGTTCATTCCTTGCGAGGAGGCGCCACAACGTGTACCGAGGAGTAAACACAGGTATCCAGACAACGTGGTGCACATCTCATATTCCTTAACCCTTGGGACAGTACACTGGTGTTGATGACGGTGATGATTGGGATAGCAGCCCCTTCAAAACGGGATGGGGACGAATAGGTCAGCTACATGCAGCATGCAACTGCTATATGCAACTGTTACATGTCGGTACACCTTGTGGACTACATCATAACTGCGATGCAGAGTTTGTACGTATCATCGCTACGCGGCATGCATGTCAAATGGCACATTACGATGGTAGTGATGATGATGATGATTTCATGGCATCCCCTTTGAAACGGGGCGGTGAAAAACAGTCACCAAGCCTGCTTGGATCAATCAGGTATATCATACATGTTTTTCATTACATCAATATTCATACATCTCCATAATCTTCTTTTCCTTCCTCAAGACTTCTCTCTCTACCTTTCACCGCTACCTATGCAGCTGCTACATGGCGTGCCTCCTTGTCCAATAATATGCATTTGCAATGCAACGGGCGCACGTATAGACGCTACGCGTCGGAATCACATCGCAAGGCAGCTGGCACGATACGATGCTAATTACGATCATGATTTATCGGCATCCCCTATGAAACGCGGAGGTGACATAGTCACCTAGCCAGCATAATTTAATTAGGTACACAATGTATATTTTTCCTAGCATTCTTGTATACATCTCCTTGAACTTCCTATTTTTCCTCAAACTTTCTTTAGCTGCCTTGTCCACAGCTCACCCTTGTCACCGGGCGGACAGTTCTGATCATTCTCGTGAAAACGACGCGAAGATACTTCGCCGCGAATACCTGTAGTGCGTAGTGCCAAAAATGTAGGTCCTATGTGCCCGTTCCTCCAGTTACAGTGTCACTGTGCTGCGTGTGATCCCTTTGCCGCGCAGGGCTGTAACCATTTGAATGTTGAACTTTATGCCATTTCCCACGCATGCAAGCTACATCTGCACCTGCTAGATGGCGTTCTACCTGGTGAAATAATATGCAAGTGCAATGCAAAATGTGCACGTATCGACGCTACGCGGTGCGCATGTCGCATCGCATGTCTCCTCGCGCGCTAGGACGCATTTATAAGGCATTTTTCCGCTGCCTGCTAACAAGCGCTGCAGCAGCGAAAACATTTTTCTTTAAGCTGCACACCTCCACCCTGCCAGCTAAAACGTGACTTCAGGAAAAAGCACTATATGTACCCTGGAATACAAGTAGACCTTGCAATGAACCCGAGACAATAGAACATTGGTTTATTCTTTATCGTCATGTATTTCATTTTCGGGAAATTTTACAAAGAACTATCAAAAAAGACCTTCCTCTCACATCTTATGGTATCCGGTTCCCTCCTTTCAAAGAGGCAGCCAGTAAAACACCGTATGATTTGTTTATGTGATCAGGACTTCATCCATTGTGGAGAAGCCGAATTGTTGACAGACATGCCGAGCCATTTCGCTGGAAAAGGTCTGTCTTTCAAGAAGAGGCTGCTCAAGTGCGTACTGTGGTTGTTACCTTTGATACCATACCTGAAGGGATTTCGCGTCTGGACGCTTGTGTTTGTTTGCCCGAATTTTGAACTTTCATTGGACTGCGTACCATGGGTGTATTTGTTTCTCATGTATGTTCAAATGATATGTAACAATTTTGGCTTGACACTACTCATAATTCCATGCAATAAAGAAAAGAAAAGCGCTGGCGAGGTTCAGTGGAAGAGTAGCTGACTCCCACACAGCGAGCCCGGCTTCGATGCCGGTGGGAACTGGGTTCTCTTTTTTTTTTTCTTATACCCGGCGATAGCTGCTACGGACACCAGCGGCGGACACCACCGCCACCCGAAACGATTGCTGCAATGAGCCCATAACAGCTTACGCTGTAAAAAGGGGATTTGCTCTTTCATACGGTTTAGAATGTGTAACAAGGCGATGAGCTCTTTTCTGTCAAATCATGGCTGGATTCAAAAATGATTTATATGTAAGGGCCCATATTTTTATGATATAATTTATGTGACTGTGAAATGTGGAATAGCATATGATTTTAAGTGTGCTCATTGCTTCCGGTTTTCTGGCTTCTGGCTTTCAGTATTGCGTAGCTGCGCTATTCATTTATTTTATTTTTTGCACACCTGCAAATTATGGGTTGTGCAAATTATAGTACTCTATATGATGTTTTCCCCATACAGAGAAACCGAGCTCGTTAGAAGGCGATGCTGGCTGGAAAAAAAAACATTTATTTCTTTTGTGAAGCATTTTACCCCAGTTTGTTCTCGAAAACCATTGCGAGATTTTGTTAAGGTAAGAACTAGCGAAGTTTTGCTGTTGATATTGGTAATGGCCAGGAAATCATAGTACGGTATCAAATACATATATTATTATGTCCCCCATTGCGGAGTACAAGTGGGAGGCGATTGGTGAATAAAAAAAACAAAATCAGAGGTCCTAACACTGAGCCTTGCGGTACTGCACAAGTTATCGGCTGAAGGCTTGAGACGGCGTCTCCCCCTTTGAGCATCTGCTGTCGAACATTTAGATTGCTTTCAAGAAATTGAGCAACTAGTCCTCTGAATCTGTATTGTTCAAGCTTTTGTAACAAAATTGTACGCTTTATAGTGTAAAAGGCGCTTTTTATATCAATAAATATAACGACGACGCAGCATTTGTCCTTTAAAGCCGTATATACAAGTTCGTTTAAGCAAGTGACAGTTGTCGACGTGGACTTACCTTCACGGAAGCCATGCTGTCTACCTCGAATAACTTTATGCGTACAATATCTAAAAAGTTCTCACTAAAACTTTTTCAAATATAGTATTAAATGCACCTGATATATATATATATATATATATATATATATATATATATATATATATATATATGCAAACTTGAAGGTCATTGTTGAGGCCTTCTTTACAAATTGGAATCACATGTGCCATTTCTAATACATCAGGATGCATTCCCGTGCGAAATGATGCATTAATTATGTTTGCTATGTGATCCCTGAGCTCCTCAATGTATCACTTGATTATAAATATAGATATATTATCTGTGTCCGGAATGTTTCCTCCAGCATATGATACTGACTGCACAAACTATTTCACGAGCTGAGTTATCTTCAAAAAACGAAAAACCTTCATAGGAGATGGTAGTTTGGGTCTATCGTTTGAGAGAAACTGCACCGGTGCTGAAACATTCAGTAACTTTATTTTACGTTCATTATTGTGGACTTCAGTGTTCATTATCTGCCACAATTTTTTTGGCACGTGTTTATTTAAGCCACTGTCGATTTTTGTCAATTGATTCACAGTATGATATACTGCAATCCCACGGGCGGGATTATTACAGGAGTGGGTGTGGAATACAAAGAATATACAAGTAGAAGCAATGCAGGTACAAGCTAAGAAAGAAAACAAGAAAGAAAAAAGAAAACGCTTGAAATATAACGAGGCACCTGAAAAATGTCCATTGCTACGGCGGGAGCACAGGCAATATACATTTCTTCATTTCCCACACAATTCTTTTTTCTATTGTCGGCTGCTCTGCAATAAATTGCTCAAGCACATTCGTTTCCCTGATTACTTGAGGGAAAAAAGTAACAATGAAAACACATCGTTGATACAGGAATATTATTTGCATACTGAGTCGGGCTTTTGGCGCGCTTTTCCATTTTCTTTACATCGAAGTTTTAAAATAACCCTTACGTATTTGATAAAGGAAGTACCTTAACTCTGTCATACATTGCAGCTATAGCCCCGCGCACTATGCAGAAGCTTGGCGTGTGAATCGGTTCGCTTGCAGTGGTTAAAGATAAATCTGACTGCCTAGCGTTGTACGTTCTCGATCATAGAAATGCCGATATTTGTTAAGGGTACACTGTGTTCGCATATTCCAGAACCGGTCTGATAAACGTGACGTACGGCAAGTGCTTGGTTTCCCTAGTTGCGTTGTTCGTTGAGGAAATATAATCTATTCATTCCTTTACTCCGCATATGTTGTGCATGATCTGTACCATTAATTAAATTCAGATGATATTAAAAACATCGTGTTTGAGCTGAGTTACAGGCTTACGCTGTTAAAATATTACGGGAACGATAGTTTATATGCCTTCTTTGTAACAATCATTGGGACCATTTTTGTTAGAATTAACCATCATGTGTCTGTCTCGGCGCCCCAGGTCTATTTTGTTCAAGTACTATAGTAAGAGCGACGAGATTGTTGCAGGTCTTTAATCTCACTGTGAAGCGTGCAATCGCCCGCGAATAACCTTATTTTAACATCAACTCTCTCTACAGTATCGTTTATGAATAGCAGGAACAAAGGTTGAACTGAAACAGATCCCTGAGAGACATTCCAAGGGACCTTAACAGTGTCTGAGCTATGGAATTACATAAACTAGTAGTGATCCGAAATGTAATTACTAATCCAGTCACTTATTAGACCATTGGTAAACATATAAGTTCAAAGATGAGTTTAGCAAGAGACACGCAGTCAAAAGCCTGTGAAAAGTCTAAAAAGGTTATGCTGATTTGTTATTGATCATTAACGGTCACTCAAAGTTTTGCGTTGCCTCGAGAAGTTGTGAGGCAATAGATAGCCCGCTTTGAAAACCAAGCTGGGAAAGGGAGATCAGGTTGTTGTTGTTGTTGTTTCGTATATTTGGCTATCATATTTAAGATGTTATAAATTTGTTATAAGTGTTTTAGTTTTTAAGATAAAGGAGCGCCAGTCTCATATGTCAGAGCACTGCTCGTCCTGACTCTCCTTAAATACACTTTGGTGTTGTGTCAGTACTACTGCGAAATAGGATCCAGATCTTAAAGCAGTAAGTTTTCCAATGCCGCCTCGTGTTGTGCCTTGTTGTTGTTGTTGTTGTTGTTGTTGTTGTTGTTGTTGTTGTTGTTGTTGTTGTTGTTGTTGTTGTTGTTGTTGTTGTTGTTGTTGTTGTTGTTGTTGTTGTTGTTGTTGTTGTTGTTGTAGCCTGTGACACGTGTGGCTCCTACCCACGATGGCGGACTGGCCAAGAAATGGGTGGATTATCCAAAATTAATATGGTGCATAAATTTGCAAATATATATGGGAGTAGCATTGAATAGAGTAGAATTACCTGTTAAAATAAAATCAGGAAGGTCATGTTGAATGAGTAATAATTAATTTAAAAGTAAAAAAAATAATTTAGCAGGGCATTCGTTTAGATTCTGTAAGGAATGTTTCGACAGCGAAGCATGCATTCCTGTGGCTGAATACCAAAGTGGACGCCCCGAACGAAAGAATTGCAGGCTCTGTCAAGTCTAGGCCAATTCTTCGAAAAGGTATCTCCAACAATGTTTTTCTTAACGCAGTAAAGCGGCGACAAGATAGAAGAAAGTGCTGCATCGTCTCCTCATCACAAAAAGAACAGAGGGGGGAGGGAACCAAACCCGACCTGTGTAAATAGAAATCACCTCACACTATAGGGACGGCAGGAGGTCTTTTCCTCCCCCCCATCAGAAGCTCAACCGAGCTCAGGCAGTCACATTAAGAATGATTCAAACTAAATCTTATCCCACACCTTTCGTTCTTAACAAAATTGACCAGGATTATCCCGCGGAATGTAAAAGTTGTGGACACACTCCATGTCTATTTGATCATATGTTCTGGCTGTGCCCCAACCAAAGGGCTTCGGATCTCAACAGTGAGGAGGACTGGAGTCGGCGCATATCCAGCGAAGTCCTCCAAGATCAACTCCTGGCCGTCCGGAGAGCTCACGACATCGGGAAAGCCTTCGGCCTACCGGTGCCTACGTGGGCGGAGCCACCGACTTAGCCTGGGGGCTTGTGCCCTCGGACCCTAGTTTCTCTGGACTAAAATAAAGTTCTTGCCATGCCATGCCAGGGAATGCGAGAGCGTAATTTGGTGAGGTAGACCTCAGGCTTCTTTGTGTAACAGGATTCGCTATGCCAGGGAAATGCCAGGTGCTTATACTCTGGACAAGCAGTCAAATGGGGGTTTGATAAGGCTAATCTAATTGATCGCATCCGAAATCTTGCCGCCGTGATCTGTGCTGTCACTGGTAGAATAGGAAGAACAGGGCCGGATAGGGATGCATTTGCCAGTGAATCGGCAATTTCATTAAAAAACAAACCTTTATGACCAGGCACCCAAATCAAATGAACACATTGCACATGGGCAGGAACTAGTAAGTGGAAGAGTTTTAGCATGGGTGACTCATTAGTAGCGGTAAGGCAAGAGCATACAGAAAGGGAGCTCTTTGCCCTCGAACGCCGAACCTCGCGCACTGCTCACGCCACGGGCCACATTCTCTGGCGCCACGCTTTTCGAGGCGCCACTGCCGACGCTCACAAATCGGTGTCGATGATGATGATGATGAGGGTCCTTTCGCAGGTACCCGCTCAAGGGTATTTGCCACGAGTCGGTGTCCTCTTCGCCACCGCACGGTGCACTGCTTTCATGTGTTTGTTTCCTACTTCCGCGTGCCATATATTATCACAATCATGATCAAAAATAACGTACAGCGCGAAGGACAAGGACAGCGATAGACGACATACACAGCGCTGTATGTCGTCTATCGCTGTCCTTGTCCTTCGCGCTGAACGTTATTTTTTATCATGAATTACCAACAAGCCCAAGCAACCACCCTATATCACAATCATATTTAGTTCCACCGCTCGTTGAGCTGAATTTCTCTTCATTTCGGCTTCCTTTCGCTTTTCAAGATTTTGCCTGCACAGGATCGCTGCAATTTCACACACCGAGACTTCGCATGCACATCGGTGCAACTATATATATGAAAGACAAGCGACAAGGAAAAGCTAGCAAGTTTAACCAGACTCAACCCGTTTGGAGAATTCCAGTTATGGGTCTTAACGTACCAAAGTAGCATATGCGCCGCAGTAGTGTAATGTCGTCCAACTGGGGTTCTGTCTAACAAACGCCTACATCTAAGTAAATTAACGTTTTTCTCGCATTTCGTCTCGATAGAAACGCGGTCACTGCGGCTGGGAATCGCTCCCGCCACTTCTTTCTTAGTAGCAGAACGTCATAGCCGCTGATATACCGCGGCACGAAGCCCGGTTAGGTAACCAACCTTCACTGGAGAAAGATACAAAAAGAACAAAATATCTGCACAAGGGGGAAAAGGAGAGTTAGTGCTAGCACGAGGACAGGTACTTAGCTCACAGTTAATCTCTAAAACTCGTAATCGTTACACCCTTCCCTTACACCCTTAAACCATTTCATGTGCAGCACATCCATATGATCACACCCATATCCACATGCGGATCTGGATGTGATGTCTATCCATCCATAAGGATTCATATGCCCAGTGCCGAAAGACGGCGTTATCCAAAGTGGGAAACAGAAAAAGCCTGTTCAGCATCTTAAGGAGAGATGCCGTACTGTATGCGCGCTCCTGCGGTACATAAGTAAGTCTCCTGAGCGAAGCAGCCTCACAGGCTGCGCAGCACCCCGACTGGGAGGTCGAGTGCGGCCTTCCATTAGCGAGCCGCGACTCGTTTCCGCGCTGAGCAATACTTCCCTCCCGCGGTGGTAGCGAACGCGTCCCGACTATGCGATCAAGCAGGCGGAGCGACGCGGCTACGTCTAGAGCTGCTGGCGTCATCAAGCAGCAGCCCCTAGCTATATAACTGCGGCCTCATATAAGTGGCGCCTGGCTCCGAGCACGCGCGGGGAACCCGGGTTTCCGGACTTCACGTGCTGTGTTTCTTAGGGCCCCCGACTCCCTCCTGTATATATATATATATATATATATATATATATATATATATATATATATATATATATATATATATATATATATATATATATAACTCGCTTGTGCGCGCGCCGCTATACACGAGCCAAGTCCATGGTTTCCCTCATCGATCAAGGAGGAAAGCCCCTCGCTGCTTGAGTGGTGAACCGCATGCTAGATGTGTTGACTCTCGCTTAGTCCTGTCGCGGGAAAGGCGCACTGGGAAGTGACGTTCCCCTCGTTTCGAGAAAACGTAGTCTCGTCGCACGCCTCCACGACGATTGTACGTCTCGAAAGCGCGCTGACCTCATCTGGCGGTTGCAGCGACCAGGCGCTTTCCATCTGTGCTGTCAGTCGCTAGATGAAGGAACAGCGCTACTAGGCGGGACGAAAAAAGAAGGGGAACATCCGCGGAGCTTAAAATTTAATAATAAATTACAGTCGTTAGTGCGATGTCTGTGTACTCCCTCTTGTTTTGTTCCGCCTGGTAACGCTGCTTGTTTTTTGTTTTTTTGTTTTTCTCAAAGCACTGACCCTTGCTCTGTAGCATCGCCGTTGATGGCGCCTTGCCGATAAGGTCATTATGGGTTTAAAACTTAGTCAGCAACCACTGGATGTTGATCCTCAAGGTCAAGCAATAGCTTCGCGGAGTACCTAGCGAAACATGCTTCTGGGGCACCTATTGCATGGTTAGCTCCATTGGTTATTGCTGTGAGACATCGAGGTACTGTGACGTTGCACTGCCTCCCGTATCAGCCCGTGTTCAAGAAGCAAATGAAAACGCATGAGAGGACACATGTTGTGCACTGGTATCAGGATCGGCCTACCAAGCAGCCTTTGATTATGCTGCCTCCAAGAGCGGCTCAGTTTACTTAACCAAACCTCAGTCGACTCATGGCGGGAGAAAACTCGCCGTGAGATTACTTGGAGTGAGATTCTTTTATCCAAAGTCGACGTCCCTATAGTCAGGCCCACAGCCTACAAGGAAACTGGACAGTTCCTCGTGCAGCGTTTTTGGATATACGAGACCCCAACAAGTATCCTGATCTTCCACCGTTATTTTGCCAATGAAAGAACGACTTTGCGTGTCGCTTTAAGCCGACTGGACGACGAAGCATTCAGAGGAGACAGATTCTGGGAGACCCAACCGCGTGCTGTGACCCACCAGAGCCGTGCTGCGCTTTTTGAAGGCGACTGAGCTCTGCGACCGCCTGTTATTGCGCGGTGAACGCCGTTGCAGGTGAGCGCGCGTATCACTTGCTCTTCCTTTCCTTCTGCCTTCACAGCTTTTCTTTATTTTCTGTCCTCCTCCGTTTCCCACAGTGTTGGGTAGCAAACCAGCTGGGTTAAGCTCCCTGTCTTTCCTTTTCTCTCTCTTTCTCTCTCTCTTTCAATCGAAGCGCACTGCCTTCAAACACAAAGAAATGGGTCACTTAGGGATGCGCTGTAGATTACATTTAGGTGGGCGCGTCGAAACTTTCGCTGCACGCTTTGAGCGCTACGCTGACGAGCGTTCTTCCTTCTTTATTAGTTTCTTTCTGTATTCTTTGTGCTCCGCTCCCATCTAAATGCGGCCACCGCTGCCTGAATCGAACCTGCAACCTCGAGCTCAGCAGAGCAACGCCACAGCCACTGCGACAGTGCTACTGCGCCGTGTCAATGCTGAAATCTGCCGCTAGGGTAAGATGCACTACTAACTGTCACTGCTTGCCCCCTTCGTTACTGTCAGTCCGAACTTCGAGCAGAGGTGACCTCGCAATAGTGAATGCGAATGCAGCAACGGTAATTGTTGTCTATACACGGCCTGCTTTGTGCGATCTAAGCCACTCGGGCTCAACGTTGACATCTCGTTGAATCCGACCTATATAGATGTTGCCTTGATCAGAAGTGTATTGTCCTCTCTCTTTGCTTTCGAGCCAGAGAAAAAAAAGGAAACGTACGAAACGGATCTAAATGAATATGAATGAAGGCTAGTAGACGTGTGGTTATGTCAGGTACAAAATAGCAATTATGTAGTGAGATCGCCCCTCATACCCTTAACCGCGCAGTCCAGGTGCTTTCTGATGGCGGGCCACAGAAATTTTCAGAGCACCAGAATATAAGGGAGGAAAATATTAAGACGGTACGGCTGCGAAAAACAGTCAGTCTGAGGCAACGAGCAAGACTTAGTGGAGCGGTCACTCTCAGGCGTGAAACCCAAGGCACGGATATGAGGCAGGCGCATCACGTTCCCGTGTATAGAAGCAGGAGCTACGCCATACGAATGGAGTGGGAAACTGCCCCGGGGCTGTGTGTCTGAGTTCTGAGCCTAGTCCCCTCTTCTTACCTCCATCCCCTCCTTCCTTCCTATAATCTTCGCTCTAGAGGAGAACCCGTCTACGCGCACTGAGGCGAGTGCTTATACCATTTTCTTTGCAAACACGAAGCTTCTGGATTGACGCACAGAAGAGGAGTTGTTCTTCTTCTTCTTTATCTCTCTCTCTCTCCCTGCAAAACACTTTGTTTGAATCTATAAAACAGTCGGTATTAGATTCAATATATGATAGTCTTTTTCTTTGAATATTCATATCCGACTTGATTCGAGAACTTAAGTATTCGAAACCCCTGTTTTTAAAGGCCAAGTCTTCCTTTCTTATTTTCATTTGTTTCCTTATTTTACGTACTGATATAGACGGTACGTGATTCGGAGCGATGTTACGAATGGATTCGCAATAAATCTCCCAAGTGTTGCAATCACATCGCATGGCCGTTGCAGAAAGTGGCTGCACGCGCTTATACGCAGTTTTCAAGCGAACCTTGCATTGCCTCACAAGTGGCGTTGTCGTGGCCACGCAAGAACACCCAGTTGCTCCCAGAGCCGAGTGACTGCGGGAAAGGGCGCCTTGATTGACAGCTGCGTCGGCGCCGGAGCGCGAGTTATTAGCAAGAATTCCAGCTGCACAGGCGCGCGCTCACGCCCCGCGCGCAACCAATCAGAGCCGTTTCGTTTCCGCCGGGGAGGGAAAGGGCAGGAAAGGGCTCCGCGTGCACTGCGCCGGCTTCGTTTTCGTTCAGTTCTGTCTGAGAAAACGGATGGGACGGCCACGCGTTGTGCCTTCCCCCGAGGAATGGGCAGCGTTCGACGAGCGGCGGCTAGAACTCGCCCTTGAAAGGGCTCACCCGGCGCGCCAATCCATTCATTATACCCGCCCGAGCCCAGGCAATCCGACAGCAACGAGAAGAAGATCCCGAGCTGAGGGAGCGGAACGCCGATGCAATGCGGCACCGTTACTTGTGGGTTACTTAACAGTGACGAAGGTCAGGTGCACCCAGGACAAATTTCGCTTCCCGCCATTTCCCGGCAGGGGAAGAGTTGGTCATTTTACTTTATTTATTTATTTATTTATTTATTTATTTATTTATTTATTTATTTTTATAAGTAATTAAAAGATAGGTTGGCACCTTTAGTGGCGCTGGCCTCACCTCACCTCTCCGCACAGCAAACTAAGTTAATATCGTTAAAGAAAATGCGCAAGGCTCAGGGTAGTCGAGTATCACGAACATTTGCGAAATTTCTCGCACGAATTAAGGAAGGGATGCAAGAAAGTAAGAGACGCTCGCAGCACCGTAATAATATTTGGGGTTTTACGTGCCAAAACCACTTTCTGATTATGAGGCACGCCGTAGTGGAGGACTCCGGAAATTTTGACCACCTGGGGTTCTTTAACGTGCACCTAAATCTAAGCACACGGGTGTTTTCGCATTTCGCCCCCATCGAAATTCGGCCGCCGTGGCCGGGATTCGATCCCGCGACCTCGTGCTCAGCAGCCCAACACCAGCTCGCAGCACCGTAAACAGCACCCAAAGGCGCACCCAAAGAAATACCAAAACACGCGCACAAGTTGACAGATCTGCCGACGACACGGCTGACGTATACACTCATAGATGTATAACACATGACGGTGCCGCGTGCATAATCCGGTAAATTCAACGAATCGTTTGTTTATTTATTAGAAATTTATTTCGGCCATGGCCATTCCGGAATTTATAAACCTGTAACTGGCCGTTTACGACGATTACCTTCAACTTCCCAACATTTACCATAAGGTTTGTAGCTACGAAGTTAGTTATTCTGGTTTGTTCGATTAGCGAATGGATTACTTTGATTTTTCTTGCTAATGAAGCTGGCCTGGACAGATAATTCATCTGTTGTGATGTAATTCGGGTAAAGCTTGTTTCCTTCTTTTTAACATTTACGTATGCACGCATGTATGTATTCATGCATGTATGTCATTGATGTATTATCTGTGTGATGTCTTGAGCAACATGCTTGGCATCTTTTCCCCTATTTCCCCTATGTTGTCCTTGGTGTCAGTGTTTGTTGGCCTCATATGATACGCTTGGCATCTTGGCAGTCGCTCTTCTTAAATCCCCGTTTTTTACACTTTTCATGGACGCTACTGCCCAAAATCCGTGCTCAGTGCGGTAACCGAATGCGTCATGGAACGCACGTACCGGCCATCTCGAAATCAATAACGGATAGAGCTGCAAAGACGGCCGAGCCTTTCCTCCGGGATCTCGCGATGGACGACTCCACTGATCCGCTTTCCCGATGAGCTTATCAAGACCCCGTCTACACTCACCCACCATCACCAGCCTCACGCCAACCCCAAAACACGGCGTTCGCAACATAAGAAAAAAGAATTTAAGCCATATTGGTGGTCGCAGCTCGAGTGCCTTTGCCGTGGTTACAGTATAGGCTTTACGGAAAGAGGTTACGTGCTTCATTTCAGGGCGTTATAGACTTCAGTGTTCAAGGCGGTATCAAAGGCTTATGTGAAAACGTACAGCAGATTAGCCGGTAGGGCTGGGAATGTAGGATGAAAAAGCTTTCGAGCTTGCCATAACTTTTGGTCAGAACGCAAGTAAAAAATGAATGATGGCTACAATGCGCTTAACCGAGATACTCTACGTATCTCTAACAATAACCGTGGAGGTAAGCCAGGCAGGGAGGGGTGAAGCATGCTCCGACTTAGGAGATTGCACACGAAACTACCTTTGCAGCAAAAGGTGCCATAGAATCGAAGAAAAGCACGTGAACGTGCGAACTCGAGGTGGCTTTTACAGGGCCTGGTTGAGGCATCCCGCTAGAAAACACGGGTACAACAAACGGGAATACTAAATTAAAGCTGCTTTATAACATTACGCTCCGCCCATAGGAAACAGGCCACTTTTGTAGTGAGCGGAGGCCCAGGTAAGTCCGAAAAAAATATATATACAGTAAGAAAAGACGAGTGGCCGTGCCGCCTTACGTTGCCTGAGCAATTTTGCCGTGACGTCACGGCGTTTGCGTCTACTTAGGTCTAGTTACTTATTTATCGGTAGAAAAAAATATTACGCAAAAGCCCCTCTGGGAGTTGTATAAGTATGCGCAACCATTGCGCCACTTGCTCATCTCCACGCGGCCCTGTGCCATTATCAATGTTAAGAAATTTGATACGACAAGTATAACGACAGATGTGCGGCGACACGAACTGCTGCGGACGGCAGCGTAAGGGGGATTCATGACGCAAGCAAAGTACTGCAGGTGGCAGGGCCAGATGCACTGATGACGTTCAGGTCATTATAAGCCGTTATCGGTCTTTAGTGCCTTACCCATCCGCCTCGAACCATTATCAACTGTGATCAACCATACACCGGCGGCGGCTGCATATAGCCAACATCTCCTAGATAGCACGAGGCCTGTGCAGTTCGATCCATGACGTCATACTACCTCGCCCGACAGTCATATAATCCAATGGGGATGCTCCCGAGTGAGCCGCGGTGATTTTTACGCCAGCGCTTTCGTCACGCCGGGAACCACAGTGGAGGTTTCGGTCCAATTAAGTAGCATGACGTCATAAAGAAGAGTGCACGGGCCTGCTATCTAAGAGGCATTGGTATGGCGCGGCCGCACGGGCCTTATCCTAAGGGCAATTTGCTACGGAGGCCGAGTACCGCGAATGCTGATAGCTTCGTGAGCGCTGTGCTCTCGCCGCTTAGGCACCGTTGAATAGAGAGGCAGCACGAAGGGGAATTCGCTCGCTGCTGCGGGCCTTATCTTGCTACAGATTGCCTTACGTGACGGACGGACGGAAGGACGGACGGGCGGTTTTCCTCGTTGGTGCAAACACAGAAATGCTTACTCATTTAAAAGGGCTACATTACATCCCAAAGGAACGAGAAACTCAGCCTGACAAATTCCGATAAGAACTTCGGCAGCAAACGGCCCAAGTATGCAAAAAGTACTTGATGTCCGTCACGTCACAAGGGCGTATAGTGTCCCGGCGTGAAATTAATAATGGAAAAAGTTAATCCGACCTTCATCTTCTTTACTATTAATCAATCCTTTCTCTCTCCAAATAAATTGAGAAATACAATGGGGCAGAAACTTCCTACTGGGTATTATCATACAGTGTGTAGCATTCTTTGGGATTACTTATTAGGCTTATGTTCTGCTTCTTGAAACCAAGTCCGTCGTATTGACAGCTACTCCAAAGAATATCACGCACGCTATGGCGATCCTGTAAGTAAACTCGTTTTACCACCAATCGTTTGCTTCTTAAATTAAAGACGCTACACATGGTACATATCATAAGAAGCCAACAAACAGTTGAGTACTACTGACAGAAATTAATTGAGGAGTGCTTTCGTCATCGAGCAGGTGCTTGAATGTCCTGGGGAAGTCTCTAATCATGTCGTGCATTTACTTAAATTTCTCGATCAGCAAGGCTCTGTTGGCGATAATATTGATTCCTTTGAGATTCTCGAGCACTAGTCTATCACCTTAGCTTGACTTAGTATTTGCCTTTAGTGTCCCTTTAAAGTATGTAAGTGATGAGCTGCTGGTACCTGAGGTGCTGTGATGTGTACCTTATAATGCATCAGCATTAGAAGTGTCAAAATGGAAAAAAGTGTTTGTGACGAGTTTGTGGAGAGTGAAGAAGTGTTTATGAAACAAAGAAACTATAATTTAATAGAAATTAAAGTTGATGAGAAAGACAGCTAAATTTACTTTAATTTTGGTTTAATTTCCATTAATTTATGGTTCCTTTGTTTCATTTATTAAGCACAGGTAATTTCCCCTATGTTGTCCTTGGTGTCAGTGTTTGTTGGCATATTATGATATGACTAAAAAAAATCGGGCCCCTCGGTTAACCCCCTTTATTCTTGTTTACACATGGCACGTGTAACATACACTGTGTATATTAAAAGCCAAGCTTTTCTTTGCGAACCCCGCTGGGTTTCGTCGCCGTGTAAGCTGCAGTCTGACTGTTCCCTTGCCGAATAGGCCAACCAAGCACAGCGAAGCGCCACTGGGTTCCTCGCAGCACCACCAGATGGCGCTCGCCTCCGCGCATCCACGGCAGCGGAGTCGGCGGTCGTGCGGGGGAAAGCAAAAAAATAACCAGAAAGCGCGCCTTCGTGTGTGTGTACGTGTGTGTGTTTCGACTCCAGTGTGTGTGTGTGTGTTTCGACTATATAGCTTATATAGACTATATAGCTGCAACAAATCACGCCGCTTGTAGCTCGTCTGCGGCGTTCTTCTGTGTGGCGTGATTCGGCGGCACTTGGCTACGCCGTGCTCATCCGCTGGCTGAGTTACGTCACGTGAATGCCGCTTAAGGGAAACTCCGGCGTTTTTTACAGGGAAGCTGTATATAGCTGGCCTATTCGTCCGTGCGACCATCTGTCCGTCTGTCGCCTGTACTTAGAAAGGTCCTCCGGCGCAACCCCATGCGCATGCGCGAAAAAAAAAAAGGGGGGGGACAAAGAGAGCCATAAACGAGGTCGTTGCTCTCCGACGCAGCCGAACGAGCGCGCAGCAGTCTCTCCAGCTCCGAAATCAATAGGCCACGCGTCATACGTACTCCTGAGGAACAGGCAGTTTTCGATCAGCATAACCGCGAGCGGAACCGGGAACGTGCTCGTCTACGCCATGCCGATGCTGCAGCCAAGGGCACAAGAACAGGCTCGTGCAGCCGAGTGCGAGCATCAACTGCGTGCCGAGGATCCGGCATACCAACCCTTCGTTTAATGAACCGTTGGGATTAACCCAGTGATAAACACCGAGGCCGCACGTTCCACCTTCGCTGTTTAACGATCTGTATGGAGTGCTTGGGCGGTGATTTTTTAACCATATTAGGACATCTATATTTTAACCATATATGTCATTTTCAAGAGGCATTGACAGTCCTGTCACCGATAGGTTGGTTCAATTTGCTTAGAAAGTCTTCAATAATTTTAAATAACCAATAAACGAGATACCGAAACTGAAGCGGGTAGCTGCTTCGTGTGACGTCACGATGAGTCGATGCCGTCAGATCCTACACTACCACAATGTAAACACGCAGTACACGTTACGCTAACGCCAAAGAAGCGAAGCCGATGATATCTCCTGACGACACAGGGAGCTTTTATAGATTTTCCGAACTAAACAGCGGCGATTTCAGCGATGATTTCTGCGACAGTAGCTATGTAGTCTCTGACGTCACAAACACAGGGGGCCCTGTAAAAAGTCATGAGTGGGAACACAACCAATCTTTAAAATTCATTTTCAGGAAAAATAAATGACTTGCAGCCATTTTGTTTGGCACAGATAATCACAACGCAAAAAAACATATATTCGAGATTATATTAGGATCAGTGGACATCAAAAATTCGCCGGAGTTGCCCATTAAGCACATTCTCGCTTCTCTCTGGGCACAGCCGCAGGAGGAATATCACCTTGGACAGCTCCCAGTCTTCAGGTGCCTGTATATTGCAGCTGTTGCAGATATACCTATATAGGAATGCTGACCTCCTATATGACTGCGTATTAAACAAAAGGAACCAGAGCAGCCAGCCCATCGCAAGCGCCGCACTTGTTTGCAAGAGAAATATGAGGCGTCTATCATGCGTATATATAGTACATCATCCGTCAACCTTGACGTCAACAAGCCTAATATTGCTATAAGAAATACCTCAAGAAACTGATCCATACATTGAGTCAAATTATACTGCCTCGATAAGTAAAGAAAAAAAAACAAGTAGTCAACGCAAGCTGTTTACTCACACGCGAAAGATGCGTTCAAGAGACATTATTATAAACAAGTTTACTGTGCGGGCAGACACATACATGTGTCCAGCGCGCGATTTATTTTTGAAACCGTAAAACAGGCTCCGCCTCACAGTGACCATCATTCACAGAACTGCTGCGATATGAAAAACGGAAAAGGCAATAGCACTACTATAACGTCCGGAAAACCCGGATACAGCTTGGAAAACAAGAGCGCGAACATTTAATTAAACAAAAATAAGGGAAAACAAACAAGGGCAATTTGATAATGGCGAGCGAGAAACCCGTACACAGCAATGGTCGGGTGCGCTGTCAGCACACTAGCGCAGAGAAAGCTAGACGCAATATACTTACAATGACAGATACTGACGGTACGGTATACGTGCAGTGCCTGTTTCACATCGGAAGTGAAGCAGCTGCGCGCTAACACAGGCGCAAACTGGACAGCTAGGGCAGCTTGTCTCTGTCTTCTCTCTTTGCCTTGCTTTCCTGCCTCGAGGAAGATTGGAGGAAACGCAGGACATGCGCCGCACCTCTTTCATGTTGGTAACGGACTGAGCCGCACCCTTCTAGATGGGCACACGTATACGTCTCACCATGTTACAACTTACCGCGATCGAATCAAGCCATTACGCGACGTTACTGCATGAATAGCGAGAACGCGATATATCACGAAGTAACAGCAGCCCGCTCTGCAACCAAACGGAACGCTCCCCAAGCAGTGCACTGCCGTGCGCAAATCCAAGACAGAGGCAATGAACCGTTTCCCAATGAGTTCAGCTTCTAGAGCGTAACACCGCCTCACTGCAAACCTCTTGGAAAGTGGATTCGCGTAATTGCTTGGAGTTTCCTTCCGAGCCATCCAGACTTCGCCGCATACAGAGTAACACAGAAAGTCCGCCTGCGTAAGAAAATTGTCATTACGATACGAGGTCCTGCAGTACTACGTAACAATACCGTGGTTCTTGATTAGCGCGATGGTGATAACTCTCATCCCCAGTTGAAAACAACGGAATGCTCTCCAACTTGCAGTTGCAGCTGCATTGATCAGGCAGGTTGCAACAGGTTCGCGCACCATCTTAACGCACGGGAGGACTCTGAAGTTATTACGTGCCACATAACATTGACTAGTCATGCTCAAGTTTGTTCACTAAGCCGAGGCCAAGTTAGAACGCGATTGGATCCAAACCGCCTTTCTTGATACAGCAGATATGCGCTACTACAATTTTAGCTAGACTCTAAGTGAACAGGGTTGATTGCATTGAACATGCTCTTCTCTACATGCCACCCCCCCCCCCCCAATCGTTATGTTCACTCAATTCCTAATTCGCATATTCGGATATCAATGAAAGAAATAGAACGTTTGAAGAGTGAGAAGCACCCTTCCTGCACGTTCTCTTAGAAATATAATCAGGGGTCGCATCCTCACTTGCCTCCACTTAAGTCTGCAGTACTTCAAGATGCATTCTGCATGGCCAGACTCGAGGATCAAACCTCCGTCAAATTAAGGAAAGAATACGACTGAAATAGTTTTAGTGAAAGGAAAAAAGGCAAGCCACTTCCTGATATCCTCCAAGCTTGCCTTTTCGGCGACGCAATACGCACGTGTACTATACGAAGGTGCGAAAATCCACTCGGGCGGACACATTCGCGACTGACCTGGAGGCTGGACGCCGTAATATCCCTGCCTAATCCCCTGACCTGGCAGCAAAAGGGAACGTGGTTACCAAGACCACGCAAGGACACCAACGCCCGCAGAAAGCTTATTACGCCGGCGGTGCTGCTCTAACGTCGCCGACGCCGAGGTGAGCGTCCTTAGTCAGAAACAAAACAAAGGCCGCCCGGCTGCGCCTGCCAGCCAGCCGAGAAAGCAACGCAACGCACAAGAGGGGGCCTCCCCAGAAGCACTCTCCAGAGTTGCTGCAGCAGCTCGTGCTGAGGCGGCAGCGGCGGCGGCAATCGATATCTTGCGTGGGCCGCTGTAAGCTCCCGCCCACGCGGCACCCGTCCCGCGAGCGAAGCTCGGTCATTCACCATCTTCCCTTATCCGCCCATCCACGGCCGGAAAACCGCGTTCTCGAAAGAAAAATGCACCTGTTCGAGAGCCGGAGCAAGTGCTCACGGATATACGAACACAGTAAGGAGAGAAAGGGAAACGAAGTTGTGAATGAAAGCCTTCCGAGAGCGACGGCAAGTTCACGGGCAGCGCACGTGCGCTTGTATGCGTAGAAGTGCAGGAGTGGTAGCAGCAAGAGGCAGCAGGCAGCAGTGAAAACAGCAGAAGGAAGCGAGCTGCGTGGGCACGCTAACTAAGGTGGGCGTAAATCAAGATCAAGGCAGCATTTCCTCTCTTCTTTTGTACTTTTCTTTTATTTCCGACGCAGAAGACGACGACGCTGTATTTTCTCCCTTCGTTTCCCTAAGGTCATCGGCCTCCTCTTTAGGGAAGAGGCACGGGTTTCCCCCCTCCTTCCCTTTCTTCCTCTTTCGCTCTGTCTCTGGAAGCACGTGGAGGTTTGTGTGTCGTAAAGGAAAGGAGGCTGAGCAATCCTGTCGGCGGCTTCGGGTGGAGGTTTCGAGACGCGGGTTTCGGCGCGGAGCGCCGACGTGGCGTGGGACGTATAAGCGGGACGCCCACGCGCTCTCAGGCGCTTAATCTAGTCGGCAAAGGATGGACTGAGCGAGGGCTTTTTCTAGTTGCGCGCGCTGTTGGCACAACTCGTAATCGAAGCTAACAGCTAGCGGTCTTAGTAGCCGGTTATGTAAGTGCACATACGTCGTCGCAACAGCCGGACAAACTTCGATCACTTTGTCGAGCTTTATTTCCTCTATAACCTGTGAAGGGTACGTGCTAGCTCTTACTTTGTTGTGCGTCGTGCCGTTGTTGCCCCTCGTTTGTTCTGCATGCTGGCGAAATATGTATAGTGTGGAAGGAACTGCGAGCCTAAGGGAAAATGCGCGAGCAAAACTCGATCATTGCCATCACCAGGGAGCGATGATTGTTCCTTCCCTGCGCAATCTTTTGGTTTACGCTGCGATCAGTATGGAATCTGACGCACTATAAAGGAGTCCAGCGCCTTACTTAGCCAGCGCTCTGACGCTAAGCATTATTTGCCTCATTCCGGGGCACTCAGCGGCAGGTTAGTAGTGAGGCAAGTACGTATACATATTTCGTGTCTCACTGCCCTTCGCACATCTCTTATAAAGAGAAATAGATGACCGAAAGTGGAACTGAACCTCTGCCATCGAGTCCAGCAGCCCTATGCTTTATATAACCACTAGGCCACGATCGCACGCATATGTACTACTCTCGCGTCAAAGCCGACTAGCGCTTCGCGACGTTTCGTGCTTTTGACGATTCGAGACAGTTCGCGCTTTGAGAGGCTGTGTTCGAGGGCCGTGTTAGACTGCACCCCCGCCTCCGCGATGGCCCCACAGAGACCCAGTACTTTCCTCGTAGCAACTTACACAACGTAGAAGCTGTGCGACGCTCTACCGCCTTCATGATCAGCCCACGTCGAACAGGTTTTAACGTCTCATCTCCGGTGTGCAAACGTTGCTTTAACGTACACCAGACGACATAGCCATAGGTAGACGTACGATTGTATGAAACGTTGCCACTGATCACGTCAAAATCCATGTTTCTCTCGTTTACGCTCGTCCAGTACCTGTGTAGAACCAAACATTCGGCATGTTGCTAGCTCGCGTCGAGTTAATGGCCGAAGTAAAAATCGTGCCTTGGGTGTCACACGATCGTTGTCCCCGCCGTCTTGCAGCTGTCGTCACACACACGCTCGCGTTCGACACTATCTTTTCGTCTTACACAAACACGGTGGTCCACCTTTCAACTATTTGCGTAATCCCAAACAGCGCTGGATTAGCCAGGTACCAGAAAAATGCTTCGCATATCGTCGATTCCCACAGTGTGTGGGATTGCTTCAATATGTTTTTTTTTCTTGCATGTTTTTTTTCTTGAGAGTTTAAGCTTTATTTGGCTCTTCTCCAGAGTTCGACGTCTGTCGGTTTATCACCGAGTAAACAGGGCTGATTCCGGGGACAGCGTAATCAAGGCTGATGACTTAGTTCACTGATACTGAGTCCTTGCAAAGGTTTTAATGTCGCTCGTAGCACCAGCCACCAACCAAAGGCGTGAGTGAGCCGGTTCTGATAACGCTATCGCATTACAGTCGCTCCGCATACGGACCTAACTTTTTTGCAAACTCCGAGTTTAGCAATCGATGTCCCACCGATTAGACGCAGCGGCGGGTTTTTCACACAACCAGCTTTTTTTTCACGGTGCAACGGCGCATGCGCCCTGCTCTAGCAGATTAGTCGCGAAACGCTTCGGAAGGGACGTGGGCGCGGTCTAAAATCGGGGGAAAGTTCTCCGAAAAAAAAATAATGCGCCAGGTCGCGCACTGCAACAATCACTCGTGCCGTGCACAGCGTCGGAACTCCACTGGTAGCTCGGTATACGTCGGTGCGCTGCTGAAAACGTGTGTAGCGTTAAGACTGCAACTCAGCTTTAAAACAGAAAGCGGCCAGAGCTTCATCCGGACAACACCGTGAACTTGAATGAGCGCAGATGTGTGAGTTTTGCTACGTTTTGACGTTATTTCATATGAGCGACGCGCCGTTTCCACAATATTCGAAACTTACAATGATCTGTGGCTGCAAATGCACCGCTTTGACAAATCCGACGCGGAGGGATGCGCTCGAAGTCTTCTTGAATATGGAAAATGTCTAAAGAATGTGTGAAAGGAATACAAGACGCTAGGTGCAAGAGTCGACATCAGCGACAACAAACTCCGAGGCAGCCCCGTCGGCAGACGGAACTCGGAGTGCCTTTATCAGCCGCACTTTTAGCACAACAGCGCATTCAAGCTTGCAGCACAATTCCAATCGTAAGTTTTTCAAGATGTGTGCGACACATTTTAAATATAATTACTTTCATCAATGCATTTGCGGTAGATGCACAATCTTGGCGTACACAATTGTGTACATAGCGCCTTAAAGAGTTAATTAATGGGCCAAGCAATGTACGAAGCACCTTGACATCACTGCAGGCTTTTTAGTTCCAACCCTTCACTTAGCTATCTGCCCATGATGTACGCGTATGTTGGCATTACCAGCCGAGAGAAAATCAAGCTCACTCTTTTTGGATACCAATCTTAGCTTGGCGAACTTGGTGAAGTGAGGTATTCTTGATCAGCTGTTTCATTCTTTCATGAAAATCTGTTCGCACTGAGTCAGGTGTCGCAATTTCAATATCACAAAAATGGCCCGAAGTGGCAGAATATGTATTGGTAGATCAGTCACAACACCACTTTGCTCGAGCAAAGTTTCGTTAGAGCTATAACGGAGTCCAAGCTTGCTTACTGAATCAATAAATGCAGCTTTCGCTGGTGAAGGAATGACAGGACACTGAGTGCAAGCAGAACTCAGAAAAGGGCTGCTGCATCAGGTTGTCTAAAATCATGTCACGGTGGGCAGGGGGTAGTGGCTTGGCAAAGAATTACATGTAGGTGGGCAAAAACAGCGGCCGAGCGTGCCCGCGTCTACAGCGAGGCTGCCTCGGTTGTTCTCCGGTCACGGAAACCGAGAGCTGAACTTGTTCCACCATCTGGGGCAGTGGAGTCCATGCTATGGAGGAGCGCAGCACAGGCACATCACTCACAGCACATATTGGCAAAAGCAGTGCGAACATCCAATACGGGCACATTCGGCGTTACTTTACGATGACGGCGCCGTGCACTCGTTATTGGGAAGCAGCAATAACTATTCGTCATGAGATGATAGCTGCAGATTTTCATGAATGCAGTGTCACATGCTGCGCTAGAAGGGCTGTTTGCAAAACGCTCTACTTGTCCATCCAGGCGCTGAACAGTTCTAGTAATTTGAAAGCATACGCAATTGTTTCGATACAAGCATGGTAGAACTCATTGTCGTAGAACTCGTTGTACCCCAGCCGCGCGTAGTCGCGCGGGCTTTATCTTGAAAGCGACCTGCTTTGGGGGGCACAGTCTAGGTAAACCGACGGCTTACCTTTGCGTGTGCTGTGTTCTCACCGCTCAGTTTGCGTTGAAGCGATATACAGCACGAAGGTCACTTCGCTTGCTGCTGCTACCACGATTCCTCACGCCAGCGTTTTGCCAGCGAGTGTCCACAGTCATCGAGTGGGAAGTGTTCATGTTTGTCTCTGTGCGCTGATACCACGCTAGGTAATTTAGATAGTTAGCGAATGTTTACAAAAGGGCGTTCTACTCCGGCATCTGCTGCGTATGGCGCGGCTGCGCGAGCCCTGTCTTGAATATGATCTGCGATGCGGACAGTGTAGGTGTCAAGGCTTAGCAAGGGCCGAAAGCGTCGTGTGCGCTATAGCACCCATACGCTTGCGCATCATCCGCGTTTACGAAATGAAACATCACTGTAACTTTTTCTATATCAGCCTCAAGTCTTATGTACGGCGTAAACGTGAATGTACAGGCTCACTTTACAGAAGCATGCTAGAACATTGGAAAATGTCGCAAACAGTGCGCAGGTTACGGCTAATAAAGCTTCATGCTTCACAACATAGCTACGGTTCATGTTGTAAAGGCTACCGTCAAAATAAACCTACTCACGATATTATCATTGACCTCGGAAAAGCACCTCTGCATGTGAATATGCGAACCCAGTATGAAGTTTTATTGCATCACTGTACAAAATTCAACGTCTTACTGCATTAAATTTCGTCAAGCCATGCGATCTTATTACAATTCCATGAAGATTCATAGCGCTACACGAGCATTGCGGTAAAACCGGTGGTAGACGTAGGACATCATGAAATCAAATGTATGCGTGCACAGTGCGCTTGTGCATAACGTGAATGTAACCATTTGCCACCGCTCCGTACATGACTGAGTCTCAGAGTGCGAAATTCGGCCATATTGCGCGACGTCGTTACAAATTTGACGAGCTTCAACGCAGTGCTTGTGCACTGCGGTAAAGCCTGCGACAGAAGTAAGACATCATGAAATCAAATAAATGCGTGCATAGTGCGCTTGTGCATAAGTAGAACATAACCATTTCAACCAAGGTCTGTATCCGAGGTAATTGGTACAGCTACATTTCAGGCAGGTAAATCGCTAATAAAGCACGGACAGCGGAAAGAATGAGGACGTACAGAGTGTTCTGTATGTCCTCATTCTTACCGCTGTCCATGCTTTATTTGCGCTTTACCTGCCTTTAAGTGCAACCGCTTGCTACCGCTCCATACAAGATACAGTTTCAAAGCATGAAAGTCGGTCGTATCGTGTGACATCGTTAAAAATTGTTTAACTTCACCGCAATGCACAAGCATTGCGGTAAAGCCGTGAAGTAAGGTATCATGAAATCAAAGAAACGCACGCATAGTGCGCTTGCGCATAAGGTGAATGTAACCGTTGCTACCGCTCCGCACAATATTCAGCCTCGGACCGTGCAATTTAACCATATTGCGCCATGTCGTTACAATTTTGTCGAACTTCACCGCACTATCACAAGCGCTGCGGTAAAGCTAGCGGCAGAAGTCGGACTGCATGAAATCGCATGAATGCACAGAGGGCGCTCCTGTTCGCGACATGAAATAAAAAAATACCCGCAGTGGTTGCTTAGTGGCTGTAGTGTTGAGTTGCTGAGCACGAGGCCGCGGAATCGAATCCCGGCCACGGCAGCCGCATTTCGATGGGGGCGAAATGCGAAAACACCCGTGTACTTAGATTTAGATGCACGTTAAACAACCCGAGATGGTCAAAATTTACGGAGTCCCCCACTACGGCGTGCCTCATAATCAGAAAGTGGTTTTGGCACGTAAAACCCCATAGTTAATTATTAATTGAAATGAAAACACTCACTGCCCCTCTGCCTCAAACTGACACATCTCAATGCATCTGTTTCAGGCAGACTAGGTGATGTTACAACTCCGTCAAGCTTCACAACACAACGCAGCATTGCCATAAAACTCTCAGCAGGTAAGGTTTTACGAAATTTAATGAATGCATGTACAGCGCTTAAGCGGAAGTGGGTGAATGCAAACATTCATTCTCCTCTTTGCACAAAGTCATTGCATAGCTGTTTGAAAAGAAGGAAGCGCTGTGCGGTGCATTAAGCTGTATCAACGCTTACACACTTTATAGCAACACTTAAGGATTCTAAAGGCGACACGCTGTAGATAAAGGATAAAAACAATAAATAAGAAACGATTTCGATCATGAGATCAATGAAAACATTCATTTCCTTTCTGCACACAATTGACAGCAGTTATAAAAAAATTGAAATTTCATGGAACCCCTAGAAGATATATGCAACTTTCAGATAATAGCATGTACATGCCAAAGACAGCATCAGCTGTTAAAATTAAGAAATATCCCTAAACTCCTTATAGTCCATCGCTCCCTTTGTTCCGGAATATGCAAAGCACTGCGAGCTCTCTCTGCTGTAGCCTTTTTGGCGCGACTCGCCTGTCTCACTTCGTCAGAGCCATTGCGAAGAAATAAATAAGATGCAACCAGTTTTATACACGAGCTTGAAGTCAGACGTCATTACTATCTGGGTGCCCCCGATAACTGACATGATGTCAAGTAACCTCCGCCTCTCCAACTATTCCCTGCCTCCATCCAGTCCTTTTGCACATTTCTTGCTTATAATATAAGCAGAGAAGTTATGCATAATATACGTAAGCTCCATTCAGAAATGATAAGTGACTCTGTACTCATGAAGGCCAGAAGTGGCTTCTGGGTAGACTCCATGGGGGTGGCGATCTCTCTTACACGAATAAGAGAAGCTTGCTTAGCGTGTTTGCTTAGCATGCTTGCTTCCATGTACAGATACTTGTGTAATGTATCTAGCTTAGTACCACGTTGTTATGGTTTTTACGTTTCCGTTACTTTCACTGTGCTAAGCAGTCAGTGTGTAGTAATAAAAATTTATGAATGCTTGTGCCTATAATATATTTGTTATGGCGAAAATAACTGTTAATGCTTTGGTTGTAAGGATGCTTGTTTGCAGATTAACAGCTTGACATTCATTAAAAGAAGGTCCCGCTGCGAACAATACTCTTGCTTGTTATTTTGAGGCATCAATGAAGAACTCTGGGCATGCATATTTATATTTCAATTCCAGATAGTGCAGTTGCGTATACTCGCATGCACACCTAGCACATGCTTCGAAGTTTAAGAAAATTAGGTGTACTTTATGCACTGCCACTGTCAAGGTGTGAAATGCTTATAAGGCGTCAATAAACGATTGTCAAGGATTGCTATATCGAAGATCTTGCAGCAATGTTTCTAACACGTATTGTGAATGGCAGTCAGCATGTTGGTCGTATAAATAGATCAGAGTATTCGACATGTCGTCTACTACAGTGTGGCAGTGTTGTTCAGAATCGGACTGAACCTTAGGAAATCACATAATTCCACTAAGTGACGCACTTGACTGTGTATGGAGAGAGTGAGGGATGAGGAGGGAGGGGGGCTAGGCCAGCCGCATACTGACACAGACATTTCGGGGAGGAGGGTGGGGGCGACGTGTCCGGTGTGTGTCCCCGGGCCACGCCACTGATGTTGCTACAGGAGCCGAGTACTTGGGACATATCTCTTAGTCAACTTTAGGCGATCCCTAAACCTAGGTTCAGAATTGTGTAAGGGCCACTCCATCTCAAAGTCTCCAAAGAGACAGTTCCTGTGCCCGGGTAAGGTTACGGGCAAGGAAGCAGACATACTGGGAAATTAAGGCACATATATATCTGTCCCATCAGAGGTTAAATTTTAGTGTGTGGGGGCGAGCATGGCAATCAGAATACAGCTAGGTGTCGCAGATGAGGAAGGTGATTGAGACATTTGGTCTGCTTAAGTGGTTGAACCAATTGTACTTGTACTTATAGCCCTTGTACTCAGTACACCTCAATACCGAGATGTGAGAACTTGTAGTGTATGTGGATTTGACAGATTTGTAGCACTCTTGTCATTTGTTTGAGCTGCTTTACTGCAGCAAGTTATTAAGACTTTGATCGTAAGTGATCGAGAGTGATTTGCAATATTGTGATGTTGGTTGCTGTACTGATGGACTAGATGGCATTGTATGAGGCTTGCAATTCAAGTGGTAATTGGTTGGCCGTTTCTGCTTGTACGTGAAGGAAAATCTAAAAGGTGGATGAGAAGGACTCACATAATCTTCTGTTATGCTTTATGCTTTTAATAATATTTTGTTGTCTTCTAATATCGAACAGTAACTATTATTATACCGGAACGCGTGCCAGTATAGTTGAAAACGTTTTGCGATAATATCCTAAATTAAGATGTGTTCCTTAACTAACGTGCAAGACAAATTCGTTTTATGTAGTAAGTTCAATGCATAGTCTAGTGAGATTCGATGTACTTCGATTGTTTCTAGTTTAATTTATTAAAGTGACGTCACTCTCCCGTGCGGTGCAGAAAGCGTTTCTGTGTGGAGTGGTCCTGGGGGGCCGCGCGGCGCACGAGGCGCTGCCCTTCTTTGTTTTCTCGCTTTCACTCTGCATGCTATGGTGATGATGATAATGATACTGGAAGAAACGACACCGAAACTGCACATAGTGCGACGACGTGTACCGAATGCTTCACAAGCGCATTTTACGAACCACGCAGGAAGTTTGCCTAATATCATGAAAACCCTTAACGTAACACAATGTCGACGATCTGAGGTAAAAGGGGAGCATATTACACGTGGGCAAAGTTTAGAAAGGAAAGCGCTCGTCCTCGTGTAGCTGCTCTTCTCCGTCCCTGTTTGTTTGCGCACAAAAACTTTTAAGATGAATCTGTTCCAACTAGGCCGACTCGCAGTTTAGAGTGCGTCAGTTGATCACAGCCTTTGTGAAAAACTCCATGAGCAAGTGCTTGAATGCGTTATATGGCCGTTATCAGCTATTTTTCCCAATGTGCCTAGATAAATCTACGCACCACCGACTTAATATTTGGTGAAAATAAGGGGCATGTTAAGCGTAACGTGTGGGAAAACGCTAGCGTTGCAGTAATTATGAGCTTTAGAAATAAATACACAACCCTCATTTTCTCCGTGTGAGGTTCGCAGTCGATTTCCATGATGTCTTCGGTGAAATAAACGAGATGTACTTTGTTTATATTTTGTGAATATAAGGGAAATGTTATGGGTAATGTGTAGGCCAAGTGCTCCGGAGTGTTATTGTTCTGTGAATGGCTCAGGATTTTGCCAACTTTACCGAAAGAACTGTAGTTGCCGCCAAGAACAACTTTGTTGCAAGTGGGGGGAAGTACTTGACGTGGTCAATTAGCATACGAAGTTAAATTTGTGTTGTTAAATTGTAGACGCGGTAAAAATTGCTTCAGCAAGTGCTTGAAAGCGGGATAGAGCAGACCGTTATTCGCTGCTTCCCAGTGTCTTAGGATAATTGTGCATGACAAATTGGCATTCAGTGGAAATTGAGGCCATATTAAGCGCGATGTGTGAACATAATGTTTAGCGTTTTTGGGCTAATTCAATAATTGCAAATAATTACTGAATGCTCTATCGTTTTCTGCCTATTTTCATGCGTTCCACGATACACTATATGCAATTACCTGATGACTCTGCGAACTAAACGAAGGACTTCTTTTGTATTTGGTGAAAATAAGGAGAAAAATGTGTAGGCAAATCTCAGGCTGTGTGGGTCAATTGCGGCCTTTCGAGCAAATTACGTATGCAAGTGATCTGGAACGTTACAACTCAGTTTTGTTAACCGCAGAGAATTTTTCCCGCCATTCTATAACTACCACCGTGACGAACTTTGCTTTTCTTGGGGGGGGGGGGGGGGGGGCTTTATAGCCAACTAGTCTGCATTGTTAAATGTGTGTTCATAAATTACAGCCGATGTAATTCATCGAATGCTCGAATGCATTATGTGGCTATTATCCGACATGTTTCCCAATGTTCCGAGAAGACTCTACGTCACAGCGTGTTCATAATTAAAGAAAATCGGGGGCGTGTTAGGCGCAGCGTGCGCGAAACGTTAACGCTTCCGGAATAATTAGGAGCTTTGCATATAATTACTCAACCGTTGCTTTCGCCCTATTATCAAGCGTTGTGCGAGACGCCTGTGGTGCCCTCAATGAACTACACGGGTCACATTGTTTTATTTCGCAGCTATAGGGGGAAGGTTATGGGTGATGTGTAGGCAAAGTTCAAAGTGTGTCGTTGAATTACAGCATAAAATTTATACCGCCGTATTGGGAAAACTATGAATCACCAAAATCAATTTCTGTTGGATTTGGGGAACATTTTGTATGATGTGCGTGCGAAGTTAAATGCGCGTGGGTGAAGAATAGCCTTGGCTAAAAGTTTATTCAGCAAAAGTAAGAGCAGCTGGGCGAGTTGGTGCAGTAACATGATGAAGCAATTCTAAAGACAAACGCAAGGAGAAGAAACAAAAGCGTCTGAGTTGTTGAAAGTGTCATGTGCTGCTAACAGTGCAAACGGGTAGGTCATATGCAGGCAATGTTTTAAAGTACGTGGATTAATCACACGCAGCCTAAATTCCAAATGCAACTGCTCGAAGAAAAAAAAACATATTCTCTGGAAATTGGGCTGTCATTCTGCAAGGTCGCAGAAGTCTGAGGCTGTCTGTTTTTGATTGTGGGAAAACTTTCAGACTTCAGTAATTCCTACAGCGGATGGCGTCCTCTTCAACGACGTGCGTAATAGGCATGTATGATACGTGCCTCAACATTATTAGTTTTCTTTTTAAGAGGCAACGCTAGCAGATAACAAAATCACTGCTTAATTTACATTTATAATTGATGAAAACATAGCCACTTACATGCAAATGTATGCTGCAGTCATGCGAGTGTTGCCTTTTTTTTCCGCTACCTGGACATTACGCACGCGAACAAACTTGTCAGCACAATTCTGAGGGCATGTTCTAATGCGAAATGGAAGTCGCCTAGTACACAACGCATAACTATTCGCCTGCCGAGACCTACGGTTCCGCATTGTCGTTAGTCGGTATACAGTTTGGTGAAACTGAACTTCATCCTGACCATTCGTTTCTGTGGCACCGACGACCATGGACCCGATCGACGCAACAAATTATCCAGGCCAGAATCTTCCTGAACAGAGCGGTGAGAACTCCTGTTCGTACCACTGCCGGCCTCCCGCAGTACTGAGACCAGCATCCCTTGTCGTGGTTACTCCGAACCGCAGTCTCGAGTCGCTGGCGCGCGCTCCTAAGCCAAGAAGTTTTAATGAACTGTTTCAGCGCTTTCCCATTTAAAAAAAAAATAGAGAAAGAAAGAAAAGAAAGCAAGTAGTATTTCCAGTTGAACCAATTGATTGGGTTCAACTGTGTCCAGTTGAACCCAATCGGACCCAACTGGACACAGTTGTGCCCAAGTGGTCTCTCAATTGTACTCGTTGGGATAGGGGGGGAAACACTACATGGGTCCTAAACCTTTATGTGACACGGATATACTTGAAACTCCTTTCGAGATGCATACTCATGCGCGCACACTTTATGGCAATTTTCTTCAACCACATAACCCACCATTTACCACTTCACTAAGAGATACATGTACGGCGCTACTTATACAGGGCTAGCATAAATGATTCATTCGTTTTGAAAAGGCTATATTTTTCAAAAGTATTACGCGTACACACATGAAATATATATGAAAAGAACCACAAACTCACCAAGTTTGTAATGTGTGATTCTGGGGTACGGGAAATCCTCTTGCAGGCATGACAGTTGGGAGAGATTCTTCGTGTTCCTGCTTTCTTTTGTCCGTCTCTCCGTCATTTGTTTATTTACTATTTTCTTTCCTATTTGTTTCCTATCTTCTCTTTTCATTCCCTCCTTCCGAAAGGGTAGGCAGGCATCGTGCCCCTCTCGGTGGCAGTTGTCAGCTTGCTCCCTCCCTGTTTCATTTGTGTGCTTATATGCTTCCATAATAAAAATAATAATAATAATAATAATAATAATAATAATAATAATAATAATAATAATAATAATAATTGAACATTTAGCCTTTTCAAAACAAACGAATAATTTATGATAGCCCATATGTCATAGCAGAATTTGGGTGCCAGTGGTTCATTAGAAATTGTTAAAGTGTCAAGGTAGATTGTTTCTCTCCACTGACTACACTAAAATACAAAGAACTTTTATTTGAAGACACGTTATAATTATGCTATCATCATTATCGACTATTTTGTTGTTTCCCGTGACTTCCAATTGAGCCCAATTGGAACCAATTGGCATATCAAACTCCGATGATGTCCAAAGGTACCAAGTGGACTTCCAATGATGTCCTATTGGAATCAGTTGGACATTTAATAGTGTCCAATTGGAACCAATCGTGTCCCATTGTAAAACCCTATTGGACTATGACGAAACGAAGGCAACTCGTACAGTGGCGTAGCTAGGAATTTTTTCGGTACAGAAATTTCGTGGGGGAGATTAACATATCCGGAAGAATCGACATTTGGGCAAGTTGGCACTAGTTGAACCTCTTGATGGTTCTTGCGTCATCGATGGCTCTTGAAGACACAAGGAAGGGAAAACACAGGACAGCACGGAATACTTTGCTATCTTCGTGGTTTGCGCTGTGCCCTCCTCTTCCCCCCTGGCTACGCCCCTGCTGCTACAGCGCACAGTAGCTTTCCATTATCCTAGTTTGTAGCAGCTACTGAACAACAGACCGTCGCTCTAGCCAACTTCTTCATCGCATCAGACAGCTGCTCGAGAACACGAGATCCATTGACCAATTATGTTGTCAGATGGTCCTGGTCAGGTGGTCAGAATTGTTCAGAACTGCTCAGTATTGGCAGATGGTCCTGGCGACAGCATCCGCAATGGGTTGGCCAGACTTGCCGCGTTGGCCGACAACGTCATGGATAGCCACCGGATGACGCACGCCCTTGACCGCACATTCTCCTCTCACCTGTGGAACAGCTCGAGCGCAACGCTATACGTTGTTATCGCTATCAATTGACCGCCTTCGGGCGAAACTGCCACTTCTTCTAACAAGTGTTTATGTAATCTTCGGCGTTAACAACCCAAAGTGTACACAAGAGTTTTGATAAAATGCCCTGGCAAAATGTTTGGCCCCGCCTTCTTTTTTTTCTGTTGGCCTTACTTTAGCTGTACACGTGCTCTGTCGGAAAAATATTTTTCGCTATACTTTGTTGTTCCTGGAGTTTAGTTGTAATGTCTTTAGATATAACCCCCTAAGCAACGGTGTTTTTAAGGCTTACACACCGAGTTCCTTCGGTGGGGCCGGACCTGGGTTTGAAGCCACGCTCCCGGGCTTCAAAAGGCGCGCCCAGGCCGGGCAATTCGGCCCCGTTCGGTGCTCTCGTTACGCTGCTGAGGTCGCGGCGACGATCCCGACCACGCCTTTCGCATTTCGAAGGGGCTGAATGCAAGAACGCTCGTATGCTGACATCTTGGTGCACGTTATAGAACCACAGGTGATCAAAATTATTCGGGAGTCTCCCACTACGGCGTGACTCGTAATCAGATTGTGGTTTTGGCACGAGAAACCCTAGAATTTAATCTTAAGTAACCATTATCGTCTTCGTTACACTTACAGCGACAAGAAAATGGCAACATTTGCGGCATAAGCAGCGTGCCATCAAAGCAAAGTGTTCTATAAAAGATTCCGACCCTCTATATTTACTTAAGAGCACAAACACTCAAGGCCATTCCGCCCATAGAAGCTGTGAACATCGTGGCATGAAAACTTGTGGTAAAGACTTGTCACTTAGTAACGACGATCTCATTGGCTTTGTGGTAGCTACGATATACACTGATCGGTATAGTCGTAACTGCAAACACATTTTTTGATACTGTGAAATCCATGCATGCACGCCGCTGGGTGGTCGGTTGGGCAGGGTCAGTGTGGCATGGCAATCGATGTCTGCAACACGAAACGCCAAACTACTCCCTTTTCGGTCCCGACACATCCACATTGAAATTACCGACAACGACCACTGGGGTAGTGTCATCGAACTAACCCACGCAGAGTAGCCATCAACCTCACGGGGCTATGAGCCATTGCATGTTTTGCTTGCTTACGGGGCCGAGCCATTGATGATGATAGTTTTTGCGTGCGGACCCGAAAATTCTGTTACCCTAGCCATATACATATTTCCGCTTTAAAAACTAAATGTGCGATCATTGCCCACCTAGTTTCGCTAGAACAAAAGACAGCAAAATGTTGACTTTGAGTCGGAGAACCTAACGTTTAGTCCCACTATTCGTGATTTAAATTGCGCGGAGCATGAGCACCGGACATTGTACTGCTTTCAAACACTTCTACGAAACGACCCTCCATGACGCTTTCCGCCGACCAGCGCCGGTCAAGCGGCTTGAGGCGGCTGTGAGGACGCCAATTCCACATAATATATAAAAAGCGAAGACTGCTATTTTACAATTTCATAAATTGTAGAACAGCTACAGCAACTGAATTGCTTTACTAACGCTGAATGCTGATTTTGCGAGAATTGCTTTCTGCACAACATTCTTTTTTTTTTTCTGGGCTGCAAAGGGCAGTGACGGCCAAATCGAAACTGCCCTACAAGGCGTCATTGACGTCGTAGAAGATTATCTTGAAGGCATGGGACTCCGATGTTGCCCTGAAAAGTCGGAGCTTCTCCTATACCGCCCCACACTCCGTGGACGCCTCCCACGGGGTTCCACAAATACATGCCAATACGAGGAAATCAAACTCCACCTGAGGGATGGCAGACCCGTGGTCCCTATGACCATAGAAGCCAACGGAGCTAACTCTACGGCTATCTCCAAGATCCTTCGACAGACCGCTAATACATCCAGACTGCTGAAAAGAGTGATCAACCGACAAGGGGGCATGAAGGAAGAAAGCCTCATCCGCCTTGTCCAATATATATTATCATCTGCCACATTACTTACATTACGCCCTTTCTCAACTGATACAAAGCTGAAAAGACTAAACTGGACATCATCATCAGAGGAGCCTATAAGCAGACCAACCCAACCACACCAGCACGGAACTTCTACTACAATTAGGTATCCACAACACGCTAGACGAGTTAATCGAAGCGCAACGTCGATCCCAACTAGAGCGGCTTATCCTCACGGAAACAGGCCGCCGCATTCTAACCAAGCTTGATATCACCTACCACTCTGGGCGACCCAGCAGGCCTATGAAGCGGCGAAGAGGCAAGACCTCGATGTCCCATCGTGGGAGGCCTAGGCCCAGCCGACTAAACTGCTGGTGCTCATTAAAGTTCACTCTCTCTCTTGAAAAAACGATGACATGCTCGCGTCATCCGTGCGCTGCCAGGGAGTGGGCATCGACATGGCGGACGCTGTAGCAGATGACGCAGTTGTAGCCACCCTGCGCGCATCGGTGGGTAGGACATGAGAGAACCCTACGCTACTGCCTTGCACAGCTCTGGGCTGTCATTACATTATCATATTGCCGATTTGGCCATATTCTCAATTTTGATTGGCCGAAACCGCCGTCATAACAGAATTACACAATGTCACGGATAGCCCCCCCTGTAACCTCGTATGTTTAACAGTTACAGCTAAACCTCTAATAATACACACCGACCCCTATTTGCTGATCCTTAATGTGTTTTTTTCCTGTACCTAATTTTACCTTTTAATGCTAGTGTATAATCACTCACTTTGTGTCTGCTCATTACAAAGGATTCAGACAACCATTAACCACAACCAGCTCCGGTAGCTCCGCCGCCACCAGAGTGCCTAGTGTGGCCACAGTGGTAAAGTGCGAGTATGGAAACAGTCCCCTTGCACCGCACAAATTAGTACGCCGTCTTTATTATCTTGCCATCGCCACATGACCGTGACGTCTTATTAGGTGGCACACTTGCGACCACTTTCGTCACCTGGCAGTCCATGACCAGCAGCAAACCAATCACGATTTATGTAGCACCTGCGTAATATTTGCTGCTTATTTCATCACGAACAGCCACAAACTCCAATCGACACATGAAACTGTACAAGTCTTACTGCGCATAATATTGAGCGCCTGTGGATTTTACAAAATGCACCAGGAAAACTATAATTGCTTGGTGCCACCTAACAGCTGGCCTATAAATCAGTACCAAAGTTAAACGAAGCCAGCAGTAAAAAACAAAAGGCATGATAGGAAAGAAAAGGGAGAAACCGTTTCTGCAGAACCGCGAAGCGCCAGTTCCACAAACGTGACAAACTGACGTTGGAGGGCCCCTCCCCAGGCCACAGCAAATTTTGATTGTACTCTGGAAGTTGTTACGTGCTTTGAGTGTTTTACCGCAACAATGTTTCAGATTAGTTCGTTAATAGCAAAGATAAGAAATATTTGAAGCGCCGCGAACCCATTTCAGGAGGCGAGCGTCACCGCCAACATACACACTCCACTTGCCCCGTCTAGCCCCCGCAAGGAAATTCGTTCCCTGCTTTCTCCCATGCCGGAACCGGAGGATCGCATGACAAATACGTCACGGGCAGTCACGGGCTTCGCCATCCTCGCCTTCATATTTTTCTCGCGCGCGCGTTTTTGCCGAGTGGCGCACTTCCGGTGACGGAGAGCTGAGCCGTGCTCCCCCAATGGCTGCAGAACATAGCTCCATCCTTTCCCTTCCTCATACAGAACCACTCCTCACTCTGATGGTCTCCGGCGCGAGCGGTATAAGTCAGTGCTACAGTTAAGAGCACTAAGGCGCGACAGGATGAGAGAACATGATCGCGGAGCAAGAACACGGTAGAAAATGGTAGAAATGGTAGTTTCGTTTTCTGCGCGCGCGACTGCATCACGTGGGAACAAGCAGACGAAACGGAAGTACACCTCTCTTGCTACGACACGAAGTAAAACAAAAACATGCAGGCATTCGGTTTGTATGTTTTATTATTTCTCGAAACAGATTAAACAAATAACTGATGTAGCCTTGGATAATTCTCGAAGTAACATGTCACTGCGAGCGACGTAACAGCACAGCCACGTGGGCGCACTAGCGCAATACACTCTCTCTGGCTGGGAACGCGGCGCCACAAGGGCAAACGGCGTTTGGTTCGAAATTCAAGCTCTTCAGCGGCGCGTAGCGATGAAACACTTAGCAGACACGATCGTTAACGTGCATTGTATTTACTACGCCTGTCAGCTCAACATGGCCAGACCTGGTGAGGGGCCCTTCAACATAAAAGAAACTTTTATTCTCCAAAGCCTATTGCCAGCTCACAACTCCTAATGTTTACTCCGTCTGATACCAGACGCAAATGTGCAAGACTTACTGCATATAAGGTTTCTGAAAATTAACGGGACTAGGTTTGTTCTGTGGGCTGTGTAAAGCAGGGGCTTGGTTCATAGTAATTAAATAATATACCTTAGTAGTGTTAACTCTAGTTTTAGCTTTCAGCAACGATTCAATTTTTTTATAACACAGACATTTACACCCTTGTCTATGCACATCATTCAGCAGAACTGATGAATCAGCCACAACATGGAGCTACGAATCAACTTAAGATTCGTAAGGTTGAAGTAGACTCCATCAGAAGCACTCTAAATTCAAAATACCTTGGCATGGGTGTAACAACGCCCTGTCATACAATTGCGAGTGACACAAGGGGTTCAAAGAAGAGGGGCATATCTAAGAGCAGATATGGGCCTTCAACAAGAACTGAAGGTAACATTGTATGGGTAAGGCAGACATTGTGTGCCAATCATTGGCTAACTGTTTGGATAACTGCCAGTTAGCTGGCCATGCTAAACAATTGTAGTTTGGTAAATAATCTTGAAAGACTTTTGCATACAAGACCTGTGCAGAAATGATGCTCAATTCTGATCAGAAGCTCTGCATGCAGGTGTGTCAGTACAAGATGGCATGTTTTCAAATGGGACCATGCTAACTTCGGAGAGTCATCCCTAGTGAGGCGACACATATATTTCAGTACGGCCCAGAATTCAAGCGCCAGGGTTGTCGATGAAAGTCACAGACATCACCAAGACCGAAGAAATCAAGGCAGCCCTAGTCAAAAGTGAAACCGTGCTGATCACATTATTTGATGTGGGAGGCACCATCAGTATGCATCACGCAGTGCTCAGTATGTGAGAAGAGGCAACGGCTGTGGCAGGACAGGTCTTGACTGCTGCATCAGGCCTGCATTATTCGGCAGATCGTGGCCGAAAGGACCATCACCATCCTGGAATCCCCCATTCCCTTGGTCCTGCCCACTGTAATGTGATTATCAAAGGGGCCTATTTTTGAAGGCGTAGAAGCAGTCAAGAGGGCCATAACGACAGAGCTGCAAAATATCTTGGAATCCTTCCAGCAGTGCATAGAGGCATGGTGGAGAAGGATGGAAATTGTGTTAGGGCTTGTAGGGATTACATTAAAGGGGGCACCTCTTGCGGTTTGCCGTTTGGCAGATAAACAAATTAATTGTCTGCGATACCAGTCACATTACTTTTCAGAGGACTTCGTAACGCATCAGCTAGTAGATCACTGCTTCACATTATGGGTAAGACTGCAATATTTTCCCCCTGATACCCAAATGCACATTTCTACTGGTGGGTGCCGTATTATGATGAACAAACCGAGTCTCTGCACTGCAATTACTGTCGAGCACTATTTATAAAGAAAAATAGAAGAAAAGGCTTTGTCACAGCAACGAACTTATTAGGCCACTTTTTTGTAAATACAGTAACATTATTTCACAGGCATCTGGTAGACTTCCCTGCCCGTCTTTTATATGGTGCATTTTATTGCTTGAAGCGCCTGTACTCCATAAATTTTACACTTCCAAAGAAAATGGCAGTTGTAAAATAAAAGCGGGAATGGTGCACAAGGTACAAATGAAGACTTTATATGCCAAGAAAATGGGTTACAATTCCGTGTTGGTAAAACAAAGGAAGGGAGGTGGAGGAGTTCCTTTTTAATTTCGCATTAAACAAAACAGTCTTACTGTGAGCTGTACCGTGCATAGTAATTTGATTGAACAAATGCATTTAGATGTACAAGGTGCACTCACGACTCCAAAAGCTTTTTGAAGCACTGCAGAAAAACGAAATTTCATTGCGGCTAATGCGTGCATCTTAAAACCAAACTGTGCAAGATACAGTAATCTCTTTTACAACCCCTGCACTGTGTCTCTATACTCTGTTTCAAATTTACCCTTTGTTTCATATGTAGCAGGCAAAGTACAGAGGCCGGAGACCTTCCACTGCTCGATTTCACGACCAATACATAGCTTCTCACATATGAAGAAAAGATGTAGGTATCCGTAATGTAATTCAGTAAAACATATATTCTGATGTGTCATAATATGACATGTACTTACGAAATATGTACTAATTATGTCATATTCTGCAACACAAAAGTATAAGACAATGTTATGTTGAATTACATCATGCAGACCTATATCTTCCTTCGATCGGCACACTGCTCTTTGGAGACAAATGCGATGACAAAATCACCTCGAGAAAGTCTGTAGTCTCAGCTTATACCTTCATTAAGGCAGAATGGAATAGTGGAAGCAGCAAGGCACTGCGGAAACGCCTATAAGAAACAGAACAAGTCTTCGAGGCTTCCGAATGTGGAGTAAGGCACACAGGCGTCGGAAGAGAGCAGTTTTGAAGTTTCAGTATCAAACTTCACACCTAAACAAAGCATGACACCTGCCACTGGTACTAATCCATACGGTAACATTACAGGCTTAGTGCCCATAGACAGCTAAGCTTTCATAATAACTGAAGCAACACAAGACAAACAACAGACATACCATTTGCAAGAAAACAAGGAAAAAATAAACACTGCACAAGCGGTGACAAGAGGATCCCAACACCATATTGCACACTCAAATTTTGAAATGCTAGCAATCTGCTAGGGGGACACAAAGCATGCTCAACCTTGCACGACCACACACACAATACACAACATATTGCATTTCTCAAGTCACGCTATGGGCGACTTGATCCACCGGTATAAAAAGAGAGACCAGAGCTGGCATCTTTATAGACTATACAGCCAGTGCAGCAACCATCTCTGGAAGCAAAAAGCATTTTGTTCAACACAACACACCAAACCACAATCACAAATTAAGAAAAACATAGCTAATGCATTGACAATAGATGAAAACAAAATGAATCCCTGATAGTCGGTCAGGTTCAAGCGCCTCTGCAGCTCACACAAATTTTGATGAAGTGTCCATAATGGTTTGTGATTGCAAGTAGCATCTGCATAGGAATGTTCAACTCTGGTGTTATAAGGCACATTGGTTGTCATCAAAAAAAAGAAAGGAGGGGGCGGGGCCTAATATGCACTTGCATATTGACCATGGCAGCTAATGTGGACAATAGTATAAAATCTATACAGCTATAGTAGGCCTCTGTAGTTAGAAAACAAATATAAGGCATGATATGTTGGCTTAAGAAAGTGATACACAAGCAATCATTTTATGACTGCTGTCAGCTCTTATCACCAAAATCACTGAGGGAATTTCATCAAACAAAAAGTTGTTCACAATAATATAGCATTTATGCTTGAATGCTTTCCTAGGAACAGTCCCTGGGTTATATAGCACCACAAAAATAGTATTCTGTGTTATTTGCAAACTAGAAAATGCATAGAAAATGCATTCTTTTATTTATACAAAAAACATGTGACCAAAAGTTGCCTTAGTCCTATTAATGTTCCAAGACCATGTGTGGTTCACAATTGTCTGTTGAGCCTTGCATTAATCAAATTACACTGCACATGAGTGATTTCAGGCATTTTAGACCCTATTATGTAGTCACTGACTCTAAACACAATCCAACAAGGAAAACTGCAACAGCAAAATTGACGATGCTACTGATGCTGTAATACATACATACACACGATCAGAATCGTACACCATCACTCTACAGCAACATGCTCATAACATGTGTATGTGCTATATAAAAAAGAAAAAGAATGAAGCCCTGTGTCTTACAAATGCAGGAGCAAATAATGTATATATAATGCATAGCTTATTCTCAAGCAGGAGTAAATATACAGGACTTGTGGTTATGAGCAGAGGAAGAAAAAGTCAACACTGAGATTCACCCCAACTATGGGGAGAACAAGTTCAATTTACCTGCATTACAAGGCACTTTGGTGATGCAGATGATAGACTGGTGAAAGGTTAGAATTGTTAATTAACACGCAGAGCAATAGTGCTCCTCCATTATTATTATGCTGCACCATGGTACCACATGAAAGGTACAGGTCATGCTTGGACATGGAGAGTAAGAAAATATGAGTAGAAAGGAGCCAGGTGGCTCTTGTAAACATGCAGTAAAAACAGCAATTATGCTTTGTTTCAACAATGAATAAGGCACACGCTGGATAAAGAAGAGATGTTCAGAATGGTTGCGAGATGGCATCTACTCGTTTGAAGTTACCAACAGGCAACGTTCCTACGACAAATGCTAGTCTGCAAGGCACGATCATCAGCCATAGGAGCAGCTGTAGCCTGCCAACTCCCACAGAAAAAAAGTTACAGTCATGATCAGTCAACACAACATTGGGCATGCACGCTTTTTTTTCACCGGTTGATCGCTGTTTCCAGACTTGCGTTTCACACCAGTCCACTCACTAAGCGCAGTCGACAAACAGAAGACCTCATTTCTCTATAAAATACAGCTCTCAGAAACAACAGCACACTGCCCAAACAGCATCACGACATCTTACAAGCCACATATAATGCAACAAGGAGCACAAACAAATGCAATGTGTCACAACCACTCCTTATCCTTGAGGTGGCGGTGCTCCACAGTGATCAACCGGCACGTGTTGTCAGATGTGCGGGTGAGCAACCAGGTGGCTGGCAAAGTCATACCTGTGCTTGCATTGGTGACCGCAAAGGTTGCACCTCCATGGTTTGCGGAAGGAGTGAGCGCCACGGTGTAGAAGGTACAGGGTGCGATCGTAGAAGACAACATCACAATACTGGCAGGCCAGAGGACTTGGGTAGCGCATGTCAACGCCACTGTCACCATCAGCAGTAGATGTTTCTGGCGTGCTACGCATCTGTTTCTCATCGGCTTTATCCCCGACAGAAGTGGACCCAAATGCGCCAGTCGGAGGAGGCGAGATGACTATACCAAGGTCGTGGTTTCCATGTACTGCTGTTGCACTCCACTGCCCACTGGTCCCCAAGGAGCAGTGTTCTTGAGAAGACGAAGATGAAGGCATGGTCCAGTTTCCTGTATCAGAGGTAATGAACCCATGGTCTTCGGCAGAGGACTGGTTGTCCCGAGGAGAATCCCTGCTCTCATCAGCTCCAGCTGTTCCAGAGCCTGTGCTGGCAGAGGCATTGTTGTTGTTGCTGGCATTTGTGTTGTTGTTGTTGGTGTCGCCGTTGTCAGCGGTAAGTGTGTCAGTGATGTTTTCCTGCATCTCCGATTTGACCACAATCATGCTGTCATCGTCATCCTCCTCACCAGTCTTGTCAGCGGAGTCGCGCTGAGATGTTACGCTCGTGATTCGAGGTGATATTTCCGAGTAGTCTCCTTCAATGTGATGCACCTCTATGGCACCCACACCATCCTCGGAGGACTCACGGTACACATCCATTGCCGCCATGGTACTTGGCCCTAAGGTGCAGACTTCACCATTTGGACCCTGGTATGGTGAAGAAAGCAAGGAAGCAAGGCCTGGTGAATTTCCTGTTGGAGATGACGACCGCAGGGCTCTGCGAACGTGGTAGGTCATGTAATGAATCTTCGCTCCACCGGCTGAGGTGGCAACAAAACCACATATGTTGCAAATGTTGCTACGAGGAGTGTAGCCTGACGAGTGGGCATTGGAGAGGTGACATTTGAGCATGGGCACAGAGGGAAACGTCTTTGCACAGAAGGGGCAGCGCAGTGGTCTCTGCTTCGAATGCTTGCGGACGGTGTGTTCAACGAGGTGGTCCTTGCGGAAAAAACGCCGAAGGCACAAGCGGCACTCGAAAGGGCGGATGCCCGAGTGGCTGAGCTTGTGCCTCCGCATGTTGGCAAACTGGGTGAAACGCATGAAGCAAACATCGCACTCGTACGAGCGGTTGTCACGTACAGGCTCGTCACCAGACTTGTTGCTTGCTGCGGTAGTCGTGTTGTTCATCTCTCGTACTGTCACAGCCATGCTTTCACTTCTGGGTGTCGTCACCTCCCCCTCAAGATCCATCCTATGCAGCTCTACACGGTGGCAGTGTTACCTGAAAACCTAGAAAATGATTGAGCAAGTTAAAATCATGACAGCAAAATGTGCAGCAACAATGGCTCATGTCTACAAGTGTGACGATGTACAATTCGAGCATAACGTACCATTAACTCTGAAAGACTTCTTTAGTGAAATAAATGTACACACAAACGTGCCTTGAATAATCAAAGGGTTTTCCATCATTTCTCAAGTGTTACGTCAAGTAATGACCAATTGATGCCCCTGTCATCTTGTGATCATTAATAGCCAAGCATTCTTTTATCGCAGAAGTGTTTTATGGCTAGGTTGCCCATAGGCTTCTAGTATCATGATGAAACGAAAATCAAGTCAATATCAACGTGCCAGTGCCCAGCCTGCCTGCTTCAGGCCAAACGGATAGCCCTTTCTGAAATGTCTGCTCCTTTCACAAGCAGTGAATGGTGTTGCAGAATTTTATTGTGATAGCAATTATTTGGACACTCGAGACACATTTCTGCCATCACCGTTGTAGTGATGTTCAGTATCAGAAGGGTGATAACATCGTTGCTGTGCGCCATATGCTGTGCTTGCGAGTGAAAGTGTACAAGGGTGAATCGACGATGGCAGCTCAATCTCACGCATGCAAGGGAGGAAAGTGGGGAGGAAGCGCACAGTCGTCCATCATGTGCAAGGGACCGGGTGGATATTCCCATTTGTAATAAACAAGCTCTCAGAAAGGGGATGCACTATGTTTAAAACACGTTTACATTACCCTGGGTCGTGTGTTAAATAGCAAATTGCTTTCCTTTGTTCTGTTCATAAACTGTAGTTCTCTTATTTATTCTAGTACCTACAGCATGGTAAAGATCTGAACATGAAGGATAGAGAAACGTAAGTTTGTTGAGAACAATACAGAGAAGTCACCATGCACGAAGAACTCGGAGACAGGAGCACTCCAGGAAGTGCTTTGAAACTTTGTAATGTAAAGGGGCTGCAGTACTTTTGGAATAAATGAGTACAGATCTTGGCACTCTGTCACATATTGTCTTGCCCTGAATAACTGCTTCAAATATACGAGTTGGCAAAGGGTCACCATGGACACCTATTTGAACCTTCCGATTCTTAAGCTTGCTATATCTCACGCTCTCTACACTTCATTAATGTCAAGAAAGACACACTTGATAGTTTGAAACCAGTTAGACTAGAACATGGTCTTTACACAGTAAACAGATGTCTAACAATTCACCGGCTGTTCAATGTGAATGCCTCCTGCTACAGTACTGATGCTTCAAAACAAGCTAGAAAAATATGAAGTGCCTCATGGCCAAAATTAAACAAGAACAAGAATTAGGAAGCAACCAGCTGCAAATCTGTTGAATGTAAGTTTTCTTGAATGTTTGTTGCGAGTGCTACAGGTACTTCAATGCTCATTCATTTTTTTAGAACCCACTTTCATACACAACAAGAATAACGAATCTTCTAATAAATATTTTTCAATGATACACTGCACACTTACTTTTACATATATTTCTGTACAATGAACCTTCAAAATAAAATTGTACAACTTTTGATGTGACTCCATTTTATATAGTTCACGAGGGTTGCAATGTGGGCTTGATGGTAATGCATCTTCAAGGGGAGTACGGTAGCACGATTAAAAGACTGGACAAAAGAAGACACATAGGGACACACAGTGCTGTGTGTGTCCCTATGTGTCTTCTTTTGTCGCGTCTTTTAATCGCGTTGCCGTACTCCCCTTGAAGATCCGTTTTATAGGAAGGCATACCAACCTTGTTATTTTTAGCTTGTTATTTTTTTGTGTGATTTTATCATTATGCTCTCAGGATTTTTCAAACCATGTTATAGGCCTTTTCATCGGGCGAGGAGGAAACAATGCGTGGCGAGCCTTTCCTCCTCTCTGACTTGTGCGATTCGACGCGCCCCTGCTTGAAAGTAGGTATTGCTGCCGCGTGCTGCGGAACAATTTCAAAATGTTTTAGAATATACTTTGTGAAATTTACACAATGTCTGGTCATATAAGGTCGTCAGGGAAGCCTTTCGGTGCATCAGTAACTACAGTATGCAGAAATATCTCTTGGGGGCGCAAACGCGTGACACGCGTTATCAGCCACAGTGTGTGTATGCATTGTGAACTATTTTGCGTATATCGGCTTTAATTCAATCAAGAGGACTGGTGTCTCTGTATTCGCAACCTGAAATGGTAAATCTGCTCACTATCTGATCAATTGGCGTAGGGACTAAAACATAAGAGCACATGCTCGTGTACGACCAATCTAAGGCAACCCCGAAACATCTAAGCGACAGGCGCTATCAAATATTTGTGATACACTGGCATACTTCTGACACATTTCAAGTCTAGTAGGTTTGAAATCACTATATGTCTGCGCTAGCCTTCTGCATGAGGCTGCTGGCACTGCTCAACACAGCGATCACTGCGGTTGGTGAACCAGCGTGATATCTATATAACCTATGTGCTTCAGCACTGCCTTTTTGCGCTGTAAAGCCATAATATCCCAGATGAATCGCATAAAAAGAATGTGATGGCTATCTTTTAGAACAAAATTTCCGTAATACGTGTGACTGCGTCATAGAGAATGGAACAAACACAACCGAAAATAAATTTGGTTATCATCCCTTCTCAAAAAAGAAAGAAAAACGGGCTAACGCCCCAGTACGACCTCGCATAGTGACGCCGCACAACGTTTATAAATGTTTAAGCGTTGATGCCGCAAGCATGAACCATGGGCTATATAGAACAAAGATATCTGTAATCCAGCACCTACCACTGCTTAGGATGCTCGCACAGTTTGTAAACGGTCGCACTGCTGGACAAGTATAGTTCACAATGTAAGGTATACTGTTACTACTAACCAAAACTATTTTATTTATGGATGGAAACCTCATCCAAAGAACCAAGTAGCCACGCAATGTAATCTGCAGCTAACAATTTGAACGCTTGTCAAAGTATAACAGCACAGCTCAAAATTATTGTAGCAGAGCAGTACCCATGCTGCCACGATCGTCGCATATGTTTCATTGCTCCTAAACCGCAGCTTAGAACTAGAGAATAATACTGCAATAAGGTCACACTAGTGAATGCAACTTTCACAAATACACAATTGCTCTCTGAGGCCGATTGTAGGCTCAAATATGTGCCCACACATCGCGCTGCGTGCGTTGTCTGCACCAATGCCAGCAGAAAGTCCGGCCATATTGACTTAAACCAATTGAGTACATATCACAGAACCGTTTACCACGTATAAGACACCACGTCATATTAAACAGACCGCACGAGCACGAAAACAAGTGCCAGAAACTATCGCCTGCCATACAAAACGGAGTGCTCGCCCAAGCCAGCATGCCGACTGCCCATAGATGGCGCCACTGCGCAGCAATATGGCAGCGGCAAAAATCACAGTCCAGAATCACAGTCCAGGCTGGTGGAATGGACGGCTACAGCTGCGGCCCCCTGGGCCCCGACCTAGCCTACCCCCGTGACCTGGCTCCCCCTTCCCCTACTATTTAATAAAGTTGTTTCCCCCTCCTCCCATGAAAAAAACTGTCAATAGTTTCGGTTCACTGTACAGATAAATGTCGCTCCTATGCGAGTGCAAAAAGTTACTTCATTATGGCAAGCTAAATTTAAGTTACAAGTGCTGCGTGACATGCATATTCATTATTTCTTTAAATAAAAAATATTATCAAAATATTTTACACCTTATGTAACACTTTAATTTGTGTAGAAAAAGGCACTTATAATATAGAGTAATAAACAATGATCTTATTTTTGTAAATAAATATTCCTTCTCGAACTTGGCATCAAACGTTCAGGAATTCCAGGTGGCACTAAATAATTCAAAGTGCTTCACATCATCAGAGATTGAGTGAAAATGAGTCGGGGTTGTACCCTTGCACAATCACTTCCGCTAAGTTTTGCATGACTAGCGCCAGACACGTTGACTTCCACAGGTGGCGGTGTTCCTGTCACTGTCGATGTGTCCAGCTTCAGTCAGGCGAAATTTCACGAAAGTGAAAGTATCCACAAAAGTGATTATCCAAGAATACAGCCATAGCTCTTTTCGAACTGTGTGGTGATTTCTAGATGTCAGTGGCACAACTTTATTGTTTTTTGTAGTTGTTTTTTTGCTTACAACACTGATACTTTTTTCATACTGTCTGAAACGTGCCCACATATAGACCTTTTCATCGGGCAAGGAGGATAGGGCGCGCCCAGCCTTTCCTCCTCTCTGGCTTGGGCGATCCAGCGCGGCACTGCTTGAAAGTATTGATGTCGCGTGCTGCGGAACGATTTCCGAATGTTTAAGATCGTACTTTGTGAAATTTACACAGTGTCCATTCATATAAGGTCGTCAGGGACGCCTTTCGGTGCATCGGTACCTACAGTAGGCGGAAATATGTCTTGAGGGGCGCAAAAATGTGACGCGCTTTATCAGCCGCGGTGTACGCACATTATCAGTCACAGTGTGTGTATGTGTAAATGGTAAATCAGCTCACTGTCTGATCATTTGGCATAGGAAGTAAAACATAAAACATAGGAGCACATGCTCGTGCACAGCCAACCTAAGGCAACCACGAAACATCTAAGTGGCAGGCGCTATCAAATATTTGTGATACACCGGCATCGTTCTTATGCATTTCAAGTCTAGTAGGCTTGAAATTATTCTATGTCTACGCTAGCATTATTGCATAAGGCCGATACACTGCTCAACACAGTGATCACTGCGGTTGATGAACCAGCACGATACATATATAAGCTGTGTGCTTCGGTATTGCCTTTTTGGCCTGTATACAGCCATAATATATGAGAGGGATCGCATAAAAAGAATGCGATAGCTATTTTGAGGACAAAGTTTCCGTAATACATGTGAGTGCGTCGTAGAGAATGGAACGAACACAACCGAAAAACAAATTCGGTTATCATCCTCTTTCTTAAAAAAGCAAGAGAAAACGGGCTAACGCCACAATACAACCTCGCATAGTCACGTCGCACAACGTTTATTGATACATAACCGCTGATGCCATATGCTTGGATCATGCGCTATATAGAACAAAGATATCTGTATTCCAGCACCTACCACTGCTTAGGACGCTCGCGCAGTTCGTAAAAGGTCGCTTTGCTGGACAATGTTAATTCAGACTGTAAGGTATGCTGCTATTGCTAGCCAAAACTATTTTATTCATGGGTGGAATCTTCATCCATTGAACCAAGTCGTCACGCAATGTTATCTGCAGCTAACAGTTTGAACGCTTGTCAAAGTATAACAGCACGACTCCTATCGTAGCAGAACAGTACCCACGCTGTTACTATTGCCGCGTATGTTTTATTTCTCCTAAACTGCATCTTAGAACTAGAGGATAATACTGCAGTAAGGTCACATTAGTGAATGGAACATTCAGAAATACATAATTGATCTCCGAGGCTGATTGTAGGCTCACATATATGCGCGCATACATCGCGCTGCGAGCTCTGTCCACCTCAATGCCAGCAGAAAGTCCGGCCATACTGACTTAACCCACTTTAGTACATCTCACAGAACCATTTAGCGTGTAGAAGACGCACGTCATGCTAAATAGACCGCGTGAATGCAAAAACAAACACCAGAAACTATCGCCAAACGTATACCTGCCATGCAAAATGAAGTGTTCGCCCAAGCCAGCATGCCGACTGCCCATAGATGGCGCCACTGCGTGGCAATATGATGGCGCCCATGAAAAACGGTGTATAGAAACATGCCCCAAGATTAGTGTGGTATCAAGATGGCAGCATTGTTATCAATATAGAGGGAGAGGACTCTGCAATGGTTTTACACTGGGTAATTAAGCCCATCATTGTTTACAAATACAGTTCAAAATGGTGACACCTGCATGTCATCACAAGCGTATCTATCTATAACATTAATCACCACATATGGCTGCAGAATGATTTATACAAACAGCTTGAATTTATGAATGCAGGCTTGTGCTCCTAAACCCAACTAAATGTAAAGCAGTCAATTTGCCATAGACGCAATCGTTTCCATTTCCCTTACACAATTACAAACATCTTTACTGACATCACTAAGACAATAAAATGTTGAGGCATTACTGTCATGCGTGACCTAAATTGGTGCTAGCATGTGGCTAACATCACATAATCTGCTAATAAAGCCTCATGTTATAAACCTTAACTTAAGCTATTTCCATCAACGTGTAAAGCTGCTAGCATATAGGACAACTGTTAGGGTGAAAATTGAACATGCATCTCACATATGAAATTCTCACTAGATCTACCTCATAAGCACACTTGAGTCCACACAGAATTGCACCATAAGGTTCATTCACTCATCATATCTATGACATACGACATCAGCATGTCCTCATTAAGAGCAGAGTTGGGCTTGGACACCCTTTTCTGCCCACAACTTATCACTAGCTTATTATTTTGCAAGTTTTATTGCAGTTCATTTTGCCAGATGCCTTACATTCTACCGCTGTCACACCATATTGCTGCACACAAAACCACCTCCTAAATGTTGCTCAACTGATTACACATACTATCACCTTCTTTCTTGTCACCACTTTTTCCTCACACAGTAGCCAAAGTGGAACTGTGTTCCCTAACACATCACTACCATTAACCATTCATCTGCCTCCATGGACAAAATAGCATTATTTTATAATTAACAATGTGGACAATGCCTTCTTCATTTTTCTGTGTTCCCACCATTTACTATGCTAGAGCCTGCAAAGGTGTTGTTTAATTCTTTCGTTATCACTAGAAACATGCCCATTTTCAGGGCTTCTATGTTCTTTAATTTTTTATTTCGAAACGTAGTAGTCAAACCGTATACTATGGTACATAAAATTACAGTCTGGTCACAGGTATGTAGAATGTATCTAAATCAGCAATAACTTCTCAGACAGTTTTTGAGAATTCTTATGTCAAATTTCAATGTACCTGAAGCAACACGAATGAAAGCAATAATTTATTTTTAGCACAGGTACTGAGAGCAAAAAAATCTGAAGTATATAAAATATGCACCTGGCTCCTCATTCCCAACTTTTCTAAGTCGGAGAAGTGAGATGCAAGTCACAGAATAAAAGTGCTATGAAGATTTCTTGGTGTCAATACTAGCCATAGTGATGCCCATGCTATGTGGGAAAGCAGTAACTTCGCAATTGCGAAAACGGGAAAGTTCCTATTGGACAGGGAGCACTTGCTTTTACTCATTGCAGCAAGCACCTGGTTCATTTCTTATTGCATTCTTTAGACTTATGAAGCAATGGTTGTCAGGTCAGAGAGCATGCAGAAGCCTCCTCCTACTTGATCATTGAGTTTGATGAGCGTTTCTGTGCAAGCAAAGTGGTCAAGTGTGCATTCTACTGGCTCTGGAGCTTTGTTAAGTTGCTGTATAGTAATGTGGAATGTTACACAATATTGTACAGTAATGAACAAGGACACTTGCACAGGCCGTGTTCAAAATATAAGAGATTAGACTAGGTCAAAGCAAGGTCTAAAATTGACTTCACACTCTTGTGTGAACGAAAACCCCACATGACAAGCAGGATTGCTCGTAATAATTTGTACATGTGCTGTCGAAACACTGATGGATTACAGCAACCCGGCAGAAGCAAGCAGCGCAGCGGAAGCAAACAGTGCAGGTACCTAGTTCCAATCTTCAGGTTTGGGGAACCAGGTGGTTCCCCAACTGGCAGTGCAAATTCTTGCAAATTGGTCGCAAATGCAGACCATCACATGGCCACGGTGAGTGGAACAAGGAAAAGTGCAAGGCAGAAAGCCAAAATCTGCAGTGCCCGGCGAGTGCCAGGGGGAAAGTCTGTCAACCGCAACGAAAGAAGGTCCCCAGGTAAACAACTTGTTATTCTGTGTCATTCCCTACATTTGTGTACGACTCCAGCAAACACTCAGTCACTACCAGCCTGCATACCGGCGAAATCTCTGGCTTGCCATAAACATTGTAAAAGTGTGTTGTCATGTTTGTTGCTTGCCTTTGTACCAGCAAAGCCTGGTTGTACAAGATGATCACTCAGGAGTTTGTCACCAAGAGTAAGCCATTATGTGAAAAGGTGGCTTAGCGAGAACTCCTTCCACAAGTCGTCAATGGAGCAGGAGACAGAGCCATGTTAGGCAAGCTAAGAGGATCTTCTCAGAGCCAATCCGCGAGCTGACAGCACCATGGCATTGATTACGAAATCGCACTAAAATTTACACCAAATTTGTGAAGGCGGTGCTAAGAAAGCAGTAAAATAGCTCAGTTCTACTACTGCAATGGCAGCCAATATTAAGAAGCACTATATATGTGATATCTGTGTGCCTTAGTTATGGTGACTATTAAAAATCACTGTTCTCTTGTGAAGATTAAAATTTTACATAGCAATATTTCATCATAAATTCGTGCAGTGGAGGGCTCGAAATCTTAATGAAAATCCAGCATATCCTCAGTGCTGTCTGATAGAGTACAGCAGCTGTAGTGCTGCTATTGACAAAACATATATTTTCTTTTAACCATAACTGAAATTGCAGTCAAAAGCAGTGAATCAAAGGTCAGACAAATGACAAATTTTTACTTGTTATACTGAAGGAACATGACCAAAAAATGGAATGGTAAACAAGTGCAACAGAAGCATTCTGTTCCAAACTTAAATCATGGAAGAAATTGCTCAAATGAATGCACAATAACTGCCAAAACTTGTTATGGCAAGAGACACACATTTCGCATTGCAATGTGCCCCTGACCACCCAAAGGACAATGCTGCGAGTTAACTTCTCCAAAAATATTGTTACGGAAGGATGAAAGAGGAGAGAGAGGAAGAAGATTGCAAGACGCTGGCTGCTACGTGTTGTTCCTAGTCGGCCATTTTAGCCCCATTGACTCTCATTGTATATACATTGTAAATACAGCCTTATACTCCCAACATCCCTGTAACAATATCTTTCAGTTTGTTATGCTATTTGTTAAATCGACACTAAACAGAAAAATTATTTGATCTGTATTAGTAAACTACCATTCTAAAATGCAAAAAAGAAAACTCTCTTAGCACGAGAGGAGGCTTGGTAACCCAGAAAAGGCACATGCACAAAAGGCGAGTAGCAATGCTGCCTTGAAGTTTCTGCACCATCTTGATGTAATGTCATAGCTTTCGATGCTGTCTGCTTGAGCCTGGTTATATTTTTTAGCGCTAAAGATGGCCTACATTGTATTCTAAAATAAGCGAGCCGAAGACCAAAGTTGGTAAGCTCCCCGAACTTTTACAGGGCCTCACTGGTCCAAATGCAAAAGATACCTTGAAATATGTCACAATGACATACCAACCCTGGCGTTCTGCCGCAATACCTCTGTGTACTGATCAACCTATTAAGGTCGAAATATCAAAAATAGAGTTTTGAAAGATTACTTTATCATGATTCAGTAGGTACAAGGGTGCTACTGACCAGGTGCTTGGCAATTATGAGACCTCAACATTTGTAAAGGGGTGTTACTCCCCAACCAGACAGCATTCCCACCTGATAGGTGCTCTGGGACACTGCATGGAAAATTGCCACCATGGGAGTGGCCCAGATACCCCTTTTCAAGGTTTGCTGTGCCCACAGGGTTTCATGAGATTTGCATGGCACAGGCTCCTTCCCTAGAACAGTTCACCAACAATAAAAGCAAAGCCAGGGGACTCCTCTGCCCATTTGGGTAACCACTGTGGAACCGGTAGCACTGCGGTTTTGAACCCGCATCTTCCCGTAGCCATGTCAATGTAAAAAGACTTATTATTTCTCTTTAGTGTCCCTTTAAGTATGCCTTGAGCCTTTTAAATTCTGTAACTGTGCTCTGCAGCAGATGTTGAGATGCAGTGCTCCCAGTATCTTCAAGATAGAAATGTATAAGTTCTTGTTGCAGTTCACAAAAGCTCCATCCACGTTTTCCACTCAAATTTCATCAATGGGAGAGGCAAGCACTTGCAAATCTTGGATGTACACTTAAATTTTATGCGCTGATTCAAGGTTCCCAGCAGCTAATCGGGGGAGAACAGACTGCACCTTTTTCTGTGTACCCTTTCCTTTCTGCAAGCTGCCTTCAGTGAATGTCTTAAAATTGTTGATGTAAGGCATAAAGGCCACTAGATGATAGTGACCTGTTTATTAACTTGTAGAATGATTGGCTAAAAATTTCTGCGCACCTTCTAATGTAGAAATAGGACCTGACCTAGTGCTAAAGCTTTCTCTTACCAGCCTATGCTCAACACGGAGAACAGTGCAACGCTGGAACGAGTAGGCAAGTATTTGAAAGATGATGCAAAAGAACATCAGCAGCTTTGCCATATAGCATCAATGGACATTTCATAAAGGTGAGAAGTCATCTGAACTGGTCAGGAGCACACATTTACAAAACCTTATCCTGCTCCTTTCCAAGCTCATGGATAAAGTGTACTAACACAGTCAAGCAGTCAGGCTGATCGCACTAACTTTTGCCATATTTCTACGTTCAGCTCATAGCCCAAGTGTGGATGATGGCCTCACTTTCGTACAGCCGACTTCTGTTATTTTGATCCTGACAGGACCAATGAAATTGACTGAATTTTTCGGCAGGTCAAAACGGCAATACACTTGATTCATTTGGCAGCATTTGCCCGATTCTGACGTGCCCCCAAACCAAACACTCGCCTGCTTTCTATGTGTCCAAAGTAGAAATCTAACGGGCACCGAATTCCTCAACAAGAAAAATCGTCAATATGTGTTGCACAATGGCAGCCAGATTTTTAGCCTTCATTGCCACACAGGGTATTAAAGTTAGCTTGGCTGTAATACAGTTGTTTTGCGGCAAAGCATACAAAGGTCACAAATGCAGTTTTTGGTTTTAATTTTCTTGGGAAAAAAGATCGATGCACGTTAGAATTGAGTAACTACCATAATCAGACATTGTGAGCTACTAGTATTGCTTGAATATCTTCCTGGGGCAGGCCGAAAATAGCCGTTTCCAAGGAGAGATCACTTGAGTTCAATGCATTCACTGACCCTTGAGCTCTGCCGAGACAGACGCTGCCAGTAAAAGGGCCGCCCGCTATCGGGGTCACCATAGGTGCTAAGTGCATGTTTGCTGACTGGTCAGGTTCGAATTATTCAAGAAAGACGAATTTTAAGATCGAAAGAAGTTTGGGCCCATGGAGATGCATGGGTGCTGGCCTGGAACTCCCGATTTAACCAATATATCGAACTAACTCGAGTGGAATTAACGGAAGTCCACTGTATTGGCAACAGCATTCCACTGAAGCTTTTAGATGGTGTGCTGCTGTCTGGGAATTCCTTAAAGAAGGATTGTCTTCGTTGCAGAGCAGTTAAGGCACATTCTATTCAAGCAACTTGCCCAGGCCGGCCATCCTTGTCAAAATTGTCTTCCAAGGCCTGTATGCTTATTAAGTACTGGTTAAGTGGTGGTGTTTGTCATGGGACCACAATAATGAAACGGTTACCTGGACTCCTACAAGAAATTCCTCAAATGGGCATGTTAAAAAGGGATCATAAACCGCTGCAAGCAGACCAGGCCGACCGCAATGGAAAGCCAGCTAATTCCTGCAACGATTGGTGCTTCGTGCCAGCTCATTGAACAAGCCAAGGAGCATCAAAACTGGGAAAATTAGCATTGTATTCCACCTGCATCCCTTTTCACTTGGTGCTCAACGATCAAAGGTGCATGCGTCGTTGCGCTCTTTTACCACAAAGGAGGGGGTCAACGGTGTGTTCGGACCACCTGTTCGAGGGGATGCGTCATCATGAGTTCCCTGGTGTAGGGATCTGGGGAAGAGAGGCGATACTTAAATGGACATCTCGTGAGCTGCATTCTGATAAGCATTTACACAGATATGTGATTAAGCATGCCCAAACGTGTAGTGTGCTTGGTGATCCCTTAGCCTGTAAATGTTTATGCTCTAATACCTCCTATAAAAATGTAATTAAGCTTTTGCTTTTCATACAGCCTCTAGATTTCAACTCCTCACCAACAGGCCACTTTCATCATGACGATAAAGATGATGGCGTGGGCTCACTTAGCCTCTGTGCGACACGCCGGTAATGTAGGCCAGCTACCCCTTTCAAGACAAACTAAGGGCATAGGCTAGCAACCCTCCTGAGTGATGCTCAACAGCAAGCAAGCAGAGAAAAGCATGACCATCCTTTCAGTCCTGCAGAAAGGAAATGGAAGCAAAAACAATGAGTTGCGAGCATCAATGCAGGACATTTTGCAGCCTCTCCATTGTTGCTACAGTAAAACCTCGTTAAACCGTACCCGCTTAAACAGTAATTTCGTTTTAAAAGTAGTAAAGTCAAATCCCCGACTCAGCGGCCATTGAACATAAGATGTTTTCTATCCGCATAAACTGTACCAGCTTATTGCGTACGCATCAGTTAAAACGTAGCGTTTCAACTTTTCATCGCGCAAACACGGCGGTGCGTCGTCTCCATCGGGCGGCCCGGCAGAACAATAAGCCTCAGAGATCGGAACAACGGCCTCTAAGTGCCCTGTGCGTTTGCGCGAGAAGCCACATCAACGTAATTTCGACGCCATGCCAGAGAGTGTTATGGCGTCATGCAAGCGAGGACCGAAGCTCGGATAAAAAAGACGCCAGGTGCTCAGCATAGAAGAAAAATTAGACATCGTCCGTGCTATCGAACGTGACACGGAGAAGTCGGCGCTGGCACGCGACAAGGATCTGCTGTTGACTATGGTGTGTGGCATTTGGAATGCGAAGAAGTTGCTCGGCAGCGCTGCTGCGACTGCGAAGACATGTCGGCTACGAGGTTCGACTTTTTGCCATCGCTGCCTCTGTTGTTGCCGAAGTGTCTCCTATCGAAAGTGATAAGGACGACACGGAAAGTGACAGCACGGGCTATTCAGGCCCGACAGTGGCAGAAGCTACGCGTTACATCAGCCTCATGAATGCAATCGTCGCGACGAGAACAGGGGCGCGATAACGTAACTCTATTCCAAACGAAAAGTATTCAATTCTCCGGCACCCAGCAATGAAAATGTGCCCCCGGGACTTCTGCAGCACTACTGTGCGCGTGCACGGAGAATACGTAACACCAACGAGGAATCTGCCATGCGAGTGTTTGCCGAGAAGAGGGGGCTGGCTGAAAAGCTGGCACGCAGCTTCAGTAAGTTTAAGGCCACTGTCGTCGTGCTAGGCCGCCGCAGCATCAAACGAAAATAACACTTTTGTCGTGCGAAGTGAATAAATACTGCATGTTTTTTTCCCCTTTCATCGCACTCTCTCTGAGCTCCGTTTTCGACTGACAAGTGGGCGATCTCATGCTATTTCGGTTAAACAGTACTACCGTTTAGTACGTAGTTTTTCCAAGCTCTGGCCAACTACGGTTTAACGAGGTTTCACTGTGTTAAGCTACACTGGTCATGACTGGCATCTGCAGGAGTTCCATAAGCATAAAGCATTTGAATGTTGAGTGCAGCTCCCCCTTGAGGCACTTTGAAAATGGTCGCTGATTGCAAGAAGGTGTCCATTCCACTTATCAGAAATTATACCGGGGAGAGCTTCTGCTTATCCTTTTCTGTAACCAACTGTGTGACTGATTCTTAATGTCAGTGAGAGCAATATCCCAAAATTACAAATTTGGTGACCTGGAACCACTGTAGCCACGTGCATGGTGGGCAAGATGATCCTGTGAAGCTCCCTAAAGGATTGGAAGCTGAAACATTGACACAACAGCCTGTCTGGTTGGTTTAACAGCTGAACAATATTTACACCTTTTCTTACACCCAAGGTTGCGGCCCAACACATCTACTTCCTCAGTGGTTAAGACAAGTGCAAGCATTGCACCTGACAAAGGCATAAAGAGGGTGCCAAAAGCTGTTCTTTCTCACATTTAAAGCAAGTAGCTTTCTTTGGGGCTTTCACCTGTTTTCATGGTCAGCGGCCTGATTTCTCTGCTGGGGTCACTTGCTCTTGCACAACAAAGTTGCTGGACACATTTGTCTCTGAACGCAAGATGCACATGCTGTCGTGCGACATCTGAAGGTTTAGATACTGTAGTCGGCAGGAGCACTGTGTCGTATTTCTCCACCTCCTGGGCGCATTCATCACAAAATTCTGTTGCACCTCTCTTGTCAAGATGCACTGTTTCATTTTGCTAGCTCACCACAGCTCCTCTTAGACCAACTCCTATAGAGGGTGGGGTCTGCATGATTTTATAGCGAATAGTGGGAGTTTCTGGCCTTCATGGTGTAAACAAATGGAGAAGGAAGCACAGGCACGCAGCCATTATCATACCACCATCATCAGGCTGTCACCATTTCGTTGTCATGCTGCCATCACGATGCTGTCATGGTCACATTGCCAAGATTTTGCTGTCATGCCGCCTTGAGCATACAGCCGTAATCTCGTCATTGCACTGCCATCACTTCCATCATTGTCGTTTCTTTGTCGTCACATTGACATGCCGCCTATCAAAGCATGTTGACAATAATTTGTACCGCCAATTAACATCAGCAGTATGCTCTAGAAGTATTATTGTTAGCGCAGTCATCTGATTTCTGTGGTCCACATAAGCTAATCACTTATTTTGACAATCAATTTCAATAGTTTCTGGAACAATTTTTTCACACATCTTTCCATAAAATCATTGACAGAAGGGGAACAAGAAGGGGCAAGAGATTGCATAGGAGAGACATATAGAGCAGCTACACTGTTGAGGCAGCTATTACCACTTGCCACATCTTCCTCCTTTTGTGGAGCGCAGGTCATGAACAGAACAGTGGAGAGGTTACCCTCTGAACAACTGGCACTACTCAGTGAAGTTTTGATGCACAATGATCCTAACAAAAGCCATATATGCAGTGAGAGGTGTCCTCCAAAAAGCTCTTCCTGTGATAAAGCTTTTGTGGCCCAGATATCCTGAATGTTTGACAATGGCACTACAATCACTAGCAAAGCTTTCTACAGAGCTTTTATGTTGCCCAAGCGTATTACTGCTCAGCCTCACTATAAAGGAGATATATCTGACAGTTACCTTCGTGAAATCTGACATTTGTTGTAAGCATACACACTGACGTCAGCAGAAAACAAAATTTAGAGCTATTTAATTTCTGAACCAAATTAGGTGCCCACAGAAGCGTAGCCAGTTAGTGTTGTCAAACAGTGCAATTAATCAAAATGAGGTGTGCAAACAACACGCAATCAGTGATAGTTCCAGTCTGAATGAGTAGCATGGTCACAACATCTCTTGCTTGTGTCGAAGGCCTGATACTCTGGCAGTGTTACTTAACTTGATCCATTTAACTCTCTCCCTTTGCTGTTTTCTCACAATGGATCCATGGCATGTTGTGGAAAACGCCGCTAAACTATGTGCCTCTTTGCAGCTTGGAACACAAAATCGAAACAGATTTCTATGGCTCCAATATGGTCAGGGTCAATCACCAACGGCAAGGTGGCTTGCAAGGATGCCTTCAAGGAGTAGATAAAGATGTATAGAAGCATTTAAACGTGTGTGCGTATTGGTGAATGTGAATGACTGTTTCATTTTTTCTGAGATTGGGTTTCCACAAGCAAATGAGAGCTGAAATGGTCAGAATTGTTCATGTGTTCAATGTATGCCTATTTAAGTATTTGCAATTGTGCTGAGGATTCAGCTAGCTAGCACCTACCTATTATGCATGCATTTTTTGCACAATAGAATCTATTGAAATCAAGAATCTTCACGCGCTTGAGCATTTGTGTACATGAAGAAGTTTCAAAATAGTTTCAAGGTATTAAATGCCAAGAATGCCAATCCAGGCCAGCAACATGATGAGCCACCTGTGTGTTACCATAAGCTAGGCCTTCACGCCCTGATACCCGAGAACCAATCTCAAGAAGACTGCCAAAATAATGCCCAAACTTTGCTACCAAGTTGAGATGAATGAAGGGCAGCGAAAGTCCAGAACACAAACGAAGGAGTCAAATGGGTCAGAATAGTTAGCTACCCACTTGGCCTGAAGTGGGCAGGCTTGGCAAGGGTGGCACTGTCACATTAGACAAGGACGTTGACATAATTTGTGTGGAACACAAGTCAGTGGAAAACCAACTAAAACCACTTATGCGGTAAAAAGTTCTTGTTCAAGTCTACACCAAGTAAACTAACAAAAAGTCTATGGGTTTTGATGGCCCATAGGTAGCCGTGCCACAAAGTGGTGTGGGAATAACAAAAGTTATATACATGCAGTTTGCACCAACACTAATGCACAATGTTGCAGTCGGTGTCACCATGTGGGATGATCCCGTCTGCAGTCCAACCGAACCACGCCACTAGCCAGATTGCGTAGGTGCTACCCCAATATGCCATTTCAGATGTGCTTCTGAACTTTTGCAGAGTACAGTCACAGACAGATTTTCGTACACAAAGGGGCCCATGTGAATGCTCACATTCTGCTACTACAGCCACCAGTCTAGCCACTTCTTATGATCTCGTGCTCGATCGCTGATGAGGTCTGTGGGTATATGTGAACATACGAACGGCGGGCATCTCACAATGGCTCACCCTTCAGCTTTGTCACAGCCATACTGCCTATGCCATCTAGCCAGCACCGCCTCATTGGGAGTCAGCAATCAAGGCTACAGTTAGATGCAGAGACAACTTGGCACCAACTCTGCTCATACACAGCACAGAGTTCATGGCTACCATGTTTGGTTTGTTCATGGCTTTGTTCATGCAGTCATGTTTGCAGCATCGCATGTGCGGACCATGTCCAAAAGAGCCGACCAGCACACTGTATGGCATCCAAAATTTTGATTGTCATTACATGCTGGTTTTATAAGTGTAGGTTACACTGCCAATAGGAAGCCTGAATAAAATTGCAGGTCCAAAAAAAGGCATCTTAAAAACTGATCAATGACTGTATTTGACATTTTCCTTGTCAGAATACATACTTTGATCCAGGTGAAAACAAAAATGCCACCAGATCTTTTCATTTTGGGCTCAGCTACAGCATAATACTATGTTGAAATAAAGTTTATCCAACCAAATTTTATACTTACTTCGTTATATTTGATAAAGTGCTTGCTGATAAATGCCTAATCAAAACTTTCTCCCATTTGTGCAAGGTGCTGGTACTAGCAAATGTTTGCTTGTTTTTCTTTGTGTTTGCTTCATAACTCGCCTTATCTTTTGTTGAAAATGCCAAGGCAACACCTCAGATGCATTAAGCATGTCTCCCAAAACAACCTGGCATTGCAGTTATATTGAGGGTTGCCTGTATTTTAATTTCTTGTTGACAGTGACATTTCAGGTTTTTCTCTTGTTGGACAGTCTTTGGGTACGGGAGCCAATTATGTACTTCTCTGCTTGTAGACGGTGAACAGGCATAAGTTAATCAAAATCCAGATCAACACCTTGATGCTGACACTGAGGTAGGGGAGGCGGACATGTTTCTGCGGATGTAGTGAACTATGAAGTTGCAGTTGCTGTAGTCCAATGCTTTTGTCGACGGATGGCTTTCCAAATTGAGTCATCTGGTAGTTTTTCCTTCTAGGTTCAGCAAGGATATACAACAACCACTTGCTAGCAAAAAGTGACATTTCCCTTTTTTCTTGGACTTACTCCCATTCAATTATGGGGCCGGGTCGCATGAATCACAGTTTCCACTTTCCTCAATTGTGGGCTTGATCTAGGTGGAGTCTTGAGGCAGCAAGGTCAATATACAGCATGTCTACCGCTCACTGCTTCACACAGCCTTTGGGGAGCTGTGTGACTGATCCTGTGTGGCATTTTCACCTTCATTACAGCTAGGCAGCGTTCAATCTCCTTGGCAGCGAACCAGCACACAGATCCATGCAAGGCAATAAATGACACTAGAGCATAGTAGGTGCTCAACTTCATGCGATCCTCATGCAGGGGTCACACAGAAAAATGGCCAATGTGTGCCACTTCAGTCAGACAGCATTAGTGCATGCATTTGCTTCATCCTTCAAGCTGCCACCAGCCAAGATAATCGACCTGAGTCACTTGAAGTGCTAAATGCAGCAGGGAAAATAGTCACCAGTGCCACTGAATGTGCTGTAGTTGCTCTTATCCACTGTCCGGAATTTGGGATATATAGATTACATCCGGAGTTCATTCTTCACGAGGTGATTGCACCAGGTCTGAGTGAATTGCTGTAGGTCAGCCTTGCTGCGAGCAGCAACAAGCCAATAATCAATGTCACATGAAATAAAAAAAACATTTATTGTGCAGCAGTCCTAACCTATATGATGTCAGTGTGCCAAGCCAAGAAAAGGGACATACCAGTTCAGCTCAGGAGTCAGTTTAACGAAACAATAGGAGCATAGCACTTCGCAAACCTAGTGAAAGAGCCAATCTGGTTTGCAAGTATCAGGAAGTGGCTTAACCTACTAATGCTTATGCAGAAGTGTGCTTATTGCAAATGCAAGCATGCTTACAGCAGATTGCAGCTTAAGATTTCTCCACACACGTGCTTCCAAAAAGTAAACCCCACCTGAAGTTGTGAAAAGTGCCTCTAAGACACCCCACTGCCAACACCTGCACTTTCCCATTATTCTGCATTACTGGACGAACCAGCTTGGCTTCGTTATTTCTGCAACCAGATGCACTGGGCATCCCTGGAGGCCTTGAAACCTTTCACATGCTGGGTGGGCATGCATCGTCAATACCAGGATAGCACAACAGTGGTGGCTGCTGGAGTAGTTGTACGTGGTGCACACAGTGTAGTGTGGAGGTCAGTGTTGCCTCACAGGAGCTGCCAGGGCTGTCAACTCAGGCAGCCATGCGAGTGCGGCACAGACCAGCAGTGCAAGCACTTTCACACGTGACACACTGACGCGAGAGTCACAACATTGGCCATCGCATGGACCAACTGCTTGCCATGAACACTCAACCACTTAAGTCTAGTCATTTAGAAAAAGTCACTCATTGCCTTGAAGTGCCTCAAGCACTAGCAAATGAACATATTCTGCAATGATAACTTCTGGCAATAGTATTGCCTTGGCCGCGCCTTCACTATCAGATGCGTGCCGATTGACTGCTTTAGCAAGACCGGAAAATGAATAGCGCCATCCCGTAGTTTCGGTCTACGTCAATTTTACGCCATGGTGTTGTTGGGTGCTTCCGACATAACACTTCTTTTTGCGGTCGGTTAGTGGTGAAATGTAGTAGATAGGAAAGAGATTGTAGTTTATAGCATTTTTTATGGCAGTTTGCACAAGATTTTGTGCAGCGCTATTTGTTGACTGTTGGTCGGCTAGTGCATTGCATTGCCTTGTGTAAGGGACAATTTTCAGTGACAGTTTCTTGAATCATGCTGACTGCGGCACCGGGAACAACACGTTGCTCCTGTGGTTCCTCTACTGGGAGACAAGGTTGCTCTGGCGGTGCACAATGGCTCACACATACACAGAAACAAAGTGTGTCGCTTTATAATACCATCAAAAATGTACTTCGTATCCATGAAAGTTCTAGCACACTTTAATAATTAAAATAAAACATTTCACACTTCCTTTTCAATTTATTTTACCTAAAGCAGCTATAATCTGCCCTAGTCAGTGCACGGAAGCCGTACTACGGCTGATACATTCGAAAACAATACACCCAAGCCTCTCTATAGTCGCATGATGCACTCTCTCTTGTGTTGTGAAGCGTTCAAAAGTGTATGTTGGCAGTGCATGATGACGTCACGGGTAATCACTTGCTTGAATTATCCAATGTGCCTATTGCCGAGGCGATAGTATCTCGGAAAGTATCATCGCAGAGTATGTCCCCGAAACTACAAGCACGCATGCCATCAATCCTCTCAATCCTCATATGTTGTACGCCTTCTCAGTGACTGCAGCCATGTAACGTTTTTATTGCGCAACAATGGAATACCAAGACCTAGACCCCAGTCAGTGCTGTTACCATTTTTGGGTATTGAATGCACTGTTAAAAACTCGCGAGAACGTTTACTATTAAATTTCTCAGGAAGCTAGCATGACATCGTTGTTGATTATGACAAAGCAAAATGTCTTGCCCTCAAAGTACAACTGCTCGATCCCAGGTAAGATTCTGCATGTGATAGCACTCATGGAAAAGGTGTTAGCAGTGGTTATGTCACTGAAGGACAAATCAGGGTGGAACTGGAGGCACGCAAACACAACCCTGCAACAGTAACTACACATTCAATCGCCACAGCTGTTGCTCACACATGGCATCACTCACAAGAGCTGTCATGTCGCATGGGTTTCCACTCAAGTGGGGTTTCTACTTCTTAGAAATCTCTGGCACAGCGAGAAATACCGTTAGGAAGCCTACAAGGAAAGTGTGTGTCATCTCCCTTTTTTTCTCTTTCCATTGCCCTTTCCCCAACTGCCAGTATAGGGTAGCAAACCGAGTGCTTGTCTGGTTGACTTCCCTGCCTTTCCTGTCCCCCCCCCCCCCTCTCTCTCTCTCTCTCTCTCTCTCTCTCTCTCTCTCTCTCTCTCTCTCTCTAAGACATGTGCCAGAGCTTGCACTGCTGCTAAGAAACCAGAGAAGGAAAGAAGGCCTTAAAAGGTCATGTACTTATAGTCAAGTACGAAGAGCTAAGTGACAAGAATGTGGGTGCATAAAAAAAAGCTGATTATTTCAAGATAAAGTTTGGAGTGACATCAAGATTATTTTTGCTGCATTATATTCCTTTCCACCACTCATGACCGATCGTTCATGGTGATAGCACAGGCAGAGCATAGCTAAGTCCACCGACCAAACGCAAAATAGAATAGCATTGTAAAGTAATTCTTGTACAGAGAATGAGGTTCATTGTTATTCAAACACAAGTTCCTTATGGAAACATTGCAGTAATGGCTGGTCATAATTGTGTACACCATACATAATACAAGTTGATGGCCAGGACAAGCACTTTCTGGAATTTTACATGCCAAAAGCATGAGACTATAAGGCAAGCCTAGTTGGGGACTCCGAAAAAATTTCGGCTCCCTGGGTTGACCCCCTGGGGTTCCCAATGTGCGCCTAAATGTGAGTACATGAGCATATTCATATTTTGCCCCCATCGAAATGCAGCTGCTGCAGTCAGGTTTGAACTCGCGAACTCGAGCTCAACAGCACAAAGCCACAGCCGCTGGGATATCGCAGCGGGTGTCCTTAGAATTTCCAGTCATGATGGAAAAGGCAAAATATATGAAAGGGAATATTGTCATCCAGCCGACTTTAGCACAAAGCTTCAAATGAAGGGCGTACGGGTCTCTCAGAAAGAAAGCTCCGCAGCTGAAGACAAATTCGTCCTGATATGGTTATAAAGCCCAGGACCAGTGCCTTTCCAAAGCAGTCACTCTAGCATGAGCTAACCAGGAGGCTAGCAAACCAGAATGCAAGGGTGAATTAATTGGCAACTTGAAGCGCAGGGACACTGAACACTTCATTTGCGATACTCAAGGCAAAATGTAGCCAAAAATCAATTGCTGAAGAATTACACACAATGCTAAAATTGAATGGTCCTTAAAATCAGTTAAGAATCAACTTCAATGCAGAAGTTCCTGGATGTGTTGCGGCCGTTATCAGGTGTGGATGCCTCACGGGCAATGCCCGTCACACTTCGTTAAGAAGAATTACTATGTTCCATGCACATGTGCAGCACTGAAGCGGAGCAGTCGAAAACCAATGTGCACAAAAGTGTGAATTCACTAGCAAGTCATTGATGTTGGCTTAACGCATGAGCAGAACTCTTGCTATTGAGGCACCAGTCTAGCTAAAACACCACTGACAAGAAGACTACATCACACTAAAAGTTAAAACATGCTCCTACATGAAACAAAACACGGTTTGCTCAGACAAGGACAGTGCGTGACAAAATTCCTGACAGGACTGTATCTTAACAGCCCTGTGTGTTTCACGAATGGCCGTGCGGCAGAAGATTGCCCCTATCTTCAGCCAACGTCACCTGTTTGCACAGAGACAATTCCTACTCTGATTAAAGCTGATAATCAAGGTAGGGCTGTGGAGCATACAAAAAAAATCGGAAGCAATACCAGTGGAAGCAAGGATTATGTGTTTCGAACACCAGCATTATCACTAGCAACACACAACCTGAACAAATAAAGTTACTTCACAAACAATTCTCTCTGTGAAACAAGTGTGTACAGAGCTGCTTGCCTTTTGTTAACCTCATCAGTTTTGTTAACCTCATCAAAAGATGCGTCTATCCATTGCCAAGGTGGGGGCTTGCCACAATCACACCATCCCCAACAACGCAGATAACCAAAAGCCTGTTACATCTCCAGGCGCGAAATCTGATGACAGAAAATATGGATATTAACTCCAATATGATGGCAATGAGATTTGCACAATTCTGAACAAGATGGATGGTTAAAGCAGTTACATTGCTATTAACTCTACACACCCCATGCCATAATGATGGTTTAATGCAAAGCTTGAAAAACATGACATTTCTTCTGATAGGAGAATGAGAGTGTCAATAGATGTCTTAGAATCTAAATCAGTAAACAATAAAAGACAAATAAAGTGCCGACATTCTGATATCACTGTTCGTTTAGTTTTGAGAGCACAGATCTTGTGAACTTACACCGTGCTTGCATTTGCAGAATTAAACACCCGGGGAGCGCACCATCAGCACGGGAGGGCCTGCAAGAACGTCCATTAAGTTTGCATATCAACGCAATCTTGTTCCTCAAGTGTTACAACAGGTGTTCTTGTCCACCAAGGCAAATCTAACACAGAAGACAACAAAAAATGCTTTCCTGCCACTTACAAAGACAAACAAAAATCGTAGCTCGTATACATCGTTATTAGTTCCATGCCACTAAAATGAACACAAGTTGTCAGCCAACATTTGCCAATCTAAAGTCTACACGAGCAAGAACACAAAAACACCCGTCGCGAATACCACACTAACAGCGCATCCGTACGATTTTTTTTTTTTTCCAACGCCGACAAGAGGACAAACTATCAGTTCGAACAACTTAACACTTACCTTTGTTTCCTATATCATAATGAACGGAAACCTACGAACAGATGGCAAGTTAGTTATTGCACGTGACCTTCACGAGCAGCGTTTAAAAGGCTCCGCGGACGAACTAAATTTGGAAGACGATAAACACTCGTTCGGAGTCCTTTACTAGTTAAATTCCTATCACAAATGCAGAGCACGACCTCCCGAAGCCAAGTGCCACGCTTATCTACAGCCGCGCGCCCGGCCGAGATAGAGGGAACTTCCCATGCGGTAGGGAGACGAAGGAAGCCTAGCGCACCTGCCACCGTCACATGTTCCGCTAAGGCGAACAAAAGCTATTCTATTTAATCATCGGCAAAAGAAAAATCGCATACGAAACGCTTCGCAGAGCGCACGCGCACACACACGCAGAAAAAAAGAAACGCGGCTTCGAAAGCAACAACCCCGCCCTCTCCCTTACGCGACAGTCCCACAGAACCGGCCTGGGACAACAATAGACGTTCCACGTCCCAAGGAGCGAGAAGGCGGCGTCCAGCCGACGGGATTTAGGTCAGGTTTGAAAAACTGAGAAATGCGGCTGAGAACCGCTGAAATAGTTCGACATTTACGATTAAACGTCGGAAAACAACCTCACACGAGTCGTTCGGTTAACGTTAAGCACAAATTCGACCGCGACGAGCACGAAAACATTTCTTCCCACTTTCCCGTCGTGCGAAGCGCCGACATGCATTCCTCCATGATAGTGGTGGGAGCCGAAGCGGGATCCAGCAAGTTGGGATCGAACGACAGACGCTCGCATCGCGGTTTGTAGAAATTGAGTCTACCGTCGCGCCTAAAAAAATCTCGTCCGTTCTAGCGCGTGGCTTTGTTAGCCAGCCCGCGAGCAAAACAGGCGAGTTAAGTTGGCAATCCGGCTGGCAATGCGTCCCCCCCGAGAACCTCCACTCCTGTTCGGGGATGTCACTCGGTGGCACTTAAAAAGGGCACAAAGCCCCAGCCGTTGCTCGCCGACACCTTAAGTCAGGTTACGCGAGACGAAACTGATTCAACAACCTAATGAAAGTCGCAAATAAACGTCAACTCACCAGCAGGTTGGTATAACGCCTCATTAGTCTTCCCGCAGCGTCCCGAACGGTTTACATTTCCTTGTTTACGTTTTAATTGAGCAAGTTTCGTATCTTAAGGATATTGACATCGCAAAAATTTTTATAGCACAATTTAAAAGTATTATTTCGAATTATTTGAAGAGTGTATATTTTACAAATTATGAAATTAGTATGAGTTATCAGCAGCAATGTAATTTTAATACGAAACTAGCGTTATTGTGGATGCTCATTCATCTTCACTTTTTAGTCGCTATGCGCCGCTAGTTGTTCGCTGTATCGTAGAGCTCGAGCGCGTCCAAAGTTTTCAAATGCGACACATGCAGCCGCCTCGTTATCTTGCTGATCTACACCCGTCATGTTACATAAGTAAGCTTTCCTTTTGCGTTATCACTTTTATTTTATCACTCGTCGCATTCTGCAAGGCATGTCTGCAAGCGTTATCACATTGAGGTAAAGAGGACTGCTAGCGTTCAAGTCATTGTTTTGCCGCAACTGTCAGTTTTCATGATTGCAGGAACGCTGCGTCCACTCGTGAAACATTTTAAAATGTTGTCGAGATAGTGCTACAAGATAGCTCGTGCTGTGACGGTGTGTGCGACTCGGTGGTTTGCGACTGGTACACAGGGATTCATGGTGCGCTGAGCGTCTGCCCATCTTGCTTGCGGAGACGAAACTAAACTGTCACTTATACTCGTGAAATACGCAGGGCAAAATATACTTTTTAAGCACAGGCAGGACAAAATTAATCTTGGCATTTATTACTGCACAAACGATAGTTTCAGGTGTTGTTTAACGATTAATTACGTAAGTATTCACAAATCAAGGGACGCAGCCAATCACCAGTCTCCGACTGGTGTTGGCGATTAACCGTTATCGTGATGACTATCATCATTGGCCAGCTTCACGATGCTGGCTGGCATGTCCTAGCAATGGTCCTAGTTAAACTCATTTAAAGAAAGCGCAGATTTAGCACAAGCGAACAACTTCAGTGATGATGAGGTGATGACTAGCATAAGAAGGGACACATTTCAAAAGTCCGCGTGACAAATAACTGACCACGTGGCTGCTAACAGCGTAATCTTGGACGCTGCCGCGCAGTGTTTCTATCTGCTCGCGGCCAGTGGGGGAGTCTCCGTTGGCACGAGGCAAAGACGTGGCGTCATTGCGCAGCAGTGGTGAGCTACATTGGTAAATGTAAAAAGCACATAATTAATTAATCCACATCAGTGTGCGGGAATGCGGGGTGTCAAACATCTTCGCCCAATATTTGTTAATTCGTCGCTTGCTACATTGGGCTTAACTTATAGGGTCTGAGCACCCTGTGTTGTGTACCTAGCTTATGGTATGGATAACTTTATTTAGGTCCTGAGGGATCAGTCTGGGACTGATGCGGGCCGCTCCCACGTCGGTACAGAGAGGCCGAGCCCCTCTGCCGTCACACGGGCCCTCTGGACAGCCCTGAGTTGGTCCGCCAGCACTTCACTGTGCAGCATCCGCTGGCACCACTGTTAAGCACTGTAGACAGATATTTTTTCTTTTTTTTTGGGGGGGGGGGGGAATCTGCCTGCCGCTACCACTCGTTCCCCTCCTTCCCCCATATCTCACTGTATCTCATTATATATATATATATATATATATATATATATATATATATATATATATATATATATATATATATATACACACACACACTACGTGAAGACAAACTCCTAGCACTCCCCGGAAAAACACGGTTTAACGAGGATGCATGTTTTACGTTGCCGAAGCAACACTTTGCTTAACTTCTGACAAAAGTTTTTCATTGCTAAGGTGTGCAGCCACTTCGCATCAAATTAGGCTATCGTCCTTTTGCTATATTTAAAAGTGATGATATTAAAGAAAAAGAAGACTATTCCATTCCGTACACAAATTGATGCATTTATAAAACGTAGGTTGATCATCTAGATAAGGTGCATGACTTGGAAAAACGAACAGTGCTGAAAACGGGACCAAACAAAAACAAGGCAGTGCACTCTCTTGTGTCTTTTTGTTTAGCCTCGTTTGTAGCGCTATTTGTATTTCCAAGCATTTAAGCAGCATCGTTAACGAACCCGCAGTGAAAAACGTAACCGATCGTGGCCCATCACTTGCAGTTTTACTCTGCGCATGCGCGAGAGATGCACTCTTCCACCGCAATATTCTTGTCCATAAACTAGAAGAACAACGTATTCTTACCGTTGAAGTAAGGTACCTCGCTTTCCTTCTCGCCCGCTGCTTCGTATAGAGGGTGAGGGCCTTCTTTGACGGGGCTCTCGGCGCCACAACGCTTTTTGTAGCGCCGTCCGCCATTTCCACGCCCAGCTCGCGTGTCGGGCACGTGCCGGCAGTTGGCAGGAATATACGGCGGGTGTCATTTGTCACTGTGCTCAAACCACTGCAGGAATGGTTGGCGATGTTTCATTTTCCGAGCGATCCAAAAAGAAGAATTGCACGGGTTGCAAGGATCAAGCGCGACAAATGACAGCCTACAAAAACCTCATCCACCTGCAGTGTATTATGGCACCCCCTGAGAAGATTTTTCCGCAGGAGTTTTCAGGAAGGAGCGGCAGCCGAGATAGAGATAATCGACGACTCTGAGATCCCGTCCATTGAACATTAGCCGAGGGTGGCGTTGTATTCCAGATCGCTGGATTTCTTATAAAAGGGATTTTGAAATCTATCGGCGACTGTGCGGAATGCTAACCCTGCATGTTGGGCTCGAACGGCAGTGAGCGTGCTTGCTTGACATCCGTGAAGGAATACGTCCGTGAAGGGAGCAACCTTCACTACCCAAGCAGTGCAGTTATATGCTCGCGTTCAAATCTTGCGAGGAGCATTTCAGTGGCATCACCACTTGGACGAAAAGCGTACTTTCCATGAAATCGCCATTGAAGGCTTTTATTGCGTACCTTAACAAGGTGCCGCGGTCGAACGTGAGAGGTTGCTGTCAGCAACACGAAGAAACTGTTGAAAAGCTGCTCATTTCAAACTACGCGAGGCTGAGGTTGCGCGTGCACCTACCTGGGCCAGGTCGCGGCGGAGGGTCCTAGCTCGCACACAAGCAAGACTTGTGCAAGGGTGAGTCTACAATGATCTTCGAAATCGGATTATGATGCACATAGCCGCAATCCAGACACTTTAATTTCTGCTACCCTTTTTGATGTAGATTTTGTTATTGTGTTAATTTATTTTCGCTTCCGTTCTTCAACTTGTAAAGTTGAGCCTCACAGTGATATTGCCATTTTCTTTGTTTAAATTTATTAAAAGCTCATTTTCCTAGTTTATCCCGTTTGGTCCGAGGAACTCTGCCAAAGACGTGTGGCAAAGGACAGTACTCAATAAAGCAGTGTACTTAGATGAAAACTTCGAGGCAATAATCACGTATTCATTCATCATTTATTGACTGATTCTCTTTACTGTCAGCATGTTCTTAAGGGATTTCGTTATTATTGCTGCATAATGATTTGTTTCCAAGCAACGCGACTTCGCCGCTCAAATCTGCCTGAAGAACAGCAATGCCTAGTAACATGGTAATTCGACATTCAGTCGTCCATCGCTCTATACGAATGCTTGAGTAAACGTGTTATTTCGCACCTCTAGAACAAAACAGCGGGTACCACATAATTCAGTTCCCGTCTGGCAGTAAACAAAGCCAACAAGCAACAAGCCAACGCGTTTGAGAACGATTTCAGGCTGCAGCATCACACGAGAGCGTGAGACGGCTTATTTACTAGTGCTGTCAGACTGTAAACCACCAAGATATTACGTACTTAACTATCATCACGAATTAACGCCTTTCTATAGTATTTTTGTACACATAAAGTCCCCGTGCTGCTTACAAACCGCTCACACTAGCGCGCCTGCAACGCGTCCCTCTCAGCAAGCGTAATGGCGAACGCCGTAGCAGACGACGCCGTTGTTTCCACCCTCTACGGAGTGGCGGGCGACGAGGCCATCGAGACACCCTACATAGAATGGGGAACCAGCGCTGGATTTAGAGTGCCTAGATGTCAACACCGTCTCCGCCGTTCAGGGTGGTGACACCCTTTGACCAGGCCCGCGCCGCACCTCCGCCATATTGTGTCGGAGCTGTTGCAACGGTCGTACATGTGCGTGCATTAGTCAGTGCGCCGCAGTCGTGTTGCCTGGTGTTTATAATTTCCGCAGTGCTGCGTACGTGTTCGCCGAGTTGAATTTTTGGGCTCGCGACGTGAGATGAAAGGTGCTTGACAGTTTTATCGCTTGAAAATACTTCGTCATGCCCGTTTGCTTTGTACCTTTGCGCACCACAGCTCAACGAAAAAATGACACAAATGTCTTATATTTCCCCATGACCCAGAAGGAAGCAAAAGGTCGACAAGAACCTTGTTGATCAAAGCCATGATGTTTAAATTTGTGTCTTCGTGTGAAACGGAATTTTCTGATGCACTAGGCACTTGCCGTCTCAATAATTTAATCAAGGTGATGAGAAGCCTGCTCAAACTCAATGTGTGATTTCCAACAATCCCATGCACTGCATGAGCGTCCATATGTCAGAAAAATGTTCTTGGAGGGTTTTGTGTTGTTGCGGCTCAGCATTTATACTTGCACTTATTGTACCAGCCAGATAGATGTAACGAGCGAGATGGAACATGAGACTGAAACCGCCGCAGTTGTAAGCTTGAACTGATCTATGTTTATCTTTATAATAAGCATATAAACATTGAGCTTTGCTTTGTCAATACTATCCAATTTGTGTGCATGACCTCCTGTGGCTTCAGGCAGCCTGAAGCCGTACTCCGCCGGCTGCTGCGTACGGCGCGGTACGCGGGCGCCCATATCTTGAAAGCGATCTGCGAGCTGGACTAAGTGCGCCGAGCTTCGAATGGTGCTGCATTTTCGACGCTTATATTTCGCGTTGAAGCGAGACGCGGCACGAAGGTCGATTCGCTCGCTGTTGCTGCCGCGCTTGTGCACTCCAGCGTTTTGGCAGCGAGTTTTCGCGGTCATCGAGGGAGATGTGTTCATGTTTACCTGTGCGCGCGTGACACCGTGCTTGTTAATTTAGTCAGTAAGCGAATGTTTACAAGGTTATACAGACGATAAATCTACTATCCTTACTTCGTATAGCTCTCTACTAATTTGCTATCGCGATCGATGCTTCGCCTTTCGGGCGAAGCTGCGACTTTTTTTGTGCAAAGCGGCAACGGAGATGACCGAGAACGTGTTTCTAGTACAAGAATATACACAGTTTGTATCTCTTTCGCGAGTGCTAATGTTATAGTACCAGCCGGCATAAATGCATGCTCACCGGGTTTCCAGCGGTTCGCGTCTTTGACAATGCATGGTGACAAAACGCACAGTCTAACGTACGGTGACACGCGCACACGCGCATAGTCTTAACAACCGATGGTGCACATACAGACCTGCTAAAATGTGCCGAGAACAAACCCCGTATTCGTAAGAATTCATAGCGAGTTGACCCGCGCATGTTAATACGAGAGGTCCAGCGCGCCGCCGCTGTTCGGAAAGTTCCGTGTTTTTATCGCGCACGCATGTGTACTACGTGACCTTGGTAAATGCTAAAAAAAGAAAACGCAGATTTCCCTTGCTTCGCCTTTAGATTATCTTATTTTACTTTGAAGCGGTTGCGCTGCAACACACACAGCGCAGCGGACCACTTTTATTCGATCCCCACTTGCAGTGGCACGCGCGTGCACCAAGATGGCGCGTTGCCCGGTCGCCACTGTTCGCGTACCCAGCCACTGTAGATTCCCAGCGACTGTTGGCTGGGAATCTTTGGTTGCCGGTAGTTTTTAATTGGTGCGCCCTCGTTAGTAGTTTTGCCCGCAGCGCGGAAGCACTGACATCTACCGCGCCGCTCCTTCCTCCATGGTGTATACACTCCTTTCATTCAGCTTTTCTTTGGACGATGCCCTCCGAGAGCGTCAAGTAACCCTCCGAGAGCGACATCGCGCGCACGCGGATTTCCCGGTCGGCCCGCTTAATGATATGCACGGCCTTCTTATTACTTCTTTTTTTTATTATTATTATTCAGCCGCCATTATACCAAGGTGCACGTCGCGCGCGACCGGCTCTGTCTCGAGGTGGTGAATCGTGTATCGGGCATGTGCACTCTCGCATATGCGAGATGCCTTAACCCGAACGCATCGCGTATACCACGCGCACAGGGAACTGCGCGCTTGCTTATCGCTTGGATCTAATTGACCCCTTCCCCCGCGTATACCGGTGCAACACTCCTTGGCGAGAGAGAGAGTTCTGGGTGCGCTGCGGTGATGTCGACGGCTAGCTAGCGCCGGATCTGTATATATATATGCATGCTTTCTTGTGTTTTGGTGCATCCTATATAACGTGCCTCGTACCTCCCGAAGCACATCGGTTGTGGTTATTCTAATTTTTTCGCATCGCAGGTTGAGTGCCGGTGCTCTCCGCAATGTCGCCAGTGCGTGAAGAAACTCTCGCGACGCCGAACACCCATCCTCATAATCACTGCTCTACAAAAACGTACAGTTTTCTTAGAATACGCGGCCATGGAGAAGTCATACGGGAACGGTATAGAGTTTAAGTGGCAACGCTAATTAACGAAAATATTTTTTTTTTTTTTATTTCGGGGCGAATGACTTGCACCGCTCAGTGGGCGGAATATCTTGCGGCCAGTGTTCACTGTGGTAACGGGGGAGTACAGAGCAGTTTCACAGTGTTGGATGCAGTGCCTGTGGCGCTTACGACCATGCAAGTTTATCGCTGTTGCTGCATTTGTTGCAACTCCCAAACGCCTGTGCAATAGCCTTTCCGAAATATGCGTTTGCATAACACCAAGTAATAATTGCCCTCTTTTGTCCAAGAAAACAAATGGAATGTGCATCGGTTAGCAACGCTTGGAGCTCTTATTTGGTGATCCTTCTAAGTGAGACAAAGAACTGTTCCTTTCGACTTTAACGCAAACAAGCCGTAATGCGTTCGTCAGTTGTTTAACATTGGACACTGGGTCGTATAATTGCAAACCTTTAATAATATTGCGTCTTTTAGAGAATATAACCAATCTCCGCACAAGAAGAAGGGTAGTCGTGATCATTCGTGTTGGCGGAGAAAGAAACATTTTTCATCCCTTTTTCAAGGGAATCGTTCATAATACGAAAGTGAAACGCATATTCCAAGTAGAAGTGGCGGCTTTGTTGCGCAATCCCAAATGTATGTCCATAAATGTGCACATTCTTTTATTACGTTTCAAACTACCAATACTCAACGGAAACATTGGGACGTACCGCCATGGAGCGAAATTTAATGGCAATTCCCTTTACGTAGACCAGCAAGCATAACCCTCAAAGTTATTCGCGCCAGTCGTTTGATATTCCTTTCAATATTTCGCGTGCGTTTGGCCTGCTCACTATAGGTGCGAACAGCAGTCATGAAACACTTCGTTTAAGCGTGCGCCTTTTATTGTATTGTTTCCAATGGCGGTGTAGAAACACACAAGGCGATAGTCGCAATTATTTGCCGGGTGTAACACCTGCGGCTGGAATGTCAGCAAATTTGCGTGATGATGATCGCGTGACGTACTACATTCATTGGACAGTTTTTTCGCTGGATCTCGGCGGAGAACGTTTGTGTGTTAAAAATTACCGACGATTACGTTACTTCCTAATGCGAAATTTGAGCGCAGCAAATAAGCTGTTTCACCTTTTCGATAGATTGAGGCAAAGAAATCGAGCAACACATGTATGCGCTATCACAGAATTTTTTTTTTATTTTTCACACGTATTCCTTTAACAAAGACTCCACTAACAGTTCTTGACAGTCATGAAGGAAGCTTTGTGGTCGGAGAAATAGACTGATATATGTTCGACTTGGTACACCAATGCTTGATTCTCAAAGACGAGATCTATACAAGTGCCTCGCGAGGTTGTCACAGCCGTGGGACGTGTTACGAGCGAGAGGAACGGGATGTTCTCCCGCATAAGTGTTAGGAAATTGCTGTTTGTCTTTATGTCAAGCCGCCACCGATCTGGCTCTCTGATTGCCACCGCACAGGGCGAACGGCAGCGGCAATTTCGGCTCGGGCGGTGCACATATACAGATCCGCCGCCACCGATCTGGCTCTCTGATTGCCACCGCACAGGGGTTGCATTGGAGGAGGAGCGAAGAAAGGAATGAAGTTCGAGCCGGCGCTTTGACAACCGGAGACTCGCAGGAAGAGGGGGGAGGGGGGCGGCGTGTACACCCAGCGGCAAACGATGGGGGCAGAAGCGCGCGCAGCAAGCGGACAACACGATAAAGGGAGGAGGGAAGAGATAGCAGCGATTGACTGATGCCGCTGACGCCGATAGTGAGTCAACCCCAGCTGCGGAGTTGGTTTCAGGGACAACGAATAACCGGCGCGTCGGCAACTGAAGAGCACCCTATCCGCCACACAAGAACAGGGGGGGGGGGGACCCTTTCCTCCTCTTTCTGCATGGCGGCGACGGTGTTCTATGCAGTCACGTTATCTTGACTCTCTAGCGGCGTCAGCGGCATCCAGCGGTATCAGTCGGTCGCTGCTAGCGCTGGGGGGATGAAAGGGGGGCGGAGCTGGTTACGAGGCCGACGACGACTACGACGCGAAACCCAGGAACGGACGCCAAAGAGCTGCGCTCTAAAAAGCAAGCAAGCAAGAAGCTAGCAGGGAGCGTGACGTCAGGCGGATAGCTTCGACAAGCCAACCGTCTCTGACGTGTACACCGTCCCTCCTTTTCTTAGGAGCCTATCTGCGCTTTGACTCGTGGGAAATAGGCCCTCCGTGGTGGCCGGCCCTTTAATGACATCGTTCGGTTGCGGGAGCTCTCATATTTAGTGGTGTCTTCGTCACTATTGGCTCTCGCCACCCGCTCTTCTCTCTTTACAAGGTATTTACCTTTCCCTCGCCGTCTAGAAATTATTCCGCTGGCGTATCACGTGGTGAGGGCCTATTTCTCATGTGCCTCTTCTATATATATATATATATATATATATATATATATATATATATAGAAGAGGCACACACACACACATATGTATATATATATATATATGTGTGTGTGTGTGTGTGTGTGTGTGTGTGTGTGTGTCCGCTGTTTTCCTCCTCTCACGAGCGCTGTTGACGCGCTCAGCGTTTCCGACAGCAAAGCACTCAGCGCACAGCTTTAGAGAGGGTTTCAAGTAACGTCATGTTGCTGAACGAAATTACAACCCAAAGAGCAACCCCAGAGTCCGGCACCAATAGGCAAATGAGTATACATCGATGTAGGAGGATTTTTTTTTATGGTTCTTGTTGTTTTAGTTGCACCACATTTTTTTTTAAATTGACTGTGACAGCACTATTCTAACCATTAAGCTAAATTACTCGACGAGATGGTCGTCACTTCTACGAGAAAACAAAATACTTGACTAAATGATTACCATAGTCACACTAATTGTCTTTTTAATTAATTACTTTGGGTGAATATTTCAGTCTGAGAACTGCTGTTATAGTTAGAGAGCTTGCAAAGCATGTGGACTTGAAACTTATTTTGAGGATGGCACGGGTTTCGAGATAAGTGCCGTCAAACTTGTGGTAAAAAATACAATGTTCCACATATTTTTTTTAAAGAAAACGCCGTTTTATGCATTAAAGCAAAAAAATAATTGGAACGCCGACTTGTGTGCTTTCGTCGGACACCTTGGAAATTAATATCTCTAAACTGATGTAGCCCTGAGAATTCGTTCTAAGCGGACACGCAAACTCACCTGGTACAATTCGTAAATTGAAATATGTGCTGTAAAGTTATTTTAAAAGTTAGTTAGTGTAGATATGTTAGGTATTTAATTAAGCATATCGATATCTTGTAGAAGTAATTGCTGCTTCACTGAGTAATTGAGTTCAGTTGTTGGAATTGTACTATCTGCGACAGGCAATTTTTTTGAAGTTTGTTGCCGCTAAAAAAAAAAAAATGGGACCATCTGGTATACCGTCATACCCTCAATAACCATGGGATGGAGAGGTGCTTTCGATTCATTTCCACCCGTTCGCATGCGTGTGTAGTGCGCTCTTAGCGCACCTCGCCTGCCTTCGCTGATATTAAATCCGGTGATCGACGATACGCTACAGATGTTTAGATAGTGCAAATACAAAAAGTGCGGCAGCACAAAAGAACACGCGGCAGCCCGTTCCTCCGCTCCAGCGCCGACCGCCTTGCCTTCTCCTCTCCGTTCCGATCGCATCCTCGCGTCCGTATCTCTTCCCCGCAGGGTCACGATTATCGCGCTTTCGGGCGCGCTTATTCCTTTCGTACCCGCCGTGGTTGCTCAGTGGCTATGGTGTTGGGCTGCTGAGCACGAGGTCGCGGGATCGAATCCCGGCCACGGCGGCCGCATTCCGATGGGGGCGAAATGCGAAAACACCCGTGTGCTTAGATTTAGGTGCACGTTAAAGAACCCCAGGTGGTCGAAATTTCCGGAGTCCTCCACTACGGCGTGCCTCATAATCAGAAAGTGGTTTTGGCACGTAAAACCCCAAATATTATTATTCCTTTCGCGCACCGCCGCCGAACAATCAACTGCGCGCCGCGGCTCCTGCCTTTCGGAGTGCGCACGCGCGACTAACGGAATTGTGCAGCGCTTCCGAGACCCGGATTGTTGTGCATTGCGTACGTGACGGCGTCCAGCCTCCGATTCTGTTTGTTCGTGACGGACGGCCACGTGACTTGTTGGGGATTCACCGCCCCACTCTCTTTCTTTCTTTCTCTCTCACATGCGCACTTTCTTTCTTTATGTCTGACTACCTTCTGCCTTCGTCCATCTTCCAGTCCGGCTGGCTCTCTTGCCGCTTCTTTCGTTTCAGCAGTTGGGCGACGCATATTACTGCGCGCGATTATGCGGGGTAATTGACGTTCCAGTTCACCTTCTTCCCTCTCGCCTAGTGGAAAGGGACGGGAAGGGTCACGACCCGTTCGTTTTCCGCTGCCGCTGCTTGCTGCCGCGTGGCGCAAGCAGCGCGTACGTCATGGCGGAGGTGTTTAACTCTTGAGCGCACTCTTTTACTCTTGAGTTCGAGGACTGTTCTCAGAGAAAGGGTGCGCTGGTCAGTGACTAAGCCCGGAGGAGCTTCGTGCGCGCCTTCTCTCGCGAAGCTGTAATCGGTGTATAGGTCTCCGGCGATCTGTTAAAAGGCGAAGAGATCCACGCACGAGCAAAAGCGCCCGGAGCTAAGCGATGAACGGCGCATAGTTTTCCGTGGGCAGAAGAGTTGTTTCCAAGGGAGGAAAGAGGAAGGAGAAAAAAAGAACAGGATGGTGGTTGTGTAGTAGCAGAAGACAGCCGGCTGAGAACTGTGTCATGCGCGTGTTCGGGGCCATCGCTTCTTTCGCTGGTCGCTTCGTTTCTTTAATTAAACGAGCCCTACTTGGAACAGCTAATTGTGCTCACTCATCACTCTTTTGAATACCAACCATTCGTTCCATCCTTGTGTCGTTCTTCTCCCTGTTGCCCTTTCTTGCTCTGCCCAGATGCAAGATCGTTATCCTCCATTGCTTTCTTCTCTGTGTCGTTCGTGGTTTCTTTGTCATAACGGCTGCAGCGCGAACTTGGAATCTGTGTTTATCCGGAACGCGTGCTTGAAAGGCGTACTTATGCAAACGCGCGCGCGCGCGCGTAATCCCTAAAGGCCGAGCGCATGCGCATATCACTCCCAGCGGCAACTATATGTGCACTTTGTCGAGCGACGAAGCCCAGTCTCTTCGGTATACCCAAACCCACACCTCGATGGCCCGTATATAGGACAACGCTGGCATGTTACTTGAGAACCTGCCACGTTGACGGTTCCGCGCGGGCAGTCACGCGGTCGGATGCTTGGGTTGATTTTGCAGTCCCATCTGGATCGAGCTCCCGGTGGTTCACAACTGGGCGCAACACCTGACGCTGCATTTCAACATAACATTTCGTCGGTTTGTTTCGAGTTGCCGCCTGACTCAAAGTTCGTTTTATCCAAATGTATACAGTTTCGAGCTGGCGCAGTGACTTTATCCCGCTTGTATCGAATTAATTTCGCTCAAGTCGCGCTGCATGCATCAACCTCTGGCTGCCGAGAGTTTTCGTTATGCTGCAGGAGTGGATCATGGAGTTAACGTAGCACTAAAGGAAAACACGAAGTGAATCAATATGAAGGTATAGGTAAATCGACCAAAGATCTGTTATTGAGTTATTGGCGAAAAATAGATGGTTCTTTTTAGTCGAGAAAATGATGGGGCTACCGTTTCCGTTTGTGACGAAAATACCACGAGCGACGGCAGAGCAGAGGGCCGACATATACAGAGACAAGCGCTGACACGAACCTGTAGATTGTGTTCATAGCGTCCGTCGTGAAGTCGTCCACATGTCAATTCGGTTGCAATTTATTTTTATTTATTGATTTCGTTACCCTCAGGGCCCGAGGGCATTACAGAGGGGAGCGGTGCATTCGATAAAGTGGAAAACGAAAAATAAGAGCAGTAATCTTGCATAAAACTAAACAGAAAAAAAGAAAAGGTTACATCAATACAATAAAGGTAGTTAACAATAAATAGCACACAGTACACGGAAAAAAATGAAAAAGAAATCGCTGAGCATACAAAGCATAAATAGAACTTATCAACAAAGAAAGAAAACAAAAGAAATGACACTCAAAACAGATGATTGGTGTGGCATGAAGGAACACCAACCTTATGACGATGGTCGATGCGAGCTGAGACGTAACAAGGGAGGGTTATCAATTTTTTCTCAAGAATGGGGTTATCATAACATATATTATGGAACAGGCAAATGCGGAATATTTTTCTACGTTGTGATAGCAATGGTAATGACAAGCTTGCTTTCATAGTAGTGTCGCTGGAGTTGCGGTGATTGATAATCAGAAAGAATGAAGCGAGCCGCGCGGTTGTGGAAAGATTCAAGTTGATAGATGAGCGTCTCTTAACTGGGGTCCCATACAGATGCAGCATATTCAAGCTTAGTACGAACTAACGATTTATAAAGGAGTAGTTCCACAGAACTAGAAGAAAGATAAAGATTGCGGCGTATGTAGCCCAGCATGCGATTAGCGTTGTTGGTTATATGGTCTACATTCATCTTCCAAGAACGATTACCAGAAATAAAAACGCCTACATATTTGTAACAAGACACATTTTCGAAGTTACTAGTATTAAGATGGTATGAGGGCAGTGTAGTATTACCACGAGAAACACACGTGTACTTACATTTGTATTTAATGTTTAGTTGCATGTTCCACATGTTAGCCCAGTCGAGAGCATGGTTGATATCAGACTAAAGAAGGCCTATATGGGAGTCACTGTTAATTTCGCGGTATATGACACAGTCGTCTGCAAAAAGATTAATTGATGAGCGTAACCTATCGGGTAAATCGTTAATATAAATGAGAAAAAGCAAATGTCCCAGTACAGAGCCTTGTGGCGCACCTAATTCAACTGTAGAAGTGACAGAGGAAGTGTTGTTAGCTGGTGACAAATTGTGAACGATCGCTGAGAAAAGAGTGCAGCCATTGAAGAACGTTAGGGTCAAGGTTAAGTTTACCTAGTTTTAAAAGAAGCCTGTGAAGTATAGAATTTAGATAATGTGTAACCGATAAAAGTTGAGTTTTACAGGAAAATTACTTGCGAAATCCATACTGATGTTCTGTAAAAAAGGCGTTTGACCGTAGGAATGATGAAAGGTAGGAGTGAATGACACGTTCCATAATCTTACAGGGAATGCACGTAAGTCAAATTGGCAGATAATTATATCGCGAATGGCTATCCCCAGACTTGTGCAAGGGAATCACCTTCCCGACCTTCCAGTCTTCCGGAATGCAGGCGGTCTGAAGAGATTGCTGGAATAAATTAGAAAGTATTATAGCACTGTACACTTTAGTACTGATTAAAAACTTGGAATTGATATCATCAATGCCACATGACGAAGAAACTTTTAACTTATCTATTATTCTTTCTATGCCAGCAATATCAAAGACAATAGGGTTCATCGGTAAAAAGTCAATGTTCTCTTCTTGAATTTCGCGCTAGAGCTGCTTGGCACCACTGGGGTTAGCGATCGAATTTCTTGGTATTTTATTTATTTTCGGCGTGGAAAAGCTTCTCAAAAAGTTTCAACATTGATCAATCATAGCCTCACCCGCCGGGTCGCTTAGTGGCTTTGGCCTTGCGCTTCCGCGCACGAGGTCACGGGACCACGGTCCTGCATGGGGTCGAAATTTAAGAAAGCCCGTGTGCTGTGCATTGGATGATCGTTAGAGAACCCCGGATGAGCCAAATTAATACGGAGTCTCCCATGCAGTATACGCTGTGCCCCATAATCAGATCCTGATTTTGGCACGCAGAATCCCAGACTTAGATTTTGGCACAGTGCCAGAATCTGTGACGTCACGGGCAACTTATGCGGCAATTTTGAGACAGCTTTGTCCCCGCCTTTCCCGTTTTCATGTCCTCTCTGGCATAACAAACCAGCGCTGACAGCAATAGTGGTCTGTTTGCCGCTCCAGAGCCCTTGTGTATGGCAATATATAGCGACAAATATTGAGCTGCGCTCACTCTTGCTGCGAGGCCAGCCTTGGTTCGTTAGCTAGAATAAAACGCAGCTGGGTATCGCGTACACAAAATACTTTCTACATAAAATTTCAAGAGCTCATACTCCTGAATGCACTTGTGGCCACGCGGATAAAGATGTACATCATCTTCTGCTAGAATGTCCGCGACACCACACACACAGACAACGCCTAGCACGTTATTTATTTACTTTAGACCGCAGGCCCTCCAGCCTCAGGAAAATGTTAGGTCCATGCCCAACGTACTCATTTCAAAGACGAACGTTACTGGCCCTTCAGAGATTTCTCGAAGCGAGCTCTCGGAAACTATGGAGTAGAGTGTTTAAATGTGATACACTCATTCTATGCGATCTTTTTTTAACCCGAATTTCGCCAATTCAGTGCATGGATTAATGTACCTTGTTGCGGCTAGGAGAGCGTTCAGGGAATGGAATCCACCATGCTCATCGACTATACTACGTCAGGTTGTAGAAAATGAAGGAAAAGGGGTTTATTTAGCTTAGTTACACGGCTCCAGTAACGCAGGAGCAAGTTAAGCGTCTCAACGCCTCAGTTCACATCAGGACACTCTGTCCTCACTCTCGAAAAGTATCCACTTTTAATCCCGTCGTCTTCCCTAGGCGAGTCGACTAGGCAATCTGAAGACTGTCCAGCAGCAAATCACCATCGTCGACTCCGTTGCGATACCACGCCCATGCTGTCCATAACCCGCAGTAACTCCGCCTCGAAGAAACTGGTTTGGAATTTGTGGAAAAGATTTATTCGGCGACACCTGATTCGTTCGTTGTTGCACACCACCGTTCTTCGCTCAGTCTGCAAGGAATACTGCAAGGCGAAGGGCGGGATCTGAGGGCCTTTCGTGGAATCCTGCAACAGCCGGTTTACACGCTGTCTTGACGGCTGGATAAGTGCTGAGGGGTGGGTGGTGATTTGACTCGTCTAATTAACTGCGCCTATCCATTCGTTGTCGTGGATTCCCTCCCTTTCATGCTTTTCTCCGGTTTCCAAGTAATGGTGGGGTGAGCGCTCTCTAGTCGTTGTCCACGCCGCATTGACGTTCTGGATAGGAGGTGCGGTGGTTTGACACGTGGCAAACGTTCAATTAACACCCTTGGTGGTGTTGAGACGTAACAACATTCATTTGAACTTAATGCGTGCCTTCTTATATGCCCTGATTTTAGTATAGTAATGTAAGCGGACTCTTTCTTTTTTAACTTTGGTGCCCCTATGTGACTGGACTTTGTGTTGCTGTGTTTCTGAGTTTACTTTCAGTTTTGGTGTGGCATTAGTGTGCTTATGTTACTGGACATTGTGGTTTTTTTTTTATGATTTGGAGTTGACTTTCAGTGTTAGTGTGACAATAGTGTGCTTATGTGACTGGACTTTGTTTTATTATGAAGTTGACTTTCAGCTTTAATGGGTCTAAATTAATTATTTTTTTAATCTCTATGTCAAGAGGAGTAGCCGTCATCAAGTAAGGGCGACAACATCTCCTAAGTACCATATAATAATAAAACAAAATGCGGAAACGAAAGCCGATTGGCGACGCCGTCCTCAAGTTCCCACACCGGCTTGCCGCGACGTTGTGGATTCTGACAGCGTTAAAATCTGGTGTTCAAATCCACGACCCAGTGACGGTTACCTCCGAATAACACAACCGGATCTCGAAGGCTACGCTCTTGCGGGCCGCGTGCGCCGGAAGTGATTGGAGGGTCGGAAACGCGCCATGGGTGCACCGTTTTTGGTACCGCTCATTGTTTATGGCATAGAGTTTCCTACAATAATTACGGGCACAGAAAGACTGCATTGCATCCGTAAGGGAACCGTCTACTAAGCCTAGCAAAATCCGCGAACTCTTCCTGCACCAATAAGAGATAATCGCTCCGAATTCAGTGACGTCAAACTGACGCTAACGTCTCGGTTCAATAAAGTTCGATAAAGGCACCCTTCATTATCTCCATCGGTAAGCAACGACGCCTGCTTCTCCAAATGAATGGGACTTGAGTTTTGAAGGTCTAAACGCGATGCAGATTAAAAGACCGCTCGCATTCCGTTCCGTGTCCTAGCCCTAATTCTCCTCCACGCGTCTCGCTCGTTCCTTCCATTCCGTCGACGCGGCGGAAACGAAAGACCAGCGAGTGGCGGCGCATTCCCGTCCTTAATGGGGCCCGGTTCATCGTATTCGATTAGCGAGAGCGGCACAGCTGCAGGCACGCGCAGCGATGTACACAGCAGCCCCCGTTTCTTGCGCCCCTGCAGGCACGCGGAAGCGAGCGGCCGTCCGTCGCGCGCGCGCGGAAGGCACCGTATACGCGGGCGTCTCCCCCCCAACCCCCACCCCCCTGTGCACGGGTATATAAATAAGCGTATGCGTAGCCATTCGTTTTATAAGCCCGCGAGTGTACCTTCCTGCCTTCCCCGTAGCAGCACGTATATACTTTTCCTTGGCGCTATCCGGCGTTCGCCGAGTGTGTCGCGCTCGCGAGAATGTTTGTGCGTGTGTACGTGTGGGGTGGGCATCGTATACGGTGTAGATAACGCCCATTATTTGGCGAGGAAAGAAAAGTTCCGAGAAAAAAAAGAAAGTGGACGGTACGCGGCAACGTGTTATCCGCGCGGGACGTGTTTCATTCTGCTTGCAGTGCGATGCCATTGCTTTATTACAGCACGATAGCGTAGGCTAGGAGACAGGGAATTTCGCTCTCTTCCGTGGACAGTATAGACCTGCCGCGCTATAGCTCAGTGGCTATGGCGTTGGACTTCTGCGCTCGAGGTCGCGGGTTCGATTCCCACGGCGGCGGCTGGATTTCGGTGGGGGTTGAAATGCAAGAACGCTCGTGTACTTAGACCTTGTCGCATTTTTAAAAGGAATCCCAGGAGGTCGAAATCAAACCCCGCTACGGCGAGCCTGATCATCCGACAGTTCTTTTTTTTTTTTTTTTGAGGGGGGGGGGAACGTAACGGGGCCCCCAAATTTAATCTAATTATTTCCCCGAGACGAATACACACAGCTGGAGTCTTGCCGTTGTTTTGATCGTTCTTTCTTTGCATTGTCATCCCGCTTAACTTTGGTGAAGGAAACATAACATGGCTTTCCACTGCACGTCTATTTCGCAATACATTGTTCGTCTATAGTTTTCACTAATAGGGGTGTCACACGGCCGCTTTCGATCGCAATCATACCCGATCCGGATCGAAATTCTCGACCGCGGTTGGCTCCCTCCCGCAGCTTGCGCAAAGGAACCAATCGCGACCGAGAAATTCGATCCGGATCGGGCACGATCGAGATCGAAAGCGGCCGTGTGACACCGGTATTATTCTGCAGCCGACATATGGAACAAAAGGTGCAAACATTCTTTCAAAATTCTTTCATGCGAATGTACTGCGTGTTCGCCGCCCCACTGGCACGTGAATCATCGAGCCGACTTGGGTCGTCGTGGTCACGTCGCGCGCCCCCGCGCGCGATGACATGCGCTTTCAGAAGCTGTCAGCGAATACGAACATGCATCGTGGTATACGCCTGTCGGTTCAGCTAAAACGTGATCCTTCCTTCGCATTATTACTTAAAGCGCTCACTAAAAACACGGACACAGAACAGACGACGAAACACGAGCGCTCTCTTCTGTGTCCGTATTTTTAGTGCGCGCTGTAAGGAACAATAATGCAGATGTACCGACTCGCCCAGCTATCTACCGTATACTACAGGTCATCCTTCTGGCATACACAGCGCTTCTGCGGCCACAAGAGGCGTGTCTCTCTGCTCAGGTGTTGGTTGAAATCGAGCAGCAGTATATTACTACATATGGGCCGTTGCATGCTCATGATGTTATCAGTGATTCCCACATGCATTGAACAAGAAAGATAAAAGGTTATTCAGGAAGCGGCAGAGAAACCGGCCTGAGGTTAACTCGCCTGCCACTATGCAAACGTACGTGGAAAGGGAAGTGAAAGGAAAAGGGGGCGCTGAGGGTTGACGATTGCGGGCGGACATACGTGGTGGGAGCACGCAAAATAATAAAAAAAGCTATACGTGGACTTGCAATTGTTGGCGTTTATCGCCACAAATTGTCCATGTCGGATAGGAATAGTGTGTCAACTCTTGATTAATAGACTGGTTTAATATACCGCAGAAAGATGTCCTGACTCCTAACGACGCATATTGGAATACCAAAAGAACACTCTAAAACAAAATTACACCCTTTGGGTCGTATCTTGCCACACAACAACAATCGTCATCTGTCTTGTTCGCATTTCCTTTCTTTAACGATGCGAGCCCGGTACTTCCCAGTAGCGAACGACATGTGCGTTATCATCATCACATAACATTGCCGACAGGAAAGTAGCGGGCGCGGTGTTTTCAAGACAGGAAACGCAAGCAAGGCAGATGACGATTATCGTTGTGTGGCAAATATACACCTCAAAGGGTGTTCCTTTGTCTAAGAGTAAAGTATCAGGCAACAGTAACTGCGGTGGCGCCATCTTGTGACGCTGTAATCAGCCATAACGCGCCACAGAAGATCTTGCGCTGTGTGATACTAAGTACCTTCGTCACGTTCGGCAAGCCCAGGTCACAACTCAGCCATTCTTTTAGGCCAACAGTTGATCGGAATACTTTGTGACACGGAAATGACGAAGTAGCACGTCTCCGCTATGCTAAGCTCTTTCATTTTTGTCACATGGGGCTCTTTAATGCGGTAGCCATCGAGTCACTGCGGCTGCCGTGGCCCTGTAGCAGAACTGTACGGTGCGTCATCTACAGAGGAGTGGCACGTCGCACTTCCGTCACACCTGTCACATGCAGATAAGGTTGTTTTAGGAAGTGTACGGCGTAGATATATATAAACGCTCGGGGGGGGGGGGGAGGCTTTTTTGGGGAGGCCTGCATAATGCACCCACGCTGTGTGCGGCCGTTTACCTCCTTTCCAACTTCACGCGGGGGCGTTGTCGGAGCAGACCCCAAGGACTGCGATGTCGGACACTTGAACGTCTCGTTCCTCTTACGGGACGGAAACAGCGAAACGAGCTTCGGAGGGTGCGCATATATCTTTTCGCACATGTACAGGCACGGGCGTTTTGTCGTTTTCATACGTTATTCCCCCTCCTCAAGGTGCATGTTGGCGCATTCTATATATGCATATATATGTATGCTATAGCTGTCGAACCAATATGGGTGCGCTAACGCGGGCACCGCCCATTCACCCGTCGCAGCCGACGGCAGCAGCAGCAGAACTGCTCTCAGTGCGGAAGATGCGAGCCCCACTTCAGAACCGCTTTCTTTGCCCGACATGCTCTTCTCGCCCCCCGCCGTTTCCTCGCCCTTCTCACCCCCCGTTCCTAGCGGTGGTACTTTCTATTTTATTGCTCGCGGGCTGGTTTGGATGTGTAGTACACGTTAGCGGTATCGCTCTGCGCGGGTGTGGTCGCCGTGCATACTGATAGTAGGTGGAAAGCACGCGGACCGATATCTCCACGTCGTGGTTGCCATGTTTTTTTGGCATATAGGCGATGTCAAAACATGGTGGTCTGTTTCCGGTTCCTGCAATCGGTTCCGTAGCATGCAAACCGTAAGATGGAGATGGGCTTCTGCTTTTTAATAATAACTTTATTTACCTTGGGGGTCGGTAGAAGAGGTAGAGAAAATACATTTCCTTTATTTGACTTGCAGCATTAACGTGATCACGACATACTGAAATGAACCTGAAAAATAAGAAGAAAAAGTCAGAGAGCAGCAAGAAGTCGCAGCATTTCAGTGCATAATATTGCAGTTGGAATATACACTTTCAATGTGGCACAAATTCGGATACAAAAAAGAGCAATGACAACAATGCATGAGTAGCACATATGCCATAACCATGTGTAGTACAAACACCAATACATGTATTATCATTATACAGAAATACAGTAAGTACAATAAGCAATAAAAACAGTGGGTTGATGATTTTACGTAATACCCGAGGCGAAACATCGTATCTCCTTCAATTTTTTTATCATTATTTTTGAAAAAAATGTCTACCCCTCGGCGACGGCTCCTTCTCCGAGGGAGCCGTCGCTGGCTTTACACTTCGTCATCCGTGATGCCCGAGACGTTGCCATGACCTGTCCTGTCATGATGTGATGTCCTGTCATGACCAGCGGTGACTCGTGGAAACGTCGGCCTACTCACCGCGGTGGAGTCACTGTGGCGTTCTGCTGCTGAGCGCGAGGTCGCGGGTTCGACTACCGGCCGAAAAAAAACGCGCGCGGACTTTGATTTTGGTGCCCGCTATAGAACTCCAGCTGGTCGAAATTACATCGGGAGTCCCTTATTTACGCGGTATACTTCGTAAACCGTGCTTTTTTTTTTTTTCGCTTGGGTTTCCACGCGGCATAACGTCATAGTGGAGCTAAATATAATCGTGCAGGCCCGTTTCATACTGATACTGCAACAGGGACTTAGGAAATTTTTGTGTAAAACGTGTGTTGTTTCGGAACGTTAAACATTTGATTTAGTTTGACGGCACGTCTAAACGTAGCCGTCGTGTGGCGCGTTGAGTAATGGCCAATGTGACGCCCGCGGGGCGTTGCCACTGGTTGGCGAGTAAGTGTGGCTAGGGACGACAGGAGCACATGTAGGTGATGTAGGCACACACACTGTGCACGTGATGATGATGATGATGTCCTTGATGAGTTTGGCGCTTACCCACTCGCGGGGATTGGCCAAGAGTCGGGCAGACTTTGCGTAAGTGTTCAGAAAAAGGAGGTAACAACCTAAAATTTTGTTACATGAATTTAGGCGAGAGAAAATCGAAACGGTTCAGTAGACTGTCATGCTACGTAGAGGAAAAAAAATTATCTGTAATATATCAATGCGGCAATAGAGGAGGAATAAATAGAATAATACGGTCATCAATGAAATCGGTTTGATTCAATAATAAATTTTTCTAAGGCGAAGCACACATTCCTGTGTGAGTGCCCAAGCACAGACGTTCCGAAAGACAGTAGTATACCGGAGTGTTCAATGGCAGGCTAAGCTGTCGCACTGTAATTTCTAATGTCATTTTCCTCACGGAGGAGAAACGCCGGCATTCGTCTCACTGTCTTCTCTTTCTTTCTTTCTTTCTTTCTTTCTTTCTTTCTTTCTTTCTTTCTTGCTTTCTTTCTTTGGAGCTTGCGGATAACCAAAACCATTCGGCGGGCGCGCGAGGTGTAACGGATCGGGAAGGGAGGAGAAAATGAAGCATAGGCGTCGTTGAATCGCATGTCATTCTGCGGCATGCCATTCTCTTCTCACCGCCTGCACGTATTCCGTTCTCGATCAGCTAGCCGATATGCAACCAGGCGAACGTTTCGCTTCGCGTGTGGAGGGAAACGGGCGCCTGCACGCTCGTGTGCCTGCCGTCATCGCCGAGTGGCCCGGTGTTACAAGACACGCTTCCGGCTTCTCACTCGAACACGCAGTTTCCACGAGTCGAGCGAGATCGAATTCAGCCCGTGGACGCACTGTGTCGGCAGGAATCGGGTCGTGTCAAACGAATCTCGCTTTCTGCGAGTGATGTGGGCGCGTATAGTGCGCATTGCATGTTTAGGTGTGTGTATGTGTGCGCGCGCGTGTGTATATATGTATGCATGTGCATGTTTGTTCTTTATGTGTGTGTGGTGAATACGTGAGTGTCCGTGTGTGTTGTGCGTAGACACTGCCGAGAAATTCTAGGGAACGCGGAATTATGCGAGAGAGCTGGATGTCTGCGAACTCGTAAGTGTGTGTGGGGTATATGTGCACATGGTAGCGAAGGTGCCATAGAAGTCCATACGCACTCCAATGGCGGCTTGTAGAGGCACGTGACAGCACCATTAATTTCGCGGGGCCATCTACTCGGTGGAAAAAGAAAAACTATTTTCCGTTCGAGACCTGTTGCGCCAAGTCGACCATTGCGCCAGCGAGCATCGCATCGCACATAGAAAGCACGCTACAGCACGAATGCAGCGTAAGCGAGAATATTCGCCGCAGCATCGCGTCACACGGCACGCATTGCACTGGTGAGCCTCGAGAGTTTTCCATTAATTCATAGGAATGGGTTCACCGAAATTGTGAACTAAGTACCATATGCATGTGTACGCAGTACCAACACACACCTGTTATTTTGGTGTTAAGATAAAGTCAACATTACATTGAAACAACTCACGAAAGCCACACATTAATCTTTACATGCACAGTACGCGTGCCATCTGTAGTTTCTTTATATTATTGAATACATAAAAAAATAGTTAGTGAGAAGGCAGTTGCAAAATAAAGTTACTGGTCAAACCTTATAAGGTTGGATCATATGTAGTGGCTACGTATAAGAGAGTTTTGACGATTTACAGTGCCCTTTAATACGGTAATACCAATATCGGCACATCTCAGCAGGCATCGCACGAGCAAATTTAAGCAAGTCTGCACAGTTTAGTGCTCATAATTATTCGTGGATTGAGAAAAACAGCCTGTGACTTCACATTTTTTTAATTCTATTGAGACGGTAGTGCGCTTCAATCGCAGGACCGTAATTGATGCCGCTGCTTATTGGTTTGGAACCGCATTTAAGCCTCGACTTCGCGACCGTGTGAATTGACCTTGGTGTGTGTGTGTGTGCGTGTGTGTGTGTGTGTGTGTGTGTGTGTGTGTGTGTGTGTGTGTGTGTGTGTGTGTGTGTGTGTGTGTGTGTGTGTGTGTGTGTGTGTGTGTGTGTGTGTGTTTGTGTGTGTCGCCTCTGCTATATGCAGGCTCTGCAATCTGTGGTGTGAGTAACGTACTACCTTGTTTCATTGTACTACATTGTTACCTTACGCCTTCTGTGTAGGCGTAAGCGCACGTCGTCTCTCACTTCTTTGGGTGCGATATTGTTCCTTGCCGGGCTTTGTATTGGTAGACGGGGCATTTGTTGCCACTGATGAATGGCCGAGCGTGCCATTACCGTGAGTGCAACTGTAATCGAGCGTTCCCGGAATCACGTCGATTCGCCGTAACGCGCCGATTTGTGTTCTCGACTTCGTACTCCCGTTTCGCGTGTTTGTTTCCTTTTGTGTTTCTCAGCGTTTGTTTTGACGGAAAAATCACAGTGTTCTTGAGGCACGTAATCACAGCTGGGATCGAACCGCCTGGGCAGGCACGCATTGCGGCCACTCATCGGGCGTCATCGTATTTCTTTTCGTCTGGAATGGTGATACTGCTCATCGGGGGATAATAATAAAAATAATGATATTAACAGTAACTAAGAAAATAAGAAAAACAAGCTCGAATGGTCGTGTTAGAACAAGGCGGCGGTAGTTCCAAATACCTGCGTCTTACGTAAAATGCCGATTCGACAAGTCTAGATATCAAAATTGAGTGAATAATTTCGAAAGTTTCAGTCCATTTTCCTTTATTATGAGCATAAAGAAAGTTAACGCGCGCAGATGAGGACGCCTCATTCCAAGGACTTCTCTGGTGCCACCTTTCAATGGTATCCGTGTAGTTAACCGCACGAATCACGAGAAAAATACGGGTAGTAGTACCGAAACCGAAACCCGCTGCTGATATCGAAACCAAAACATGGCCGGCGCCGCGAGATCTGAGCGCATTGTGCGATCATCTCGGAGGCGGTGCGACTAAAGCGCCTCTTGTGGCGTAATGGCTGTCGATCTATTCCGACGTCGCTTGCCTCGCGCTTCCGTTATTTAGCGGGGAGGAAACAATGCGCGTCGGTAACTTCGGGATTTTTTTACAGCTTCAATTTTCAGCTGCACTGTTTTAATTTACTTTAGATAATTTCGAACTCCAATAGCTTCTTCTTCTTCGAATACACCACCATTCACTTCCGCAAATTGTTATCTTGTAGAAGTGAAGGAGAAAGAATGGAGTACAAGCTCAAGTTTGGAGTTTTACACTTCAGGCAACTTTTTTTTTTTCTTCTTCTTTTTTACCCGTTCAGATTTGTCGATATCACTGGCCACCTGGGGCTCCGTTTCTGGCGTCTTCATTTCCTTTTCTTTCTTTTTTTCTTTTCCCCTTCCTCTGCGGCGTGTTAATTTGTGTGCGTGTGGTCCATTGACGCTCTCGTAAGTGCAAGGACAGGAAACATCGCTTGCGCTTCTCTTCGTTTAGCCTTAACGGCGACTGAAAGTCGGAGTTACCCTGAAAAGCGCCTACTCCGTCGTGCAGGTAGGTATAATAGATTGAAGCAGTTTCCGTCGATGCATGCTGCGGTGCATTTCGTCGCACCTGTACTAACGCTCCACGTGATTTAACGAGGCTCGAATTTATCGAAGGTTTGTTGCCTGACATTTGGTCCAGCCCAAAGGGATTTCACATGCCCGACTGACGTGTGCATTGGTCTCCCCGTTTGTTAGCGTCAACCGCTGGCGCTCAGAACTGGGTTCTCCACGCCAGTTCTATTAAAAAGCGTAGTTGTCATGAGAAATTATACTATATATCATTTGCCTTAATTAGAAAACTGGCAGAACTGAAGAAAGAAAGAAGAAAAATTAACGACTCCTGCCTGTGCGAGGCGGCGGGCCGCAGGCAAAATAGGAGCTGGTGCCGATTCCGCGCGCACTTAATCAATGGGTCAAAAAAAATTGCGCCAGAACGCTGCCAACGGTCTGGCCGAACAAAAGAAAAATAATCCACATTAAGGACGTCATGCATCCCTGCCGGGATTCGAACCCGGGACCTTTGGATTAGAAGTCCAACGCGCTATCCACTGCGCTACAGGGACGGGGCCGGAGGGGGCGGTCGTAGGAGAGTATATCATTCATGGGCAGCCTTTTTTTTTTTTCAACGCGCTGCCCGAAAAGAACATCGCGTACTCGTCGCGATCATCGCCCGCCTCGCAGCCGAGTCCCGCCGCGCTTTTTCTCTTCGCGGATGGCGTTCCGCTAGGCTTAGCGACGCCGCTGGTCTGCCGGCCCGTGTGGTGCGCTGTGTCGAGGCTCCTCCTCGAACGGCACGGAGAATTACGTGGCTCTACGGTCGCCGACGATCCCAAAAGCGGGTGCCCCGTGGGAAGTGCTGGTGCTGGTTGGCGAGCGTGAGGAACGACGATGTGCGCTTCGCGAACTGGGACTCGGAAGCTCCGGTGGCGTCTCGCTTGCACTGCCGCCGGTGGGGTTTGGGGCTTGTTGTGTCTCGCGCGCTTCGCCTATCGAGTTCGACGCCTCTTCGGCACTCCGTGCGCGGCAACGGTGTCTGTCCTCTCGCCATTGCTTACATTGTTTATGGGAGGAGGAGGCTGTTGCTGTTATGAAATCTCTCTGGTTTCAACGATCTGTTGCATTTTTGTTACTGTTGCCGCTGGGAGTAAGAAAACGGAGTTTAGAGACAGATCCGTGAATGCTTTCCGGTGCGCCGTAAGTATGGACAAAAAAAAAATTACATACAATTAGATCGAATAAGTGTAGCAGTGGGTCGGTGACTGCGGTAAGTGGGACTTTAGTCACTAGTTTTAAAAAAAAAGGGGGTGCAGGAGGGTACGATTTGCATACGTTGTTTTGCTCCCTGCTACTTTAATCCTTGTCAAAAACACGTATGAACTGCTTCCAGCATTGGTACACGCATGAGCGCCGTATAAAAGGCAGCACATGCCTACTCCGTGCCGTGTGTAAGGTGATTGAAGAATACAGATTTGGCTGATTAGTATCTCAACATTATATAGTAATCAGCTTGTTGCATAGCTATGAGCACTTTTTTTTTTTTTTTTTTTGTGCCTGGGCAAGTTTGGTCGGACGTACTTAACCATAATCAGTTTCCGAGAAATTTTGCTGCTGTGAAGTCAAGTGAAGAAAATGTCACGTGTATGGCCGAGTACGTTGTGGTGTGCAGCGGTAAAAATATGCGGAGAGCTGCTGCTGCGAGAGCAGCCTTGTTATTTTTACTGTATTACTGTATCTGTAGCGCGATGTTTAGCAGCCAAATGTATTTGCGGAATGCGAGGAACTCTACCTTTTCTGTTGGAACCAGCAAAACGCGGATGTCATTTTGATTGGTTGATGATACACTTGGTTCAGAATGGCCTGTTTGTTCGCTGATAGTGCAGCGTTTATTGCTTCGGCCACAAAGGCGGGAAAAGTCCCCCGTTGCTGTCAGTGCCATTATTTTCCTTGGATTATTTATTTATTTATTTTGTACGATTTGGTTTTATATGATATAGCAAATTATTTACCGCTTTCTTTGGTTGTTGAGGAAGACAACACGGATATTTTCCATTCAGCCTTGTGTAGACTAAAGAAGTTGGTCTCTCTTACTATATCAAAATAACGCATGCATTGGAATCATGTGTGTGGCTAAGAATGACTAAAATGGTTGCTTACTTATCCGCCCCATTACCCGCCGTGGTTGCTCAGTGGCTATGGTGTTGGGCTGCTGAGCACGAGGTCGCGGGATCGAATCCCGGCCACGGCGGCCGCATTTCGATGGGGGCGAAATGCGAAAACACCCGTGTGCTTAGATTTAGGTGCACGTTAAAGAACCCCAGGTGGTCAAAATTTCCGGAGTCCTCCACTACGGCGTGCCTCATAATCAGAAAGTGGTTTTGGCACGTAAAACCCCAAATATTATTATTATCCGCCCCATGTCTCTGGTGTCATTTATTTATTTATTTACCTGCATGGTGCATACCAGTGATGCACACCTGCATTCCCAGTGAGCATTACCATAGGTGGCAATTGAGCTTTTATGGACAATATATGCTTGTGTTAGAATACTATGACAAAAAAAGTACAATACACTGGTATATATCTATATAGAAGCAGTACATAAAAACATAAACACCAAATAGCAGCTAAGGCTATACGGGAACTGAACAAAAAGGTACATTGATGACATCATAGGTGAAATGTTTATTTTATTTATTCGTCCTTTTTTTTTCTTTTAGTTCATGTGTTCTGCGGGTTGGCCTTGTCACCTGTCAACACCCGTTTGACGTGGGCAGACACCATGATGTCCACGCTGTGCTGTGATCTGTGCGCATGACACAGACACATGAAGTGAACAGCACTGTGTTGTCCTTTAACATACGTTTCTCTGAAAGTAAGTGTTTTGTAGTAGACAGCTCCCGTTGTAAGGGTCGGCCTCTGTCGACTCTGAAAATAAATGTTTGTGTCTCTGTCCTGCGAGCTAATTTACTTTTGACGTACACGACATGCCTACATTCCTATGACGGCACTCGTATGCGCGGTCTTCCCGAAGCAGCGAATGAGAGAACGAAGATCCATTTTTGGAAACCCAGTTTTCGCGGCACCTTGCATAGCATCCCTGTGCGCTGTTTTTGCACGCACAGCTGATTCGCCCATGTGGCCATTCTGGTGACTAGGTTGCGAAGCAACGATACGAAGTTCGGCAACGTGAACGTGTCAAACAGTGCATTAAATTCCTGAAGCAACCTTCGTGGAGAACAGCGTTGGCACTATGAAAAACCTTTTCGCCCTCGGATGTACCCGGACTAAAGTTCCTAGATAAACTTTCATTAAACGACTCTTATTTGGGGACATTTGTACGGATGTCCCGGGTCCTGTGACCTGAAATGCGCGTTCTTTCATAGTGAACGCGGCGAAAAAACTAGAGATAGACTCAGTGAACAAGTGTTTGGACGTGGCGTCGTAGTGATATCGTTTTGATTTATTAATTCATTGACATAAAGGTTTTTCTATAAATTCACGATTTTTAGAGAACACAGTGGTGTGCGCGCAACAGCCGCCTCCCTTTATCGCAATCACCTGAGCCTATCCCGCGGCCAGAAAGGAGAACAGAGATAGTGTTATGGTGAAGAAAAGGTGCAGGTTATGAAAAGGTAAGAATGTTGCGAAAGGTGTAAGGATAAGGAAAGCAGATAGGGTAGAGATAAACGTTCAGAACGTGGTAGTAGCGCATACGAGTGTCCTCGAGTTCTATCTATCGAGTCCTGTTGCGGCTCTGTTGTCTTCGCGACAAAGCTGCGAATATCGCCGACGAAAGCGCCTAAAGACGCTGGCACTTGGAAACTGCGGGCAAACTAGAGTAAACAACACAGCAGAAAGGCCAGTTCATCTGTATTTTACGCGTATGAATGTGAAAGCTTAACAAAATAGGGCGATTTGGTTACTTCTGTGCCTGGCGCAGTTAATTCTTTTTTCCACTCTGGTATAATTGACGACTGCAGCGGTTTGCATGGTTTATGGTAGAGGGGACCGTAATCGCTCACTTAATTTCTTTAACGTGTCCCGCGTCAGTGCGAGGGTTATGCTAGTGGCAGAGCAGGACTGCAATGTCATCCACCCTTCTACCTCCCCCCACCCCTACCGCGGTAGTTTTCGCACATTATGGGGCCCCCGTCTGGTCAAATTTAATCCAAAATCAACTCGTAGTCCTGTTATTACAACTGGGAAGTGAAAAGTACTAAATCGTTTTTACTGATTAACTATTCTTTTAAAAATCGAATTTCGCAGCTTTTACGATCATGGATTCATTATTAGGAGAAGAAATTAAGGTCGGAGTTCCTTTTTTTTTTAATTTCACGCCGTAACCCCGACGCTGGCACGTCAGTGTAACGTAAACGATTTCAAAATATAGTGTCGTATTTCTGAAGTTGCGGAAATTCTTAAAACTCGTTAGTTTCATCGAATTTTTTTTTTCAGGAAACACTATACCCATAAAACATATCACTGGGCCAGAGGAGAGGGCATGAAAATCCGTGACGTCACTACGCGTGCTATAGTGTGGGAATTCGAAGGCGAGTACGTGGCGCCACCAGTCATTTGTTTTTTGTTGCTTTTCTTGCTTACGAGGCCTCCTCTCACGGTAAGTAGGGTTGTTTCTTTTTTTACGTATTTTAGGAGGTTTACGTAGTGCTACAATTTGATCTTCGCTGTATGGTTTTCCTTTAAGCAAATCGCCTACGAATGCAATTGGGACGACTGGGCAACACCACTAGACCGTCTTCTGTCTGTGCAGATGCTAGTGGAACGCCATCCCCATCGGGCATCGGACGCAAATCAGTGAAACACATGAATCCAACAGAAGCCAAGGACCTCCGCGTTGTTGTAACTAAATAATTTTTTTTTCAAACGTATCCCTTCGTTAAACCTTGCCCTTGTCGCGCAAAGCAGTGAAGGCACTGTTATGCTTCTTGAGCGCGACTGGCGCATGTCCTTCAATCACGTGATGCTGTCCTTGCGCGTTCCCCCCCCCCCCCCCCCCCGTCTTTCCTCTCACTTTTAATGCGAAGCATTCTAATAGTCGAAGGCAGACCGGTTTTTCCTGCCGCATGTCTGACCGTTTTTGTGTGGGCCAACTGGAAGACTTGACAGCGGGACTTCGCTGTGAGAAACTTATCCACCACTCCTTCAAGGATTTCGTTTACGTAACACTGTCTAGTCAACGTGTGATCGAAGAAAGTGGGACCGATTATATAACGCGTAAATTCCGCACCACACATTGAACGACCATGCACTGGCACTGATGCCGAGCGCGCTTTGTCCAGTGTGAAGGGGAGTCGCTCCAATAGTGCGCACTATGCGAAGTGACCTGGCCGTTTCTGCAAAAATTGGTTTCATCTGTGCGCATGATGTTCCTCACAAAGTCCGGGGACTCATCGGCTTTTGTGAGGACTCAAGAAATCTAGACGATTGTGAAGGTCCCTATCTTTCAAGCATTGATGCAGCTTAAGGTGGTACGGGTGAAAGGCCGCGTCATTTAGAATCTTCCAAACTGATGACTTGGAAATAGGTACCTGGGCGGTCATGTCCCGCGCGCTAGCATGAGGCTTTGAGGCCATAAATCCTATAGAACATCCGTGCGTGGGCTATCGGACCCAAAAACGGAGTCCTCCACCGCTGTTTTTGGAAGCTGCCGGTCTCTCTCGGGTTTTCACAATCTCTGATGATAGCCGATGCTTTCGGTCTACCGTCACACTTCCGTGACTGATATATATTTGCGGCCTTCCTCTTGTTCCAATCTGCAGCTCCCAAGGCAACTGTCATGTTTTCTTTCTGCTCATTAGAGAGAGACATGGCGACTGAGATGGAACAATGCGCACCTTTATACCTCTGCACTGACGTTGTGAATTCGCTGTTGTGGCGATATGTTTTGTGCCCCCCCCCCCCAAAAAAAAAAAGTGAATCATCCGTGTACTTTATTTACGCTAAGACAACAGCTGTCACAGCTTGTTTGAAACTAACTCCAAACGCGACGTGTTGCTTCAGCCGGGGTACAGCAGATAAGGCACTGGCTCGATCACGTTTTTTTCTTCTTTATTTCCTTTATTTGATTCTGGATAACTCATAGGAAGCTTGTTCGAGGGCACTGCTTTATGATGTGGGTGGGAGCGCAAGGACGTGGTATTTTTCATATTTCGCGGGGTTTACTTATCAGTCGGAAAAAATTTGTGCGCAACTAGTACGTCGTTGAAAATACCGCAATTAGATGCCCCTTGGCTGTGCATACAAATGCCTCATTGATACCTTGATAATTAAGATAGTACGTCTCGAGTTAGATAAATAATCGCAATTACCGAATTAAATCTCAGTAATGAAAAAAATTACTGGCAGCTACTGCACTGTACCGGAAAAAATATGCAATAGGCTTTCTTCGAGTAACGAAATTGCTCCTTTCTTAAAATCTGGCTGCATGATAGTTAATCGGGATACCCTCGATATATTTATGACCTCTGCGTGCAAGTGACGATGTTTCCATCCCTAATTAATGTTGTAAATTATTAGAAGACTTTTTTTATGAGTAGTTAGCATTGCTTACTGGAAAGAGAAGCAACACTGAGGCACATGTTATTCATGTGCATCTCACACACCGTTGTTAAAAGGCTCTGCCGAAAGGGTCTGAAGTCTGCAGGTTTCTTCCCAGGTCAAAAAGCGCGCAAAGCAATTCGAAGCGAACATACAGCAACATATTCATTCTCTTGGCATAAGCTATCCATACTTTGAGAAATAATTTTTCATTGGCTACCTCCTTCTCTTTCTAAAATATAATAAACTTTGTCCTGCGTGTATATTTAAATATATTGCGTATGTGCGTGGTGTTTACAGTGGAAATTTAAAACAATGTTGAAGTGAGAAAATACGGATGACGCAGCCGCCGCTAGTGTTTCTAATGCGCTCGTGCTCCTATTGTCAGGATTTGCAGAAATAAAGCGAAAGTATTCAGGGAGCTATTAGCCGTAATAAAGCTTTAAGTGAAAAGGTCTAGGCAGCTCCAAAGAAACTTCAAATGATGTAGGTGACAAATTACATTTCAGGCGTATGGGCTTGAGGGGGGGGGGCAGTAAGCTTATGATGGTGGTGATAAAACTCTGGCAGTGACATTTTAGGCGTCTGTGGGGGGGGGGGGGGGCGGAGGATGTTGCGTTTCGCCTGCGACACGTGGTTTTGCCGGCGCAACGGCGGCGGGGCGGCGGACATTTTGGCCCGATCGTCGTCACCGCAACACTCATCGCCAGGTGTTTCCAGGCACCGCAACACTCATCGCCAGGTGTTTCCAGGCGCGTCTGCGGCGATGCGACCGCCTAGGGATTTCGTTCCAGTCATTGTGCCCGAAACAGGCGATGCCAAAGCAGGGATCTCATTCCAGTTATTGGGCCCGAAACAGGCGATGCCAAAGCAGGGATCTCGTTCCAGTCATTGTGCCCGAAACAGGCGATGCCAAAGCAGGGACCATCTTCTCGTTACAGTCATTGTGTCCGACCGGCAGCGCCACGACAGTGTGCTGCGCAGCGCCACGACCGTGTGCTGCGCAGCGCCACGACCAGGTGCTACGAGATCGTGCGCAGCGCCACGACATGGTGCTACGGCATCGCTACGACAGTGTGCGTCACCATTAGCCCATTGTACATTCACGTGCTCGTCTTTTGAGGGGGTTCCTTCTTGCCCTCAACTGCGAGAGTATAAAAACAGCTGCCCCCGGACGCCAATCGAGGGCTCCGATTTCTTCTGCTGAGTGAAGTGCTCTCCCGTCTCTCTACTTCGGTCAAACCTGACCGCCAACTCTTTGCGATGTTAAAATAAACAAGTTGTTTCGTTGTTACCAGTCGACTCATGCTTTGCCGGGACCTTCGGATGCTTCGAGTTGTACCCCAGGCCGCCAGGCCAACGCTACCCTTGGGGCTTGCGACCCAGGTACAACCACGGGCGTCAGCGCCGAGTTCCCAACAGATCGTACCAGCAGTCAGATCCCAAACATCTGGTTGCCAGCGGTGAGATCGCCTACGACTTCAAACAACGGTCTGCCAGCGGCGAGATCGCGACAACGGAGGCCAGCAGCAAAGAGATGCAGTTGACTGTATGCTGAGCAGCTCAACGACGATCCGGGAGCAGTGCAACGAGCCCTGTGTGACGACTGGTTGCCTGCAGCGGAACGACTGCGCGGAATTCCTGCCTGCGAGGTTTGGTGAGTGCGGGACTTTCTTCTTCTGAGCTTTGCCAGGCTTTTGTTAGTGTTAGAAACAGAGCTGGTAATTGTGGTTGTCGTTGCTGCCGGGTTAGTTTGCGGCAAGACAATAGTAAGCAGTAGAGAAAGCAGCATTCAGAGCAGCCATGGATTTGAAGTCGTTGCGCAAACCGAAATTGTTGGAGCTTGCAAGAGAGTTGGGTCTGGATGTCTCAGACAAACTAAGAAAACCGGAACTGATAACGGCTATTCTTGAGTTAGAGGCTGAGGATGACGAGCTGTCGGAATGCCTTGAGACTATTGAGGAGAGGTCAAAAAAAGAAGAGCGCGAACTTAAAGAGCAGAAAGAAAAAGAAGAGCGCGAACACGCTTTGGAAATGAAGCGTCTCGAGGTAGAGATGGAACGCGCTCGTAATGGAAGTCAGGCACACGGTGCAGGAGAACGCGTATTGTTCAAAATGACTGACCTGATGCGGCCGTTTAAGCTTGGAGAGGACATTGGTTTGTTCCTGGTTAACTTTGAGCGAACGTGCGAGAAGCAGGGGTTCTCTCGGGAAACGTGGCCACAGCGCTTGCTCACTTTGTTACCCGGCGAGGCGGCCGACGTAGTCGCTCGCTTGGATAGAGAGGAAGCAGAGGATTTCGACAAAGTAAAATCGAGTCTGCTAAAAAAGTACCGGCTGTCTGCGGAAGCGTTCCGTCGGAAGTTTCGGGAAAATGAGAAAGGCAGAAGTGAGTCATATACAGAGTTTGCGTATAGGCTTATGTCGAACATGCAGGAGTGGCTCAAAGAAGAGAAAGCGTTTGGTGACCACGATAAAGTTCTGCAGTGTTTCGGGCTAGAACAGTTTTATAGTCGGTTACCGGAGAACGTGCGATACTGGGTCTTGGATAGGCCAGACGTGAGTACGGTGGCTAGAGCCGCTGAGCTAGCCGAGGAGTTTGTGACGCGTCGAGCTCGCGGAGCTAAGGACGGTCAAAAGGGTGAATTTGGCTCCAAGTCTGAGAGGCCAAGGTTCACGCCCATGAGATTTAAGGGGGACACGCGTAGTGAGGATGCGAGTGAAAGCAGTCCGACCAAACGTAAAGAGACGGCGGCAGCCAAACGCAGAAAGCGGTTCGAGATGAGGCGAGCGGGCGTTTGTTATACGTGCCAGAAGCCGGGTCACTTTTCGGCGCAGTGTCCGGAAACAACACCAAAAGTTGTGTTTTTTTCAATAGGCAGCACTGACGAGAACATGAAGCTTCTTGAGCCTTACATGCGAGACCTCCTCGTAAACGGGAAAGAGTGCCGAGTGCTTCGCGATTCCGCAGCTACGATGGATGTAGTTCACCCGTCTTACGTAGAACCCCATATGTTCACGGGCGAGTGCGCGTGGATCAAGCAAGCCGTGGAAGCTCATAGCGTGTGTCTGCCGGTAGCAAAAGTGCTTATTGAAGGACCTTTCGGAGCGCTTGAGACGGAGGCGGCAGTGTCATCTATGCTGCCACCCCAGTACCCGTACCTATTTTCAAACAGGTCCGATCACCTCCTGCGCGAGAAGGGGCTTTTGTTTGGTGAAGCTAGTGTTCAGGCCTTAACCAGATCGAAGGTTCGGGAGCTCGCTGCAAAGGCGGTAGTTGCGGGGCCGACGTTATCAAACAACGAAAAAGGGTCAGAGGCGCAGCAAGCTGATATTCAGAGCACGCCCGAACAGAATAAAATTGAGTCTGTAGCGTTGAAGGCGCCAGATACTGGAGAGGAAAATCCCGACGCGGGAAAGTTAGAAGAGCTATCTACTGATTTGCTCATCGCGCCTACGTCAGACGGACTTGATAGGTTGCTAAAAGTCAGCCGGACGGCTTTGATAGCCGAGCAAAAAAAGGATGGCAGCCTGGAAAACGTGCGCTGCAATGTCAAAGAAGGTATCGCCAGGAAAACTGCGCGTTTTGTGGAAAGAGGTGGAGTCCTGTACCGGAAGTATCTAGACCGCCGAGGAGTGGAGTTCGATCAGCTGGTCGTGCCTCAATGCTATCGTCAGGATCTGTTGCGCTTGTCACATGGGGGTTCGTGGTCCGGACACCTAGGAGTTAAGAAAACTAAGGACCGTCTCTTGCAAGAGTACTATTGGCCAGGGTGTTTTCGGGACGCAGACCATTTCGTGAGGACATGTGACACTTGTCAGCGGGTGGGCAAACCAGGGGACAAATCGAGGGCGCCGTTGAAATTGGTACCTATCATTACGGAGCCTTTTAGACGGCTCGTTATTGATACAGTGGGACCTCTGCCGGTAACAGCCACGGGGTACAGACACATTTTGACTGTGATCTGCCCAGCGACAAAGTTCCCTGAAGCAGTGCCGCTTAAAGAACTCAGCTCAGTTGAGATAGTTAATGCTCTACTGTCCATATTTGCGCGAGTTGGTTTTCCTGCAGAAATTCAATCAGATCAGGGCACAGTGTTTACTAGCGCTTTGACGACAACTTTTCTCGAAAGGTGTGGGGTAAAGCTGCTACACAGCTCAGTGTACCACCCACAGTCGAATTCCGTTGAGAAGCTCCACTCCGTCATGAAGCGCGTGTTGAGAGCCTTGTGTTTTGAACATCAAACTGACTGGGAGCTGTGTCTGCCTGGGGTGATGTTTGCTTTAAGGACCGCGCCGCATGCGGCTACGGGGTTTTCGCCAGCTGAACTGGTGTACGGTCGCTCGCTTCGATCTCCGCTTCGCATGCTTCGAGAATCATGGGAAGGTAGGGGCGACGACCCAGTCGTGGTGGAGTACGTGCTTAAGCTCCTCGAACGCTTAAGAAGGGCACAGGAGTTGTCAGGTGAAGCAATGACAAAGGCCCAGCAGAGGGCCAAGGTTTATTATGATCGGACAGCCAGGGCCCGTCGTTTTGAGGTTGGCGATGAGGTCATGATATTGCGCACATCGCTAAACAACAAACTAGACGTGCAGTGGGAGGGCCCAGCGCGAATTGTTCAGAAACTGTCGGACGTTAACTACGTGGTAAGTCTGCCAGGAAAGCGGAAAGCACAGCAAGTTTACCACTGTAATCTGCTCAAACCTTATAGACAAAGGGAAGCAGTGGTGTGCATGATGGTAAACGTTCCTGAAGAGCTTCCGGTCGAGCTTCCGGGACTAGGCTCAGTGACGAACAGGGAAGACACCGGTCAAGTCATTAGTGACCTTATCAGTAAAGCACCGCTGTCGCCTGAGCAGAAAACCGAACTACACCAGCTATTACAAGAGTTTCAAGGTCTGTTCTCTGAGAGGCCTGGTAGGACTTCTGTACTTACTCATGATATAGAACTTACCTCCACAGAGCCAGTACGATCCAAGGCGTATCGGGTGTCACCCCGCCAGAGCGATATTATGGAGGCTGAGGTAAAGAAAATGCTACAGCTCGGTGTTATTGAGGCAGGTGAGAGTGATTATACCTCCCCTTTGATTTTAGTTGAGGTACCGGGCAAGGAACCTCGTCCTTGCGTCGACTACCGCAGGCTTAATTCCATCACTAAGGATCAAATTTATCCGATCCCTAACATCGAGGAGCGCCTTGAGAAAGTTAGTAGCGCTCAGTTTATTTCCACCCTAGATCTTGTCAGGGGTTATTGGCAGGTTCCACTTACAGAAGAGGCTAGTAGGTATGCGGCGTTCATTTCACCAATGGGAACATTCCGTCCTAAAGTGTTGAGTTTTGGTTTGAAGAACGCGCCATACTGTTTTTCAAGTCTCATGGATAAAGTGTTGCGGGGACAGCAAGAATTCGCTTTACCGTATCTAGACGACGTAGCGATATTCTCCGCATCCTGGTCTGAGCATATGACACACTTGCGGGCAGTGCTAACCCGCCTGCGCGAAGCAGGCTTGACAGTAAAGGCTCCTAAGTGCCAGTTAGCACAGGCCGAGGTTGTCTACCTCGGTCACGTGATTGGTCAGGGTCGTCGCCGCCCCTCTGAAATAAAAGTGGCCGCTGTGCGAGACTTTCCGCAACCGCGCACAAAGACCGATATTCGGTCGTTCTTAGGTGTCGCCGGCTACTATCAGAGGTACATCCCTAGGTACTCTGATATCGCGGCTCCCCTGACAGATGCTCTAAGAAAGACAGAGCCTCAAACAGTCGTCTGGGACGAGACAAAGGAAAGAGCTTTTAGCGCCCTAAAGAGTGCCCTAACAAGCCAGCCTGTGCTACGATCGCCAGACTATACAAAAGGGTTCATTGTTCAGTGCGATGCTAGTGAGCGAGGCATGGGCGTTGTACTGTGCCAACGGGAAAATGGAGAAGTAGAACACCCCGTCCTGTATGCTAGTCGTAAGCTGACCAGTCGTGAGCAGGCGTATAGCGCCACCGAGAAAGAGTGTGCATGTCTCGTGTGGGCCGTTCAGAAATTGTCATGCTATCTAGCCGGCTCGAGGTTTATCATTGAGACAGATCACTGCCCTCTCCAATGGCTGCAGACCATCTCTCCCAAAAATGGCCGCCTCCTGCGCTGGAGCCTCGCTTTACAACAATATTCCTTTGAGGTGCGTTACAAAAAGGGGAGTCTCAACGGTAACGCCGATGGCTTAAGTCGAAGCCCCTAACGTAGGAATCAGCCTCAAAATTGTTTGTTACTGATGTTTTTCTTCCTGAGGCAGGATTTTTTTTAACATATTGCTTTTGTTTAGTGTTTCAAAGTGATGATATGCTTTCTAGTGCAATTTTTCAATTTGTGGACGCGTTCTGAGTGATGCTAGACTACTGTAAGGAACTAGGCAGTGGTATAAAAAGGGGAAAGAGCCTGGCAGGGCTTAGTGAGGGTTGTGCCGTGCTTGCTGACTGAGCGGTTGAGTTTTCAGCGTAGTTCTAACGCTTGCCGGGAACGAGAACAAAAATGTGAACTCTCCCGAAGTCACTTTGCAGTGTCCCGTGCGAACCTGAACGAGAGAACGAGGCCTTCTCTGTGCGCTGCGCTCAAGAAACGTCAAGGGACGCCCGACTTCGGTTATGAGCATCATCGAGCGACATCCCTCCGGACAGCGGATGCAGTCCCCTGTCCATCGGGATCTCCTTTCCCCGGCGGGGCGGTCTGTTGCGTTTCGCCTGCGACACGTGGTTTTGCCGGCGCAACGGCGGCGGGGCGGCGGACATTTTGGCCCGATCGTCGTCACCGCAACACTCATCGCCAGGTGTTTCCAGGCACCGCAACACTCATCGCCAGGTGTTTCCAGGCGCGTCTGCGGCGATGCGACCGCCTAGGGATTTCGTTCCAGTCATTGTGCCCGAAACAGGCGATGCCAAAGCAGGGATCTCATTCCAGTTATTGGGCCCGAAACAGGCGATGCCAAAGCAGGGATCTCGTTCCAGTCATTGTGCCCGAAACAGGCGATGCCAAAGCAGGGACCATCTTCTCGTTACAGTCATTGTGTCCGACCGGCAGCGCCACGACAGTGTGCTGCGCAGCGCCACGACCGTGTGCTGCGCAGCGCCACGACCAGGTGCTACGAGATCGTGCGCAGCGCCACGACATGGTGCTACGGCATCGCTACGACAGTGTGCGTCACCATTAGCCCATTGTACATTCACGTGCTCGTCTTTTGAGGGGGTTCCTTCTTGCCCTCAACTGCGAGAGTATAAAAACAGCTGCCCCCGGACGCCAATCGAGGGCTCCGATTTCTTCTGCTGAGTGAAGTGCTCTCCCGTCTCTCTACTTCGGTCAAACCTGACCGCCAACTCTTTGCGATGTTAAAATAAACAAGTTGTTTCGTTGTTACCAGTCGACTCATGCTTTGCCGGGACCTTCGGATGCTTCGAGTTGTACCCCAGGCCGCCAGGCCAACGCTACCCTTGGGGCTTGCGACCCAGGTACAACCACGGGCGTCAGCGCCGAGTTCCCAACAGATCGTACCAGCAGTCAGATCCCAAACAAGGAGTAGGCTTCGGCATCGCCGGAAGAGGGGAGGAGCTCGGGTGCGTTTTGTGGTGTCTCTACCTATACTCTCTGCTTCCCGTCTGTTGCTCCGGTAATACGTTTCACAGGCCTGACTAGCCCAGAACTGGTCCACACCGAAGCACCTCCTGTCGATGTTGCACGAAAGCAGTGCGCCTACGAAAGGTATAGGGGACGGGCTGCATGATTTGCAAGAGGATGCATAGAACGCATTAAGTGCGCTTTCTGGGACAGGGCTTCGGAATCATCTGGCCCGCAGAGGTTATCTGAGCGGCATACGTCCCGTGACAGAACCGCAAATATGCGAATCAGGAACGGCATCAAGCCCGAAGGCAATATCTCGTGTAAGTCAGTGAACTCATTAGTCGACTCACTCATTCTAACTGACCCGCGTGTCTAAGCCTGAACGAGTCCAAGCGGGCGTGAGTTTGAGTCCGATTAGGTGTGAGTTTGAGTATAGAAGCGAGTCTGAGTCTTCTAATCTGAATAACGTGCTATTACATGTGAAACCAGCAGGCAATGAATCCAAGGGAACCATAGAGTAATATAGCTGTTTTTTTTTATTCATATTGTACGCTGTAGAACAAGAAACGGGGTGAAATGAAATACAATTTACCTCCAACAAGAACCGAACCCACGACCTACACATGAGCGTGCGGTACTATACCGACTCATTAGTGTCCTTCGGAAGCAGTGAGCCTGATTGAGGACGTACGAACAATGGACCGGTATCTATAAATCAAATTTTACAGAACTGTAAGCTGTTAGAATACATAGTAAAATATGTTACCATAGCTCAGTGTCTGCCAGATAGTCACGGCTGGCATGGACTATTTTAGAGAAATCATCTAGAGAGTATGAATGAGTTGAACTGTGCGTAGAAAACGTTTCCCTGTGTTATGACGCACTTGAGAAAGAATATATATATATCCGTATCCTTGAGAAAGAATATATACATATATATATATATATATATATATATATATATATATATATATATATATATATATATATATATATATATATATATATATATATATATATATATATATATGTATAGTCCGTTCGTTCAGTCTGGGCTGACGTGTTGGGTCGAAACATTGAGGTTCAAAGAACCACTAAAAAGGAACATTAAGTTAGTTTGGAGTGACAAGGTATTCTTTCAAAATACTGGGTTTCGCGGTAATTGGTTTATTACAGTAGAAAACGGTAATTGATTTATTACGATACAAAATTAAGTTCACTGTTTTGTTTTTATTATATCATTTCGCGCACAAACTTCACCCGTACGTCATTATACAGGGTGTTTCAGCAAACACTATCGAAACCTTTTCAAAGGTTTTTATGCATTCAAAATGAATGCATAAAACGACGTTTTGTTAAGAAAATAACTCGAACGCCAATTGCATATTTGTCCGCAAAGTTCGGGAATTATTATATCGAAATTGGTGTCATCCTGAGAATTCGTTCCAAGTGGATCCGCCTTGCGAACTCCACGGCTATCATTTGTAAATTGCAATATGGGTCATGAGGTAACTCGTTAAAAGCTTGATGAGTGAATTTTTCTTAATTAATCGATCATGCATTTCAAATTTTTCTGCAAGTAATGTATGCCTCATCAAGTATACCATCTCATGGACTAGAATTGTAATATCTGCCACAGGCAACCTTTAGAAAATATTTGAAGTGTTCGCTGGAACACCTGGTACATGACGCCGCGATTTACAAATATATACACTTACGTATTTGGGCCGCTGCAATTCACTCAAACGTCTTGAAACATGCCAGGTTCAGTATTTCGTTCTATTTGAATGCAATGTAGTGACTCCTTACCGGCAAAAGAAGGTTAACTAGGCCCGAGCATATGACCCTGCCAAAATCTATGACGTCACAGCGTCCTGTTTCAGGAACTTCAAGATGGCGTCGCCACCCGCCTTTCGTTTTATTTTTTGTTCTTGTTTTACGAAACTGTAAAAAAATATAGTAAAAGTATAGTGAAAGCATGTATACCAAAAAAGCAAATAAAGACACACGATATTTTAGACTGTTCATTTCTGTCCTTAAATAAAGTGCAACCACCTCCAGACCGTAGAAAAAATAGCGACAAGCCACTGAGCTCCGGTAATAGTTTAGTGTAATAGCTTTTCTACTGTCAGTTTAGGTTTCGTTTCCCAGGAAGATATTGTGCCGTGACGTCATTATACAGTATCCTTACTGTAAACTGAAACTGGATCTAGAAATTCGATTATATGAAATGATTTACGACGCTGGACCTGATGGCTAACTTACTGTGACTGTTTTTTTCCTTGGGTTTTAGAGTTTTATAGGACCAAGGCATCGGCTTGCTGAAGACTTTAAAAAAGCGCGTGAAATCTTGTAACCTTATTTATTTCACGCTAAAATATTACTCGGGAAACCACGTCAGCGCACGTTCTGTGGCACTGCGAAAAGCAACATTTAGATTCATGGACGATCGCTAGATCAAACCACACTTGTCATTATGAAATAAAATGTGTTTAAATGACTTCCACTTTCAACTTTCATTTGATGTTTTGCGTTCACTTTCCGTCAGCCTATATTGTATACATTTGACGTGTGCACGAGAATGATAAACAGTTGAAAGCAGTGCGCAGATGCGTGTCCGTATCACTTATTTTGTCCTTGTGAACAGTACAACGCAGTATAAACAGAACAATGCAAAACCAACTTGCCATATGGTCGAAGCCTTATTGATAAAAATATATATTTAGGGTCCTTCGTTTTGGGGTGAAATCCGATCAGTTAGATTTTTGCAGCCCGAACAAAATTAACGAAAACCGAGTTAAAGCCGACTAATTATCCCCGAATTTTGCTCTTTGGTAAAGAATAATAATAAATGCGGCTGTTACAAACTAATGAAGGCTGCCCACCTTCTTCGAGTAAGTGGCCGCATATATAATAGTATTAATTAACATTGTTAATGAATGATTATGGTACGTGCCTCGTTTTTCCTTGACACTCGAGCGAAAGCTGGCGTATATTAAATATATTCGAAGTCTGCCGCCCTTGAGTGAACGAAAGCGTGGTGCATTTTTTTTTTAGTAGCGGTATTTTCATAAATACGATAAAAGTGCATCATACCGCATTTCCCGCACGCCACGCAGACGTCAACGACGGTAAGGCGAATTAACACAGCGCTGACGTTGCTCTCTGTTGCGAACGGCACGTATATAGCTGTGACGTTGAGAAGCTTAGCTGTTTAGCCTATACTACATTACGTTAAAAAAAACGATGGTTGATTCGTTTATTTGGTATTCAATTAATTTTGCTGGAAGAGCGTATATTTAGAACGAGTAAAACAATATAACGGACAAGAACGAAATATGCCCTACCAGTCTCTAACTTTTGCCCCCTAATTTATATATATATATATATATATATATATATATATATATATATATATATATATATATATATATATATATATATATATATATATATATATATATATATATATATATATATATATATATATATATATGGAAGATCTTAAATGAAATACCTTATATTTCGTCGAAGAAGGACACATGATGGGAGAGACCAAGATAAATGCTTAAAGGAACACTAAAGCGAAACAACAAATCAGTTTAGACTAATAAAGCATTGTTTCAAAACACAACAGGCAGTCATTTCAATATAACAGTTGGATTATTAGACGAGAAAATGAAGGTTGAAGTATCGGTACTTGAATTTCGGGTCTAAACCCCGACGCCGGTACGTCAGTGTGACCGTCAGGAATTCCAAAGTATGTTTTCGCATTTGGGCCGCGTTGACTGAGTAAAGGTTCTCGAAACTTGCCATGTTGAATATTTGGTTCCTTTAGAACACAATGTAGTCAATCTGTACCGCTATATAATTAGGTAGGCCCTAGAAGATGCCATCAAAATTCATGACGTCACAGCGACCAGGCGCGGCAACTTCAAGGGGCGTCTCCACCAGTCTTTCGTTCTTGCGTTTTTTCTGGCTTACCAAGCGTCTTATCGTGCTAAGAGTGGCGTTTTTGGTGTGGTAGAGAGGCAATTTACTGATCCAGAAGAAATCATTTTTCTCTTTAGTGTCCCTTTAATGAGCGTAGGTTGTGCACAGTATTTGTGGAAAGTTATTCAAGCGTTCGGGAGTGTCATAATATATCCGCCGTTATCCGCGATGTTTCCCGGGGTCGCAAAACAGTTGCACAAGACCACAACTTCAAATTCAGTGAATATAGTGGAAATTCTGTCCAGTGTATGCTGCTGCGCGTGGCAAAAATTTCACGTTTCTGACTTGAAGAGAAGCGTTGGAAAGAATTATTGAACCCTGCCTTTTTCGATAAATTTCCGTGCGTGATTCGAAGATTGTACTCGGTTTCCCCGGTGTCCTCGATGAACTATAATAGCTACCTCGTTGATAGTTCAGGAAATTAAATTGACGGTTGTAAGTATATATATATATATATATATATATATATATATATATATATATATATATATATATATATATATATATATATATATATATATATATATATATATATATATATATATATATAATGAGCTCGCAAAGTTCAAAGAGTGCGGTAACTACGGCATTTAAAGGAGTTACATGGGCAAATAAGTCTCCTTATGTGCATTGAATGCGAAAGCAGTACGACTGTTCCGCGCGATGCTTTTCACTTGGTGATGCATGCTCGATTTGGGCAAAGTGAATTTTGAGAGTGGGTCACCCACATTTTGCGGGTGGGCGAAGTCAATTTTGGGTTCAAGAGGGTTGAAGTTTGGGCCAGTTGGTCCGACATGTTTAAAGACGAAAAGAACCGCGGCTTCAAACGGGACGCAACACGAAGGAGTGGACAGGACAGGCGGTACCGCTCGACTCGTCCTCCATCCATCCATCCACCATCCATCCATTCATCCATCCATCCATCCATCCATCCATCCATCCATCCATCCATCCATCCATCCGGGAAGTGCGTTTTTACTCCGGACTGAGGACTTGACGTACATTCTTCATTTCAAGGAAGTTGATAACTTCATCACTTCGGGTTTGCAATTAGAACAGCGTTGTCCACGTTCCGAGATCCATGGCGTCAGCGCTTAGGATTCCCATGGCCATTCATTTGTGGTCGCGCAGCTGTAGAAGACGTATCGCCATCCACCCCCTTGTGAACCGAATTCTGAAGCTGTATAACATTGTTCGTAACCTTGCACATATAAAAATTTCTGGGGATGCACACATTGTCAGTGGTCAGGGAGAAAAAGACAGCGCTTTAGAAGACAAAATATAATGGGCTGGAGGAAGGATATCTTCTTTTTTTTTCTCTGCAAACGGACAAGTCTACAGGAATGTACCTCTTTCAGCTTCCTTCCTGTCCTGTTATCCTTTCTTCTTTGAGAGAATCTAAAGCGCTGGTTGTTGAAACTGTTATATATATATATATATATATATATATATATATATATATATATATATATATATATATATATATATATATATATATATATATATATAATAAACCGTACGGCATTCCCCCTCTTTTGGCTGTGACCATCTGGGGAGAAAATGTAGAGAGAAGTGAGTAAATTTTTACAGGGCACGTTAGGACTGCACTCGGAAAGGCGCTGGACTTGTCTCATGACTTCTGGAGATACATGCGCATGCTTTCGATAACACCGATGACCTGCGTACGCGCGAAATAGGGTACAGCTCAAGGCTCCTGTATCGAGAGTTTTAAGAATCTTTGTTTCATTAGTGACATAGAAGTACCCGTTGTGTTCCGCACGCCGTGTGCTAATAGGAAGGCGCGCTCGCACAGACTCCCCGGAACAACTAACATATAATCTATTTGATCACGCCTACGCGCGTTCCATATCCAGCCTCACCGGACCGTCTTTCTTCCGACTTTCTCTTCGCGAACTCTCCATCCCGCTTCTCCTTGCGCGGTCCCGAAAGGCACGCAGTTCATCGTTGTGTATTCAAAGGCGGCGGCAGTCATTGGGTCAATCGAAGGGCGCACCAAGCGCCGCCAGTTGGCTCAGCAGCCGCGGCAGCGCTGTGTGTACATTTAGCTGCCTGGCGCACACAGTGAATTCGCGCTCGTCGCCCCGCTTCGAGTACGTGCACTTCCTCTCTGCTCCACCAGCTGCTGCTGCGGCTGCACTGTCATCGGGCCTCCGGGGCAAGTCATGTGAGTGCACTTGTGCCTGCGCAAATACGACCACAGACTCTTCATTTTTAAATTTTTTTTTTTCTCTCCGATCCCCCTCCCGATCGACGGTTCGCCTCCCTCCAGTGGGCCAGCCAACATCAGACTTAGCAGCGGTTTCTCCACAAGGTGCACCTCGTGCCGTTTGTGCTGCGTACACAAAAGAAAGCTCGCAGGTAGGGCCGAGAGCAGCGGCCGTTTCGCTTTTCTTTTGCACCGCTGCCACCAACGTTCCACGCCCATACTCGTTCCTCGCCCCCAGTCCTCCTCTCACTGTACGTTCATCTATCCCCCCCACTCGCTACTCTACCCTCGCTCCGGACGGTGCCGGTGGAAGTCACGTGACCCCCCTCTCCGGTCTTCTGCCTCGGTGCGCTCTCGGCCTGCAACCTACTCGCCTTCTGGCTGCCCGTCTGGCAGCGCGCACCGCCGTGTTCCGCTGAGCTCGGCAGGACAGGTGAGGGGGAAGTGGGCTGCTGCTGACGGGGCTGGCTAGCTGGCGGCCGGTCGTCCTCTCGCTCGCCCGTGTGAGAATCCGCGGCGGCACGGTCTGTGTTGTGGTGTCCATCTCCAACTGGGATTGCGTGCGTCGACGCGAAGGTGCCGGATCGACAGTATAGTGCGCGTGTGGTGCATTGCCTTTCTTTTATCGCCTTTCCGGACGCTGCTGCTCGCTCCTCTGCCGGGAATACTTGTGGACCGGTGCGATTCCTGGTGAGAGACGTCTGTTACCAGCAGCAGCAGGAGGAGGCTTACCGACTCCGCTTCGTGTTGTTCGTCCCAGAACCTTCTATTTCCCTGTGTGGTTCCCGAGTTGTTAAGAAGCGTCGATCTTCAGTACCGGCTCTACCGCCGCCGGCGGCGGACGTGGCTTCCCGCTACCTGTTTTCTGTGTCGCGACCGCGCATCATCTCCGGATGAGTGGTGGTTCGTTGCCCCGTGGACATGTGAGCTCCGCAACGGTCCGGTCAGCAGTGCCGTCGCCGACCGAGTTCTGTTCGAGTACTACCGTCACCGCCGCCGAGGTTGTGCTTGTGGAAGAAGAAGAGGCGCCGCACGGATTACCTTAGCTTGCCGTCATCGACCGGGATATCGCCCCTGCGTGCCGCGCCGGGTCGGTCGCGTCGTTCGTCACGGCTCTTCCGCGCTCGCTCGCCAACAGCGAGACGCCGTCAGCATGAAGCCCGGCCGGACCAGGTGGGTTGTTGCTGCTCCGTCTGGTCCGGGAACTTTTTTTTCTTTAATGATTCCTGTTTTGTTACTGTGCCCTCCCGGGCAAGAAAAGAAAAAAAAAAAGAAAAGCGAGACGCCATGGTCGGCTCCGAATGTGCGCATAGTTCGCTGCAGTGGTGCGGAATCACGAACGTTCCACTTTGGTGTGCTCTTTTCTAGTTTGTTCTGGTTGCTTGGTCGTCGACCTGTGGGGCTGTTGTGACTGACCGGACTACTTTATTAATCCAGAGCGTTCATCGAATTGAGAGTGTGTTGCTGGATGTACATGTGCCGTCCACAGTCGGCTTTCGTTCCACTTATTGTTCCGCGGGAACTCTGTGGACCCTTCTAAGCTGGTTCCTGCGTCACAAACGACATGACTGTAGAATGCCGCTTGAAAAACTTATATCCGCGCTTGGTATTATGACATGACTATCAATGTACGTGATATGGCTCTGTTATTCAAAATTACCCTACATTAAGCCCGTCGGGAATGTGCTAAGCCGAAATATTTACTTGTCGGATGGCGTGATTGTCGACAGGCCGCAAGCTAATTTACAGGTAGGAAAGAGTCATTCTCAATGCAAACTCACGGTTTTATTGAGGCTCTACTGCAGTCAATATAGATACGTGCATGTTGAATGTCAAGAGACTGGAGCCGTAAGCGGCATAAAGGCAGTAATAATTTAGTCTGTGCCACAAAAGGTCCTCAAAGCAGCGTATTTGCTCCGTTGATAAGCGGTTGTTGACTTTCACCCCTAACTGAAGTCCGACATCTTGTCATTGTGCCAGCTGGTAGGCGCCCGTGCAAACAGGCCCCCGCAGGTAAGTTTTACGAGGGAAATTCAATCTGGCTGGACTTCTCCCCCTTCAAGAAATGGGATAGAAGCTGAAACGTAGCTGATGTGTAAAAACTTAAGCGTTTGTAAACAGGTGCAAGTTAATAGACGATGATATTGATGACGGTGGTGGTGAACGACACCTTTCATTATGGAACGTCTAATAATGCCTTCGCAATGCGCGCGACTCGATGAACTTTGCAGCGGTTTTTGGCATGTCGAGCCTGTGTTCCTCTGTCTAGTCAATCGTTTGAGGATTAGGGCTGACTGCTCGTACTACCCATCAGGATATTTGGTCGGAACAGTTCTTTAAGGAAGTTCTTGTGGCTCGTACCAAGCGCGGGAATCAGCTTGCACTAATGATGAATTGAGGTTATTCTGACTTGGTAGTACCAAAACGAACGATTCATGCCTCGGAATCGAGAGCAAAAAACTATTCGTGCAGTATTGTGCTAAGAGTATTGATGTTTCGGGCTCCGACCTGCACTGCTGAACTGCAGGACCATTTGACGATGTTTGCTAAAGTTTTACGTAACCAAAACACAAGAAATTAGACCTGCCTTAATGCTGAGCGCTATTGTTATGGACAAACCTAATAAATGCAAGAAACTTCTGCTCAAAAAACAAGGTGACGAACTATAACTTTTGTATAATTTACCGTATACTTCATTCAGATCGATCTGTGAAAGTGGCAGGTCGCGGAAACCGAATAAATATTTTAATGGAGGCATTGTTACGTCACACTATAAGGAATGCATTGTTGTGCATAAGTGAAACACGAACAGGTATCTTTAAACACGAACGCAAAGAATGCGCATATCTTGTTGATGGATCTCGCACAAAGGCCCATATGCACCTTTTATCAAAATCTTAGGGTTTGACATTTCGCGTTGCAGAGTTTCAGTCGTCCTCGATAGTAGTTTGTAAACATCCCATCCAGGTCAAGGTTGTCAACCTCCTTGAGCGTCAAGTTGATCCCGAACTTTATATTCGTGTTTCTGTCGACTCGAGAATTCGGAATCTTGTTTGTTTACCCAAGCCTGCATGTTTGTCTTCTTTTTTCCCCATCTCCTTGTCCAAGGGTTTGACACGAAACATCGGAGGCCATATTCACAAAGCTATTCGTTCGTAAGTTCTCTTTGCCATTGGCTTGCCTCCTTCGCTAAATAGTACGTCTAGCATCAAGATTGGCTGACGTTTTCTCTTAATGCAAGCGTAAGAGCCTTTTGTGAACACGGACTCAGTTACTATGTCGCGCCAGAAGTCTGTCGCTTAATATTTGCCAAGCCTGGCGTTTCCAGGACGATGACGGACCAGTATGAACCCGAACGTTCCTAATCAGCAGATATGAACGAGAAGAAGCAGGGAACCCAGGGGCCTGTTCTTTTCTTTTTTTTTTTTTTGCCAGCCGCAATCATGTGAAGCCAACACATAACGAAGCGAAGGAAATCATTAGGCAAATTATCGGTTTGTTTTAATAGTAGTTGCAGAACGGATATACAACTTGCCATCGGGGGGAGTCGAACCGGCATCTTCCAGTTGAGGCGATGTGGCTTCATGTCCCACCGCGGCGACGGGTCAATTTTTTTCGTCCAAATTCATTGCCCTTTATCTTATAATTTCTACATTTCAATTAAAACAATTAGCAATTTCCACTCTGCTTTCTTTGACTTCATATGGTCGTGATCAGCAGATATGCGTTTCGTCTAGCGTTACGCCTCCAGCTCGGTCGACTTGCGCATGCGCGCCGCGACCGTTATTGATTGGTGTTCGTTGTGGATTGCGCAGGAAAACACGAATCATATTTTCTTCGTGCGTCCTTCAGACATGGCGAATTATGTGGTCAAATGTGCACTCGACGATCACGTGCAAACAACTTAATATAAGCGATGTCACGACAGGTGGATTGGCATGCTGAACGCTCAGTCAAACTTTTTTGGCCTCGCATGCGTAGCGCCTTCAGTAGGACTGATTGTTGGGCTTGTTGGACTCGCATTTAACCATGGTAAATTATAAAGTGGCATAGTAATGATACAGTCCTTTCTTTTGTATTTGTGTCTGTCAAGCAATTTGCACTATAAGTTACTGTAGCTATAGGTTGTGTAGCTACGCCTGGCAGCAGTTCTTGAAATTTATTACAAAGCCGAGAGACGCAAATGTCGATGATGCACGCGTTGCGGGTTATATATATATTGAGACCGAAGAGAACCGTTCAAATCAGGACAGTGAAATGGGGAGTTGCACTCTGAAATGGTTAACATAAATGCGGTTGATTTGAACTTAATCGTGCGAATCTCCACACCTTGTGTAGGGAAACCAAGGACTCCTTTATTTGACGACCACCAACAAAATGCGTGCATTTTGCGCGCCTGTGTTCGTGTTTCACGTGCGCGACAGTTTCTGCTCTTTTTTTTTTTTTTTTTTGCACGTCGGTGCTAAGCGCCCGAAATCGTGCACGCTTCCGCGAGCGACCTGTCGTAGGGTGCATAAACAACGTTAATGATTGCGCTCATTAAGGAGTCAGGACAGAACGCGGTGAAAACACGAGAGGAACGTGGATACATTTGCGGTCATTATGCAAAACCAACCACCCTCTTTGCAAGTTTTCTTCGTTAGAAAGATGCGCTGTGTGGTCCTTTCGTATAGCCTGCCCTACAGAAAAAGGAAGAGAATTCTATTCTGTGTTGAACGTCAGCGGGAACACGTAATTTTCTAGCGCCGTGTTCGTCGAGACGATCCTCGTTCCAGCCACGAAAAGTATGCGGAGCTTCTTCCTTCTCAGCACGCAACGACGAGGCATGTAGCGGATAAAAACAGGAAAAAAAAAAAACAAGAAATACACAAAAGCCTAAGTGTTTACCTGGCCTTTCCTGTTACGCCCTTTGTGCTGCGCGCACGTTGGCAAGGCGCACTGGCAGCGCGTATCCAACGGCTTTCCCACCGCCTGCTGCATATGTACCTATACCACGCCGCATTGGGAACGCAATTAACGAGCTGATGAAATTATCAATGCCGAGCGTTAACGCGGGCTACAGTCGTTCCCAAACTTTTTATCAGTCAGTGGCCTCATTACCAACTCGCTGGACACGCGAGACCTCGAGCACGCTGCTCTGTTATTTTTTATTATGTTTTTATCACGCTCAGTCATGCACGAAAAATCAGACGTCGACCTGGAAAGAATAGGTTATGCTGATCGTATGACGTATCTTGAGCCACAGTTGAGTACTTTTTTTTTTCCATAAATCGTACGACAACGACATTAAATGACCGGTACCATAAAAGGTGATGTTGCACAGCGGTGATGACGTCTCGTTCAACTGCATTTGACGGCTCATCGATTCGCCACTTCGGTTCGCGATCAGCCGACATACCTCTGGTTTTATAGGTGCGAAGCGCATTAACTCTTGGTCGCGGTGGGGCTGGTGGCACCTTCCTATATACACGCCCCTGTGCCGTCGCGCAATGACGTATAGCTTCCTCCAACACTTGCGGCTACAGAGCGCGCCAGGAAAGTGAGAGTCGCACATGGCGAGTGTATCCCTCTAACAGTGGACCACGTATCGCAGTTTCTCGGCTACACGTATGTAGCGCATTTCTGCGAGCCTTGAATGAAAGCGTGTTAGCGAAAGTCCGCTGTCGCTTTCTGCGCGGCGCCCTCGCGGGTCGCGCGTATACGCTCGCGTGACACAGATTTCTTAGTCGATAGCAGCGTGTCTGCGTCCAATTCAGAGTGGGGCATTGGGGGGGGGGGGGGGGGGGCGAAGAGGTCGTCGAGACAAAAGAGACGCCGCTCTTGACGCGGGCTCATGACGCGGCCTGGTATTTTATCCGCGCGCGTCCCCTATGTAGCCTTTATACGAGCATTGGACAGGCACCCCCGCGTGCTGCTCGAAGGCGCGACAGACCAGCGAGATGAGAGAGAGAGAGAGAGAGAGAGAGAGAGAGAGAGAGAGGAAAAGAGACTCCGACACGTCGGGATTGCGGAATGTCGGCGACGAGGATATAGCGCTTCTCTTTCGAAACCGGGTGAAATGCGAATCGAATCGTGCGAGATTCGCGGGAGAGGAAGGGATAAAAAAAAAGCGCTTCTCCGAATTAGAAGTGTTGTTTTGTAGAGCTGTTCTCGAATTCTGTGAGAGTGCTACGCGGCAGAATGGTTTCCAGCGATTTACTCGAGTCTATAAGTTCTCGCAGTTTCTTTAGAGGTGCTGTAAAACATATAGTTGAGTATTAAAAAAAGAGAAAGAGTAGCGAGTTCTTTTTTTCTTGCAACCGTACTGAAGGACGCTGAAGGTCAGTGAACGCGAAATTTCGTCGTTGTGGCTTTAATTAAAGCAGTTCAATCTGCAAACTTTGCCACTGATCTCTTTCTCTATCTGTTGCCTTCACCCGGAGTGCAGCCAGGTCGTTGCCTACTCTTTCTTTCTTTCTTTCTTTCTTTCTTTCTTTCTTTCTTTCTTTCCTTCTTTCTTCCTTTCCTTCTTTCTTTCTTTCTTTCTTTTCATATTTTTTTTAGGCGAGTGTGACTCAAAGAGACAAAACTCGTGGCATCAAGAAAAGAAAATCATTAGCGTTGAAAAATTGCCAGGAACAAACAGCTTTTGACAATGCCACTCGCATTGACAGTGTCAAAATCTTGGTCTTCACCTTAACGACCGATGCAAACCCTTGTCCTGGAGAACGGGGCTTGATCCACAGCCTAGTTCCAGCCTTCGATAAAAAATAAGGTCAATCATAAATTTTGTTGTACCATGCATTCCAGGGAAACATTGACGATAATTGACGTCGTGGTATCCGCACGTATATTTTCATTTATTAAAGTACTTTACGCACCCCATGTGGAGCACGGAGTGAGAAGCGGATGCAGGAAACCTATAAATGTAAATCGAATGAACACATCTCGCCGTATAAATACCCTAAATAAAGGGGTCTAATTCGCAAAGCATGTCGTTCGTATGACATACGGCCTACGAGCTAGCCTACAAACGAAGGTGTTTGATTCATCGGTTACTGATCTTATGTCCAACGTCATGTTAGAACGGCATCTGCTGTTACAAACAGTTCTATATATATAGCGTAAGAAGTTTTTTTTCCCGTAATCCGAAGACTTGGGGTTGCAGCATTGTGTAGAGCCTCGAAAGGGAGAAATTAGGAAGAAAAAGAAAGAAGCTTCGGGGAATAGGAAATATACATTAAAGAGACAAAGAATGTCGGTCACCCCTCCTCACCACCACCAAGAACAATCAAGTATGTAGCATATACCTCAGCGCACTACGCGTTTAGAGCAAAATAACACACACACGCACACATAAGAAAGAAAGAAGAAAAAGAAAAAGAAAGGAGAAAAAAAAACGCGATCCCGACGTACGTAACCGTACGCTAATGTGTTCTTGGGGCATTCTAATATATGACCTGAATGCCGCGCTGAGTCAGTGAACCGACGGCAGCTAAACGGCATACTCATATTTATGACTTCATGCGCGTCTCTGAGGTAAGGCGTCGCATAATCGAGTGTAGCGAGCACAAGAATTCGCGCGCATCTGCTTCTTTCTTTTTTTTTTCATTTATTTCCTGCTGCCTAATTTCACTTCTGGGTTCACGACATCCCCCTACAGAGTGTGCCCGCTTGCAGCGTAATGTGTGAATCGCTGTCGTGACCCTAACGCGAAGCGCGGAGAAACGTACGTGTAGTAAAAACGCGCATGTTGCCGTTCCTATACCTTCTCGTGAGCAAGCACGTTTCCCTTTCGCCCGAAAACGATACGCTGCATGGAAGCGCTAAACGAGGACACCTCGGTTATTTTGTTTATTTCTTCTTTTTTTTTTGCACGTCGCTTCTACTTTTTCTTTTCGCTGTTCTTGCGTCAGTGCACGATTCGAAAGTTGCGAGAACAAAAAAAAAAAAAAAAAGAAATGGAAACTGCAAGTGGCCCTCAAAGTTATCTTATTAGTCTTCACATGAGACGCTTGGTGTTCTTTCAGAATTCCTACTGTCCTTTTCTCAAAAGCGTGAACCCAGACTTGGAGTGTGCGTGGATGTGGAGCGGTCGTCAACCGCGACATTTCTTTCCCCTTTAATTTTACTTTCCGTACTTTGTTTCTCATTTTTTGTTCAGAATTACGAAAGTCAGGCGTCGCGTGCGTTTTTATTTTGTCGTTGCTTCGTGAGCCGGGTGAGCGTGTTTTCGTCAGTGTATCTTTCCTTTTTCTGTTATTTCTTTTTTTTTTTGGTTAGTTTCCTTTTGTGCTGCTTGAAAGCGGAGCTGGTATCACTGCCAGGTGTCCGCGTTATGCAAGACCCCTTTTGCAGCAACAGGCGTCAGCGAAAGGACGAATTCAACAAAAGAGAGGGGAAAAAAAGATGGCTTCGTTGCTTTCTTTTACTATAGCGATGGCAAGCTATACTTAGCGTCTGCTACGGTTCGTGGTGCATCTTGTCTGAAGCCTCGCATGTGTCATATGTACGTTACCCTAAATGTGTAACCAAGATAATTTTGCTTTCAATTCGCACGCATAGTGCTTGCAGTGGTTCGTGACATATTGTATCTGAAGCCTCTTGTACCTCGTGCATGTATGTGTAACAAATAAAAAAAAGTTAAATACGAGTAAAAGGGTGCGAAAAACGCATCTCGGACGTAACAGCCTTGAGAAATTAAACCAGGAGCTCAAATTGTTAGATCAGTCTGGCCAAGTACGTCATTAGCCATGTTGTATCGGTGGTTGTGGGGTTCTGCTTCCTAGCACGACGCCGCGGTTTCGATTCCCGACCGTGGCCGCAGTGTTTCAGTGCGGGCAAAAGGCGGAAAGCGCTCGTGTACTTAGACGTTAAGGACGTCCCCTAACCTAAAACTTTCTAATATGGAAACAAAAAAGACCACGGAGATTTACGACAACGGGAAGAAATAAACTAGAAGAGAAAGCTGTACGATAACACAAAGGGAAGTGTCCTTGTTATCTGAGGCTCGCAATGGTTGCCTAAAGACAAAAACGTACTGGGGCGAATATTCGCAACAAGATAAGGCATGTGTCTGCTGCAACAAAAAATTACGGAACTACTCATCAGATACGGAATGCGAAAGTATTCACCTAGCGAGACCCGTAGGTATACCGTGCACCTTCCTGAACAGCTTGGACTTAGAGGGGATGGAAACGTCAACCGGTCAGCAGTCGAGATAAGCAAGAGACGTTTAGAGTATCGGGAGAAAGAAAGCAGGGAAGAGATTGATACGGCCGGATCCGCTACATGCATAGGTAAGTACAAGGTAGAGAAGTTTTGAGGGACAGAAAAAAGATTAAGGAATTGTATACAAAAATGGCTAGAATGAAAAGCATGTAGAAAGTACCTGATTAACTTAAGCAAGCCAGATGACTATTTGTCACCACGCAGTTTGAAAGGACATGCCAATAATTTATCATCATCATCATAATTAATCCATTCCGAGATTCGGGACGCCTACGCGACTTTGTAACATAATTCCTGCCAGCATTTCCAATGCTATTCAGAATTGAATAAATTAATCGGCCCTCAGGAAAGGGAGTCCGAAAGTGCTATTTACGACAAGGCCTCACTACCAACGTGATCCTCACTTCCGTTGTTACGACTTTGTTCATTGTGGGTGCGTCACAATAGTAAGCTGGCATTAGCGCAAATACAAAAGGCGGGGGCGTTGTTGGGCGGTTAGTCCTCGGCTCAATTGAAAAAGGGAGCTGTGTTGATAAGGCGTCGGGGCGGAGTCAACGCCTTCCCCTCGGTGCGTTGACTTTTTTCTTCGCAACCGCGACCGCCTATGTCACGGACCCCCGCTTGTGTCAGTTGTGACCGCTGCGAGCGTGTCTGCGCGGAATCCCCGCTGCGATTCGGCACGCATACGCAGAGCGTATAAGTAGTCGACGCGTGCGTCGGCCGCGGTCCGTGCACGCGGGCAACAATGCACGCCCGATAGAGCTCGACGTGTGCGCCGAACGGGGAAGCGATGGTGGGGGGGGACCTTGTCCTTCGTTTGGACAAGGCGTGTCCCGATGCGGTCACGAGGAAGCCGTCCAGTTCGTTATCCAGCGTAACGGGCAGTGCGAAACCTCCGTCACGCCGCCGTGGTCCCTCGCTCCCGCGGCGGCGGGGTTGCGTGTTACGTGTATACACGAGCACGCCGCGCGGCGAGGTTTGATATCTGTCGGAGCAGCTAGCGCAGCAAGAACGGCGAACGCCGTTCCTTTGGGTGTCAAGGCGTTGAGGCTGTTTCCAACGCCGAGGCAGGCGGGCGGGCCGAGCGTGCGTGCGGGCACCTAGCACGCTGCAGCTTCGGCTTGAGGCCGTGGCTTGTTTGCGTATACGCAAAGACAGCGCGACCTCTTGCGCGACTTCTCCCGTCGACGTTGACAGGCGGCGTGGGGCCGAATGCGTGTCTGTGTATGCGTTTCAGATGAAGACGGCACCCTCGAGAACAGCGATGCTGGATCGAGGTTGGCCGAGGTGCGTTGCGATGCGCTCGTTGGAGAAATTTGTGGAAGAGCGTGGACCGGGCGTCGGTCGTGCCGTGAGGGGGAGGTTCGAAGTCGGGCGCCGAGGACTTGCTTCAGCGCCGGCTACTCGCCGCCGTGCTAGCGAGGCGTCTCTTGACGTAGCACAGATACGTCACTCGTGTTTGCATCGCTGTATTGTCTGGGATACCAGTCACTTGGGCGTACTGGAGGGGTCGTGGCTTAATCAAAGCAGCGAGTGACGTGGGTGAAAAGTGAATGCTCCCTCTTGGCCTGCGGGCACGCGCTCCCGTTCTTTTCACGAGTGCACGGTCCGCGCCTTCGCTGTGCGTAGTCTCGGCCTTATCGTATTTTTTTTTTGTTTTTTTTTTTCATAGCGCTTAGATGCATACGTAGGCCCGTATTGACAGAACTTATCTTGCATATGCGCTGCCTGCGTTTGGCGATCCTCGCGGTGATTGTGTCGTTACATATCGCGCCGATCACTATTATAGGAACGGCGCACGCCCGCGAACGCGGCATGACTCGATCCTGGGGAAAGGCTCTTACGTATAAGATAAGTTTTTTGGATGCGGGGTAACTATAGCCACTGGTCAGTCTATGACACGGCAGAGCTCTTATGTGTTTTTGCGCACGGCGTGATCAGTTAGGCAGCTGCCAAAATTCATGGTGCCATAGCCCGTATACAGGCCACGGCGACCGAGTTTATAGATATAGGGACGAAATGCCAGAATTAACGCTCGCGTTAGAGACCCCCAGCAGGCGGTCGTCCTTCCTTCCGAGACCTCCACAGCTGGGTCGCCTGTAACCCGCTGTGCATTTTCGGGACATCAAACCCCGCAATTTAACATATACAGCCCATCGAGCACTCATCTCGGTAAACTAAAGAAATTTGTTAATGCCGAGAGCATCAGGCGTAGAGCTTGATGATGCAAGTATAATACGTGTCCGGTAATGCGTGTTGATAACTTTCTGCGTGGTCCTGGATGGTACCACATGAAAGGAGGCGCAATTCCACCGAGGCCGAGTTCTTGCGATTCGACATCTGCTGCGTGGCGACTCAGTGGCTGTGGCGCTGTGTTTGCGAAGAACACGAGGCCGTGGGTTCGATTCCCGGTCGTGGCAGTCGCTTTGCCATCGGGGCATAGAGGCCACGAATACTCGCCTACCGCGCTTTGGGTGCTCGTTAAAGAACAGCAATAAAAAAAAATTAAGTGGGCAAGACGAATCCGGAGATCTCCAGTGGGTTGCCGCATGCGCCTTCGGTGCTCCTATAGGTGTTGAACCCCATCAATAAGCAGACTTGACAGTGTGTTCTTCATATGTCATTCAGTGGACCATGCATGTACTATGGCCGCGCTCTTGGCACTCTGTAACGAAGCTTAATTCCCGTTTTCGATATTGAACAACGTGTGCACATGTTCCGACGAAGGGATGAAGTGTGTTTCAGTTTGGCAAAGTTTCGCCGTGCTTTTTATGAAGTCGAACTTAGCTTTATTTTTCTCACTTTTATATCATCTTAGGGACCCTGGACTGAGGGTTCCTCCCACACTGCTCTCGCCATTCAGATATTATTAATAAAGATGTTTTACTCTCTCTCTCTCTCTCTCTCTCTCTCTCTCTCTCTCTCTCTCTCTCTCTCTCTCTCTCTCTCTCCTATTTTTCTTTTTTACCGCCGCTGGCTTAAGTTGCTTTCTCCCCGCGTTTCGCCAGATCAGCGAGCCTCGTATATTCGAAGAGCGGGCAGTGCAAGCCTCACACACACGCATATATATATATATATATATATATATATATATATATATATATATATATATATATATATATATATATATATATATATATATATTCATTTTTTTCGGATACCCTATACTGTGGCCGCTGCAACCGCCTGCTCCTTCTCGTTTGTTGCATGCAGTGTATTTATGTATGCGGTGTATTGTTTACAGTGAAATGGCGCCGGTGCGCGCTAATTAGTGCACTACTTCGACAAACATTAAAATACCCTAAATTATATCTTTAAATTGTATCGAATATCGACATCAATGTTTTTTGGGTGTCTTTATTTCTTCTTTCTTCTTCTTCTATCTTTTCTTTTGTCTTCTTTTCATGCCCTCTGGTCCAGTGTTGAGACAGGCAGTTACTGACATACAGTGCACGCTACATTGAGTTCTCGAAATATTTTGTTGCATACATTCAAAGCCTGACAGTATGATACGGTTTCAAACGTAAGGAACAACTATATTAAGCTGTGTAAATGAGTGCTTGCCGAGGACACACTCACTTATACTCGAGACATTTGCTTGACTACTCAGTCGACATGGAATATACGTCGCGTTGCCGCTATACACTGCTGCCACATGGTTCTCACTATCAAAAAGGCCAAGTTTCGCCCGAAAGGTGAAGCATCGATTGCAATAGCAAACAGCTATACGAAGTGAGGATGGTAGTTTTATCGGCCATATAAACTTGCGAACATACACTCTTAAACAAAATTACACCCTTTGGGTCGTATCTTGCCACACAACAATAATCGTCGTCTGTCTTGTCCACATTTCCTTTCTTTAACGCTGCGAGCCCGGTACTTCACGTCACGAACGGCACGCGCTTTATCAGCATGACAGAGCATTCTGGACAGGAAAATAGCGAGCGTAGCGTTTTCAAGAAAGGAAACGCAAGCAAGACATGACGATTATTGTTGTGGGGCAAATATACACCCCAAAGGGTGTACATTTGTTTAAGAGTGTAGGCATAATAACCTAATTAACAAGCATGATGTGACGGGCGCACAAGGAACATGTGCACATCTCATTCGATGACCGCGGAAACTCGCTGTCAAAACGCTGCAGGCGTGAGGAAACGCGGCAGCAGCACCGAGCGAAGTAACCTTCGATTCAACGAAAAGTGAGCGCCGAGAACACAGCAGGCACAAAGCTACGAGCCGCCGACGCACCTAGACTCTGCCCCCAACGCAGATCGTTCTCAAGATACGACCCCGCGGAGCCGCCACATGCGCAGTTGCAGCCCGAGTAGAACCCCCCCGTCCCTCACCTCCTTCCGGCGCCTCGCAACATGGGGTGCCTCGCGCGCGACGGAAGACGGCGCGCCTCCTCCCTGCTTTCGTATCTTTCGCGCAGGCGAGATTGAGCCGCGATCGTCGGCTACTCTCGCAAACTTTCAGTCGCACATACGGTGTAGGGCGCACGGCAACGGTGTTATCGCCCTTGGACTTTATACGGAACCTTATGGCGACGGCGACGGCAGAAATACAGATTTAAAACCCGGACATGTGCGAGAGACGATTTTTCTGGGCTTATGCATTGAACGAAATATGGTGCGTGGTAACAAATAAGAAAAAGAAAAACACGAGAATCGACAATTTCGGGGAGGGGCTAGTCGTGAGCAATTCCACTGTCATTGACAAGCACGAGCCTTGTCTGCCGCAGAAAAGGCAAATCGCTTACAGTTCGTTTTATATAATGTGTATGGAAAGAAAACTGCCCGCTTAGAAGGGCTATTACACATGGTCTTTGCTAACTGAGGGCCCCAGTATAAGAGCACGTGATGGTGAGAGAAACACGAAGAGAGGCTGTTTAGTGAAAGCTGAAGAGGTTTGCGCGGTGACACGGGGATCTGGCATCCTGCTATATGTGAATGCGATGACAAATGAAATTATATACGCTCAGGACATAAGGCCGACCGATAGAAGGATGTCCACCACTAACGGAAGGATTTCACCGGAGACGGCGCCATGGCACACTAATCAAGAGCTGTATTCTGTCCTACTTTAAACACTCGCAGCCACAGCTTTCCCATGCGCAGCTATATAGATACTGGCGCCGTCGATAGTTATGCACAGGGACCCGTCGAGTGCCTGCGGTATGTTTGTGTTTGCACAGGCGAGCAGCGAACCCTTCGGTCAGGAAGGAAGGAAGGAAGGAAGAGAGAGCAAAAAACGAGAAGTGCCCGCGGGAGGTCATGCAAGATCAGCGACGGCCTCGCTGGCTTCGTCGTGGCTGCCCGCGGCGGCGGCAGCGGGCCTCATATCTTTGCACGGCCACGAGCGATCTGCGATCTGGAGCCGCTCTCTCACTCGCGCGCGCGGCAGAAACCTGTTCCTCGTTGGCACAGCGCAAATCGCGCGGGAGACCTGGAATCCGAGCGGATGATCGCGTTCGCTTCTTGCTGCGTTTCGCCATTGCCGAAGCACGCACAGAGAGAGAGAGAGGGAGAACATGTGCGTGCGCGCGAGCTCAGATACCGATGACACAGACACATACAAACAGATAGCCGCACAGCAGAGACGCAAAAGCACTCACACAAACTCACACAAGCACACACACGCGCGCAGACACACACATACATGTACGCAGGCACATACAGGTAGGCACATTGGGTGCCGCGATAGCGTCCGATGCAGGCCGCGGAAGCGGCGCAGCGTGCCTAAACAGTTGACGTGCGGAGCCTCGTCGCCCTTCGCGCGAACGCGTTGGACGGCGCTAATGCGAAAGATTGAGCCGCGCTGCCGCGCGAACGGTTTAATGCGGGGCGAAGGATGTTTCAAGTGCCTCCTCTCGGCCGACCCGTTAACTCTGTACTGAACGCTTTTGATGGAGCACGCGTGAGCGGCGCCGATTTGATTGCGTGTTTGTTTTCGATATTCTTCCGGGGTTGTGCTCCCTTCTTTATGTGCGTATATGTGCGTGCGTGCGTATATTTGTGTGAACCTCTCCTTCGACGCGGTGTGGCCAGTATATAGAAAACGAAGCTGGAAGCAATTTTGTTTTCTGCTTCACGACCGCGCGAAGAGTTCAGTGGCCCCCGTGCGCACAATGCTCCTGTATGTCGATGTTTCCGTGTCGTGTAACTTATGTTTACTTTATGCCACGGTGCATTCGTTTTCTCTTCCTGCTTTGAGAGAGAGCGTGAACGGGAAGCAGCATGATCTGTCGATGTTCAGTTGTGCCACCATTCGTCTGCGGCGTAAAGATTGTGTCTCTGTCAGCGTCCGTGTACTGTACGTGATGTCTTTTTCACTCGTACGGGTCTTGCAGCGCAAGTCTCGAAAAGCAAGCCTAGTTGGATAAGGCATGCACATTTAAGGAAAATGTTGTCGTGCGGTGGGTTTGTTTCTTTTTGAATATCTTCAGGTTAACTTTCTCGCTGACCACGTTAAACGTCATGGGAAAGGGCACGTGCAACATGAGCCGGGCTCCAGTGGCTTGCGTAATGACCGCGTGCCGCGCGCCCCCTCTCCCTTCACCGAGGGGCGCGGTTCTTGTTCTTGTGTACCGGCTTCTATATACGCGAGTCACGACCTAATCCATACGTAAACCGAGCACGCGCACGGCAGCTGCACGTATACAGTATACACTCGCGCGAGCGTGGAAGGTACATCTATGCTGCAGTTTCAAATCGCGACGCTTTTACGCAAGTGATACCCTTCCACAGGGAGAGGAGTGGCACGATCTGAGCAACGTCTATCACGAAACCGAAACTTTACAACCGCGAAGCGAAAACTACGCAATCCATTCCTCTACAACAGATTGAAAGGGCACGATCTCTCTGGAGCGTGCACAAAGACGGCGAACGCAGTGGCGACAAGGGCGCGATCCTCCCGAGGTTCCATGGGACACGGCGCGGTCACTGAAGGAAAGAGGAAGAAGAAGAAGAATATCAGTGCGTGAGCGGCCCGCTCCTCGGCCTTCGTGCAGCCAGCCAACCCCGCGACTCTTCGGGCACGCAGTCAGCAGAAGCAGCGTCGCGCGATGGGTCAAGTTGTATCGTCCTGCGGCCGCGCGCCTCCCCACCTTCCACATCGCTTTCTTGCGTGCCCACAATGACCGGTGGCCGCGCGCTGAGGTTGTGTGGCGAGCGAGGACGGAGAAAACGCGGGCAGCTCCGACGCGAGCACGCGTGCCCCCGAAGAACCTAATGGCCGACTTCTTGCGGCCGAAGGGGCCCGCTGTCGTGCGTCCATTGTGCTGGGACGTCGTCGCCGACGACGTTCGTCGCGGGGACAGTGGGCTCTCGCTGGATGAAGGACGGTTGGGGAGGAGGAAGGGACTTCGGTGCCGACGCTGCCGCACGCACACACGCGCTTATGCTCGGTCATCGGCGCACCGCGTCGTGCGTTCTGCTGCGCTGACCGCCGCCCTGTTTTGGAGGGTGTCGCAAGCGGAACAGAACGCGGACCTCCATCCCGTGCTCCTCCTTCAGGGCGCGGAGCGCTCGCCCAAGTCGTCAAGAGGCGTGGGATGGCGCGGACGCATGTGACAACTGCGCTGTCGGTGCGTTGTTTGCCGCCGTCGGCGGCAGGGAGTGCGCTGCACGGCATGCGTTGAGAAAAGCGTTTCGTCGTGTGTTCGCCGTCGATACGATCGTCGCAACACGAACGCGTGCCGTGCGCGTGTTTTTGTCGTCGATCGTTCGCCGGCGTTCGCTCCCGTCTGGTGGCCGATCACGTCCCTTTGATGACTGAAGAAAGGCTGCGCTCCTGCAAAGCGGGTTGTTGGCAGTTGGTCCTTCCTCGTAGAGGTAGCGAGTGGCATCGTAGGTTTGGACGGTTGTTACGTCATTCGGTGTCCACAACTGCCGCGCGTAACCGTGCCCCGTTGTATTTAGGTGCTGACGTCATTCGAATTGACATGAGCTTCCATCGCGTTGTGCGCTAAACGCAAATACTTTTTTTGAGCATAACTCTTACTGTTTTTGTGCTGTTTCGCGGTCGATATTCGGTAGGATCTTGCGTAGCCGGGCGCAAAGCTGAGTTAGATGGTAGGCATTCACGTACTTTGCGTGTGCCCTCAATATGCGGCCGAACGAAGAAAACTCAAATCTACAGTTGACAGCTTGGACTCCCGCCCCTTTTCAGAAGAAAAGGTTTTGGGCGCGTGGAGGAGTGTTGACTGTGCCCAACGTGCCATAAAAGCACTTTTGAACTTTTTAAGTGAGACTGGTTTATACGATCGCCTCTAGAAGCTGTGAGACGTGTAGTCAGTGCGAAATGTGTTTGCGCAAAAACTTTTTGTGGCAAGATTACTTTTTGTATGGACAAGATTACTCTTAGTGTATTGCGTCTCCAGTGCGCATCCGCATATTGGCCAACGTGTATATAGTATCTCATTGTACCATACCATAATCATCCGCCACCTACCTTTCCCTGTATTTCCCACTTCCCCATTCCCCAGTTAGGAGTAGCAGGCTAGAGACACGCTCTCCAGGCCGACCTCTCCTCCTTTCTCTCCATTAAAATCTACTCCTCCTAGGCATTCATCACTTGGAAAGGCAAGCGTGCAAAACGCGTACAAAATTGCGAGAATGAACTGCGTTTGTGTTGTCCTTCTCGTTTTTCTTGAGTCTGCGTGTTGTACGTCGGCCGTGTCATGACTAAAAAACTTGCCTACCTGTGGACGCCGCTGCAAGGATCCAATTAAAATGACTGGCGAAATTTTATTTCGGGCATTATTATTTTTACTCATAATTATCTTTACCCTGCACCCCCTCTTCCACCCCGCGCTTTTCTTTCTCTCTTGTTTCTTTCTTCTCTTGTTGTCGACAATTGTTTTCTTTTTTCTTTTCCTCTCTTTTTCTTTTTTTCGGAAGGAATCACTGCTCAAGATAAACTGTCGCCGAGAGTTTCTCAACATGCATGTGCTCCTATCGGCCACCGTTTGCTACACGCAGTCGCTACACACTATATATGCGCTATACGTAAGTAATTGGGTGCACAAGGTCGCGCTTAGGAATGGTCGATGAGTTCTTTTATGCGAGTAACGATTAATCATTCATCATTTTAGCCTTTAATAGAATAATCGCTTTCTATGCAGGGATTTTTCATCGAATAATTGATTAAACGAATTTTTTTGTCGGGCACCTTAACAAGGTTGGAAAATGATTATCTAATATTGTAGGACCCTATTTTAAGCTTTGTGAGGTGGAAGCAAGTTAAAGATACACGTGTATAAAGTTTGATAAAGAATAATGTTGAATTTCTTAATGACTAAATATAGTTGCACTAGTGGCCTTTGAAGATATAAACAAGATATGTTATCAAATGGCAATTGGAGCAGACTTAAACAAGCTACATGGCACTAGTGAATCCCTATGCAATACAGTTTAACAGGGAATTAGAAGAATGGCATAAGTGAGAGGTGAAGCCCAAATAAAGTATGCAAGAAATTGCAATATGGACCGAGGAAAAGAAAATTACTGGTTCAGGATTTTAAGCCACCTGCTCTGGGAAAGAACATGTCCATTGGCTGCTATGTTTGGGCGAAACCGACGCCTTTGTTAAATGGCCACACAACCGGCATGCGAGAACGTACGGGCGCTCAAGAACATGGTCCAAATTGGGGCGAATGCTGTGCCACGTCTTTAATGGACCGCGATGACACGACGATCATCAACGACTGGGTTGATGTAGTATACTTTGTATTGCGAGGGGCATTTGACGTCTCCGGCTCCGGGAGGCGTGGTAGCGTGTGCGATGTGTGTGTGTGTGTGTGAGGGGGGGGGGGGGGCAGAGAGAGGAAGCGCTCGGCATGGCATCACTCGGGACTAGGGAAAAACAGTCGACAGTCGCTCTATACCACAGCCGCACAGTCGCCCGCTCGTGCAGCGCCATTCTAGTAGGATTTCAAAACTTTCGCGCCACTCCTGTCAAACTATCGAAGAAGGACTAATCGAACATGTCTAATCGATTAAGTCGATTAAATGAAAGGTGCACATCGATGAAGATTAATCGTTCTGAGGGATATTCTTAATCGACTGATCGTTGATCGATCTTGCCAACCCTAGATTCGCGCTATAGCGAGACCTTACCCTCCCTCACTTCCCTTCTCCTCACCCGCTGCCAAGTGTGTCCGACGCACTCGCTACATACCGACGCCTTTTCTGCACCTGAACTAAACGAAGTGACGCATGTGGTTGGGTCTCATAATTTCAGACACTCGTTTTAGCCGATATACAGTCGAGACTGCAGGGGCCAAGTTCAAAAGTTTTCCCGTTTGCAAGTGCCATTTGCCCCCACCGGCCAGTGGGGGCGGGGCGGGGGGGCTTATCCTACACGTCCGACACCACGATTCGCGGCGGGCGCTGGCTCTTCTACCAACATTTACAGAACGTCTTTGTGAATACGCGGGCCCAGTTTTCACACGTACCCTCGTGGCTGAACTTCAGCCGTGTTTCCGCTGGCGTCGAGCCCGTATTGTATGTATGCCCTCGGTCCAGCTGCGTGAGTAGATGTGCCGTGGTAGTCTGCGTATATACACCCTCCGTCGTTCGACGCCGCGCAAAGCGCACTGCGGACGTTCACCACGCCAGCCCTCAGACCCCCCCCCCCTCGTCCGTCCGTCCGTCCTTGAGACGCTGCCGGCGAGCCGAGAGCGGCCAGGGTTTATGACTTCCACCGTCTGGCAGCCGGCGGCGTGCTTCAGCGGAGAATGAGTTATTTCTCCATTGGCGCGGCCACTGCGCTGCCGGCGTTCTCCGCAGGCGCGCACTGTTCTCCTTCGCTTCTCCCATCTGCATGGAGAAAGAATGCGAGGGAGTCGCAGGCGGGCGTTGGGGTTTCTGGTTACGTGTGGTACGCGAACGACGGGCGTTTCCTGCGGCCGCGTCTCGCGCGGCGTCGCTTCGAGACAAAGGGAAAAGCTCCCCTTGGACCGGCGCCCGCGGCAGCCACCGGTTTCGGCTATATAGCAGAATGGGCGGTACGCGTGCGCTACCGTCTCGTTTTCTTTCTTTTTTTTTCCCCCTCCTTGTCTCGCACTCATTTTTCGCGCGGCGAGGTGGGGATACGGTTAAGTACCGTGGCACTATAGCTGTAGCGTTGGTCAGCGGCTGAGCTATGTAGACCAGCCCACAAGGAGGGAGGAGAGTGGAAATGGGGGGCGGGGGGGGGCAGTAATTGCTAAATTGAGGTTGGCAAAGCTCGTGTTATCGCGGATGCTGTGATGTGAGGCAGATTAGCCCTGTTTCATTTACAAAAAAAAGGAAAAAAATTGATATGCCTGTAGGAAATTACATGCTCAGCGGTGGCTTTGGTGCTGCTGAATTTTGAAGAGACCCTGTACGTGTCATTCATTTTAGACAGCGCCAAGAAACATGCGGGCGAGGAAGAGTACGGTAATAGCGCTTATTGCCAACAACGTGTTTATCGAAGCTTGCACAAATATGTGCTATTCGCAACGGGCCGTAAGAGAGAAAGGGGAGGCGAGTCGTCGTCAGTCGACCCTTGCTGTGCATACGTCACAAACGTAAATCTATACAAATGTAAAATACACAATATGGATAATCCAAACTGGTTAACTTTTAAGGAACTTAAGCTCCTTATCGGAATTAGCTATAGAAGGGGCGCTTACGCAAGTGGCTCCCAACTGACACATTGAAAATGCCTCAAAGATTTCGCTGACTATCTGATCCCTGTACCTTCTCAGCACATGTGGTCTTCTGGGTGGGGTGAACAGCCACACTTTGCCCAATGAACAGCTAAATTTTTTAGCGCTCTTTAAAATGAATGATCCGTACCAAGTAGCTCGCGCCCGAACCCTTCTAAACCATATGTGTAATTACTGGCATCAATGTCAAGAAATACCTTGTGACATCACTCTTCGGAGTGCTGTATTAAAGAGGGCGCCTTTGAAAGGGTAGCAACCCCTTGCTTCTTTTTTGACAATAGGGGAACACTGCGCTCTATCATGATGACTAATTCTTAAAGCGTATAGTGAAGGGAAAAATAAAGCAAAAATATTTGTGATTGTCACATGGGACAAACAAAGGTTCAATGCGTTTTATGTCACATTTCTTAGAGCTCCATTCTCCGCAATCAATGTGAACTACGGGCAACAGCTGCCCAGGGAGAGCTATGGAGGATATAACGTTACCAAAAAGCCGGGGCCGATTTCTCAGGGTGTTCCGTTGGTGAGTGCATGGTCTTTTTTTTTTTTTTTTGCCACTGGTCGGTCACGTTCGCTTACAATATGTCCAATATCACTATTGGCTGGTACGTACGAGTTGTTCTAGCGTAAGAGCATTTATGTGAATACGATGTGCCCTCATGTTCGCTGGGTCTGATCACGTGACACATTCGTATTAAGAGAGAGAGAGAGCCGGCAGATCCCACTCTCTGTGGCAATCGATGTTATGCGAAGCACTGTGGGGGAGGGAGGTGGGGTAGCCTGCCAAGTTAACGAAACGACCATGAGAGCACCAAGACGTAGGCGGCTGTTTCATGAACCACATGGCACGCATGTCTGACACTCATGTCATGTAACCTATCATTTACGATCGTCATACACTCTTGTCATACTATGCCAATTTTGGTACATGCCAAGTTAACGAAACGACCATGAGAGCACCAAGACGTAGGCGACTAGATAGACACTCTCAAAGTGGCAAATGTTCGCCAAGAAATGCTTCGCATTCAAAAAAAAAAAGAAACGGGAAATAGTGCGCGGGTGCTGGGGCGCAGCTTTGGAGACGTACGTCCCGCTCAACTTGGATTCGTATTGGACGTCCCAGCCGCGAGCCGAACGGCCCACGATCCTGCTACTACACACGAACACCGGACGTCTGGTACGACTGCCTGTGACGCAGCAAGCGGTGCGTGGGCTCCCTTTCCTTCCTCTGACGCACACCGTCACGCACAGAAGGGAGAGACTGCTCTCGTCGTTTCGGTCGTCGCACTCCACTGCCACCCCCACCCCCCCTTTGCAGTGAATCGGTGGGGAAGACGTCGGTGTGGCCGAGGGTGGAGCAGGTTCAACCTCAAGGCCGCAGACGCCCCTTGGCAGCACAGAATGGGATGTGGTGGTCCTCGGCTTCTTTTTGTTACCCCTGGCCTCGTGCTTATATTTTGATTGTCTCCTCGGTTCCGCCTGGGTGTTGTCTCTGCTGCGAACCCTTCTTCGGGCTAGCGCATCAGCGGCGGGGAGGCTTCCTGTCTGCTCGTCCGTGTCTCTGCGCCCGATCGTTAAGGATTGATTGATTGACCAATACATTCACTGGTTAACAAAGAAAATGGTGATACTGCAGCCAGAAAGGAAATGCATGAGGCCGCGGCAATCGCAAGTACTCCCTGTCATTACAGGTATACCAGAACCATCTTTCAGCCATAGTGAAAATAATGTGTTAGAGGAAAGAAGGCTGCGGCTCTAGAGAGACTCGTCTGCGTCAGGGCAACAACTGACGAAGAGAACATGAGCAACTTTCCCTGACGAGGACAGGTCAGCTGCTTGCCGGAACATTGACTGCAGCCACATTCCTTATTCGACCATTGTTGATCAGTCCTATAGAGTGAAATACATGTAGAACAGGGATTGATGTCTCTATTGCGCAAATGTGATATGTAGAAAATTTAGTATTATTCGCTCATTTGTGGACCGGACATCTATCTCAAAAGTAGGCGAAAAAAAAAAATGAAAATTTGCTAAGCTGTGCAACAGCCAAGGTATTTGGCCCTCAGAGCCATGGAAAGTGCAGGCTGCAGTCTTGGTACGAAGTATAGCCAAGCGTAGCATCTCTGCTCGTTCGCCCCCCAAATAGAGTAGCGCGAACGGCAGTCATACCCGTGGTGTTGCTCTTGGTATCGCTGCATGAACCTCAGCACTGCAACATGGAACAGCCGAGAAAGTGCGGCACGTGAAGATGCTTCACCGTCGAAAGTATACAGCCCGAGCGTCGGGGACTGCATTTGTCGAGTGGCCTCCGTGTGCAGCCCCTCTTCCCAGCGTCGACCTTCTCGGGGGATGTTGTTGTTCATCGGAGCAAGCGGCAGCAGCTGTCGCGCTGGGAGCCCGGCTCCTTTCTCACGGGGGAGCGGCCCCCATGACCTCGCATCAGGGCCCCACATCCTCAGCCTTTCCTCTTCTTCGCCGTCGCACGGCACCTTCACCTGCCAGTCAGCAGTGCACAGGGCTTTCTCACTTCCTCTGTGCCACTCCCCTTCTCTCCCCCCACCTTCGGCACTCTCTGTCTCGTTGATCCGTGGCCCCCGACTGGGTGCCGAGCGGTTTAAAGCCCCTTCGTATGTGTACTGTTGCTTGGAAAGTGTCGCGCTGAAGCAGCATGTACGTCGTGGGGGCAGCGACAGACGTGCCCGTTCGCGTGGAAGTGCACAATGACGTAGGTCACATCCGCCCGCTTTTGATACGCACGCCTCGGCCCGGTTTCGGGGAAAGTACTATGTACGCATGCCGTCCTGGGAACCTGCCACGTTTACCGACGTCGACCAATCCCGTTTCGTGCTGCCTTCGCCGCAGGTGTTTGGCGATGCGTTGCGAGTGGAACGACTCACCTCCTCCCCCCCTCCCCCCACACCTTCCTGTACAGGTTGTAACGTGAATGTAACAAGTAAGAAACGTAGAACTGAGACCAAGAGCTCCTCTGCGTGGTTGTGTGTTCTGTGCTCCGCAATAGGTTGAAGCAATATGTATAGATTTCCTTTTAAAAGAAACGTCACGATATTCTTTTTTAATCTATAATTTTTCTCCCAGAACGATGGCTATCACCGTCGCAGAATACACCGACATGCATTGGTTTGACTTTCAAACACCTGCGGCAGCTACGTCAACGTACACCTGCTTGTCGAGTGTTTTTTTAGTGAAGCTTACTTCCGCGTTACTGTGTTCTTCTTGCTCTTGTTATTTTTGCACAAGTTTCATATTTGCACTTACCAGAAAGGGAACCACCGCCTATTTATAACCGGCGATCAGAAGCGGGGTCTTTTTCCGCAGTAACGCGCTTTCAACGGGCCCGTGCTCCCTGTTTGGGAAATTGGTGGCCAAAAAATAAAATTAAAGCGTTCCTCGACTCGCACAAATTCGCGCTGCTTTCTGCGATCCAGCAGCGGTCAGATCCGTATAGAAAGCCATTCAGTGACTGTTGCGCGCGTGGCGCCTTTCAAGTGTGCAGTTTGGCAGTCCTATACGTGTGTGTGTGTGTGTGTGTGTGTGTGTGTGTGTGTGTGTGTGTGTGTGTGTGTGTGTGTGTGTGTGTGTGTGTGTGCGTGCGCGCGCGTGTGTGTGCGCGTGTGTGTGTGCGTGTGTGTGTGTGTGCGTGCGTGCGTGCGTGCGTGCGTGCGTGCGCGTGTGGGTTTCTTTTTTCAATCGCTTGCCCACACAGCGAGACAAACGCGGAGGGGAAAAAAAAGGCTCTATTTTCTGCCCTCAATTCGAGGAGGGCCCCGCGAAACGCTTCCATTGTGCGCCCACGCCGACGAGCATTGTCTCCGCGGCGCGGCTCCACGCGGGCAGCGCGTTTTTCTGGCATCCCGCACCGCCGCCGCCACCGACAGCACACAAACGCACGGTGTCCGGCGCAAGGAGCCGGAGGAGGAAGCAGTGTAACAGAGGCAACCGCGCCGAGACAAAATAAACCAACAGAGCCCACGCGGTGGCCGGTTCATCCGCGCGTTTCTAAAGAGGCGAAGAACGCGACGCTTCTGTCTCGACCGGCGAGCCGGCCTTTTTAGCTGCGCGCTTCGGACACGCATGCCGGCCTGTCCAGCTAAAGCCGCTCGCACCGCGCGTAAAAAGGCCGCGCTTGTTTCGAGCGACAGCAATTACGGCGGCAGGCAGTGGGAGCCCACTTCGTACCGTATGTACGAGGATGCATCCTGTACTGCGCGCACGAGCACTATATAACCGTGCTTGCAGCGTGCTGCACCCGGTGTATGTCATCGCTCGACGCAGTTTCTTTAGCGTATACGCTTACTTACGTGCGCACGTCTTCGTCGCGGCTGGAAACGTGGCATAGCGCGGGAGAACTTGCCCGTAATTGCGTTTGCTGCTAAGCCGAGGTGGTTGGTGCGCGCTGCGCAATCTGTCTTCGCGGTGCGTCTGCTCTGTGAAGGAATGTTTAGGCCTATAGCGCCGAGAGGATGAGGCGCGTCGGGCAGTTAGACGACCCGTCGGGTACACCGAAGTGCATGGCGCTTCGGACAAGCCCTCGGACAAGACCCACGCCGGACAAAGACTGCGGCTGCATAGCCGAGGATATAAGCGCAGGGGTCACGCGACCGTGACATCCGCAATGACTGCGCTTCTACGAGAGCGAGCGCTGCAAGACACGCTGCGCTACACCCGAAATTCGTGCCTGTCCCGGTTTGCAGTCCGGGCTCTGCATGCCTTTACGAGGAGACGTTCGCTAAGTCACACTGCTGTTGTCGGTACACTGCAGAGCGATGCCTGCGCTGTACCAGAAGAATCGTGCCTGCCTCGGCATACAGTAGTCCTGTCAAGACGAACGGTACTTGTCCACCGTGCGTCTTCTCTCCGTCAATGCCTCTGTGTAAGGTACATGTCCGCGCATGCGCGCACACGTTGTGCCCGCACGCTAGAGACACGAGGGTGAAGGCTCGTCGTCCGCGTGCAGTACGTATACCGTCGTCGCCGCCGCTGTGTGCCTGCAGCGTCTTCCAGTCATTCACCCCCAATCAAGCCACGTGCCCGAGGCGTCGCCTCGCCCTACGTGTATAGCTCCGGCACGAGTTCGCTGGTCCGGACCGCCACTGGAAGGAGGCAGGGAGGGACCGTCCGGCGATTGGGCGGAACGTTCCCTAATTGCTCGCTCCTCAGTTATCGCTCTCGTGCCTCTCCTCCTCCTCTTCCCCCCCTCGACTCGCCGCACTGTCCTCTTCCTCGTGCCTCCTTTGTTGTCTGCTTCTTCGTCGCGGCAAGCTCGATCAGCTCTTCTTCTTCTTCTTCGCCCGGTCTGCGACGGCACCGTCAGACATTTTCGCATGCGCGCGTGACTGCGAAACGGAGATTGTGCCGCCCCTTCGCCCCACAGCCCTTCGTACTAAATTTACTATAAGGGGGGCCTCTAGTGCAGCGATCTCTCGGCTAGTGCGAATGAAGGGTATACTACAAAAGCACATGGATTTGCATTATCTTCGTGCGTGTGGCTTCGTACGGTGTGTGCGACACTCGAGGAATGTTTATGCCCCAGTGGTTATGCGTCTAATCGTGATCAGGCCCATCGCGCCCTACTTACCTTTCTAAAGTTAACTAACTTAAGTTCACGTTTGTAGCGTGAACATTCAACATTATGTAGTAGCGTGACCTTCAGTGTCCGGCCCTACTGTGTGTGATCTGTACTGTGTTCTACTTTACTCTTTAGATTTGTCCTGTTGCTCTTCCTTTCCTCTTTCCTCCCCTCCTTCCTATCTTCCATTTCTGTGTTGCTGTCACCTCCCTTCGGAAAAGTAGGCAGGCATTGTGACCCTTCCGATGGCAGTTGCCAGCCTGCTCCTCGCTTTCCCTTTCCTATTAACTGTGTATATGTGTTCAAAACAAATAATAATAATAATTCGTACGTTCTTGTCGCGCTATTTATTACCGTTTATTTTCCGGAATTCGCATATTTCTGAACGTGTGAAGGCTGTAACAAGCTGTCCCACAAAAGAATGATAATTGGGAATTGTCACGTTTGTAACGCAATCTTTTGTTGAGTATGATCGATTCGCAAAGCCGCAAAGTAGTTCGAAGCAGAAAGGAGAAAATTTAGGCAAGTACATATGCATTCACGTACCACTTATCATTCCCGTGCTGACAGTACTGCCATACTTGCAGCAGCCGTATCGACACTAGCGCCAGATTTTGCTCCAGTAATAGGAAAATAAATGTTTCACCCATGGCTTCATAGATGGCGTCCGCTATAGTTGCCGTCGGCGGGCAGGTTAGCGAGCTGGTGGGGAGGGAACTAGCTAGCGTAGAAAACTATATTATTCCTCTCTATAGAAGAATTCAGTGGCGCAAGCCAAAGATGGCCTCAGCTATACCAAAATCAGCCAATACTCAATGTTGTCCGCGACTCTTCATTGGCCGGTGGCTAGTTACGTTTCCTTTCTGTCTTTCACGGTTGTGTCCAATGCAGCGGCACTAAATTGTGAATCGCGAGCCGCGAATAGGCCTGTGAAATGGGCGCCTGATTTGTTGACGTTGGTTGTGGAGGCATACACTGGTGCATTAGTTTTATCGAAGCAGTCTTTTTGTAGTTTCCACGGTCGCTGACCGATCTTCAAGTGCGCGATGTTACCTTCGCCATGGATCTGAGGCCATTAAGTCACCTTGCGCTCTCAGAGGAGGAAATTCTGCGCGCTAGGCATTTCGCGTACGTTGTGTCAGCCTACTCAATACGAGGATAATAATTTACCCTTGTTGGAAAAATGCTGGCTCTCCCGTAATCGAGAGTAGATGTGTAAGCATGAAATGGCTACCGGCAAAGCACATTGATTGGTGACGATACTAGCTATACAATCTTAAAATTGGTGTGCATGTTCGCAACGGCACCCCCCACCACAGCACACCGCACCACACCATGCCGTGCACTGGTCTATATGGACGCAATAGTTTCCTGTCACAGACAGAACCTCATTGGAACTCTCGTCTCGGTCAAAGAGCCATCCACACTACGCCGGACGCGCCGCGGACCTCATGGACTGCTGGCGTTGAAAAGAGCACAGGCAACTCTGTCTCAGCGCCAAACGACGACAGTTAAGTGCGTAGGGCCCTGCATCTGCCTTTTGAACATGGCTACTGGAACTGACAAATAAAACTTCAGTGTACTGGAAGTTACAGCCTGAGAGATATTGTGAACAAACATTTGGGATAACTCGGAAACAATATATTTTTTTTTTCACTTGTTTGGGAAGTAACTAGCATATGTGATGCGGTCTTGACTGGTTGCCCGGACGATCTCGTTTTGTTCTCGCAACTTGCCCGGATGTTCACGTTTGAGTGTCCGCATAACGGTTCTGGCTTTTGGTTCAAGGTCACTTTAAGGTCGCTGACAAAGGGAGCAATTTTTAAGCATTACATGCTCAAAAATTGGCGCTACATAATTGACTCGCGTCTAGCATATACAGGAGGGAATGCCTCAGTTTCTTCTTTCATTATTTTTTTCGGGAGAGACCCTATGTTCGGAGACCCTACAAGTATGCGGTACCTGACCCAGTGAAACTGTGAAAGGAGCGGCAGCATGGAACGTTCGCTCTGGGACAAGAACGCGCGCTGCCCGCTGCCACTAGTGTTCCTCACGCATCCCAGCGTTGCGACCGCTAGTGCTCGTCATATCATCGAGTAAACTTTGTTCATGTGTGTGTTTCGGTGGCGTGACACCGCGCGTGTTTACAAATAAACAGATGCTTGTTGCACTTTATCTTGCCCATTAATCTACTATATAGCCCTACTTCGGGTAGTGATCTAATACCTTACAGTTTAGCTTACAGTGGTTTTTCGGTATAGTTCGCGTCACCCATCTATAAACGTTATACGCATGCCGGGAACCGCTTGCGTGAGGCTGTATGGAGGATCACCTTTGTCGCAGCTTTCATTTCCTTTATGTTGCATTCAGGGTCTCCCGCGGATGACAGGTATATACGTATAGGGCGGACAAACGCGATCTCGTGCCCCATGTGCACTTCTGGGCCGGCGGATGTTTTTAGACTCGCTAGCGGCTCGGACGCACGTTCTGCTCAGCCAAGTGTGTTCGGCGTATCCGGCGCTCTTGCAGTTGTTATATGGCCGTATACGTGTGACGCGGAGCCGGCGTTCAGAGCAGCGCGTCGGTCTTGCCGGTGCGTGCATTCGTGCGTACATTCGTGAGTGCGGCCTCTACCTCTCAACGTAAGTATAGTTTAAAGTTCTGTCTGGCTGTTAACCTGACTGTTTCTAGATCAGTGCTCCTTAATCTTCTAAACGTGAACGACCGTTTGGCCCACTCAAAAGTCGTTACACGGGAGGCCCATTCGGTATACGTTACCTCCTAAATTACGTCACGCGAGGAACGCGCGTATAGAACGGGCGCATAGACTGCAGCAGGTATACGTAACTTAAAAAAACACATTTTCGACTTTATACAATAGCTGTGTATGAGCTTATTACTCGCAGTCTACAAAGGCTCAGACGTCGTGTCCGTTTGAGGCCAGTCGAAGTCACGTGCATGTGCAGGTCAAAATCCAACCATCTTGTTCTTTCTTTCTTTCTTTCTTTCTTTCTTTCTTTCTTTCTTTCTTTCTTTCTTTCTTTCTTTCTTTCTTTCTTTCTTTCTTTCTTTCTTCCTTTCTTTCTTTCTTTCTTTCTCTCTCTCTCTCTCTTTCTTTCTTTCTTTTTTTGTAACGGGTCAGTGCGGAGAACGTAGTTGTGTGGAGAGATTTACACATTAATGGCTCGCTAATGTCTCGCTCTTTCAATGGACGATGTGTTAGGGTCGCTAGATACCACCTTGAACTGCCTCGGCGACTGCTAAGGGTCAGATAACCCCACTTGAAACGATATTTTGGACCGTGAGCAGTTGTTCTGTTGCGTCGACGACGTTTAGCAGTCTTCTTCAGAGCTTCAGTGTATAACGGAACCCTGCCCTTGGACTAGCAGCTCTATATTGGTGATATTTTATGGCCATTTTCGGTAATATTTTTTTTCTCTCTGTATACAACGTTATTTCTTTTACGCGAACAATCCTTACTAGTTACGCACAGTGTTCTTGGTGTGCGACGGCAGTGATCAGCACTGTGGACAACCTTCGTCGAAACTTCGGACACTTAGGTGCGAGACACGGGTTACATTGGCGTTCATACTCGTATAATATGTCGTAGCACGGAAATTAATGTCGAGCTAGTTCATACAAACTATAAGATATATTTTTGTATTGGTACTGCCGACAAAGAAATATTTATTTTGAATTCTGCGAAATAATCCAGGTATTTTGTATTGGGTTGTTCGAGTATTAACTTTATGTAGGTATTTTGGTGTGTGGTGAAGACTTACCACACTGGATTCGTACTTTTCTGGCTTCCTTTGGACCTTTGCATTCGGATTCCCATTGGAATGTAAAGCCTTAAATTGAAGTGTAGCGACTTACTACGGGATGTTTTGGTTTGTGGACTGTCCTTCTGCAGCGCCTCACGATTGATTCAGGTATTCCACGCATAAAACAAGAAAAAGAAAAAATAACTTCACTCCGCAGTTGAGAATATCAAAGAAAGTCCATGAGCTTAAGTCAGGAAGGAATGCTTTTGCACTAAGAGTTTCCCAAGCATCTATTTCCGTGTTGCGCGCTTTTGATGACCTTCGAGAGAACAATGATCCCGTCGTTATTGTTCTTCCGTCTCCTCCAGCGGTTGCACTTACGCGGTCGGGGCCGACCACATTGCGTGCTTGTATATATATGGCTCGGTGGGACCCCCGCATTGTTCGCTGTATTTTGCAGGAACGCCTTTAGCCCTTCGATGTATGCTTGAAAAGAAGGGCCGACAATGGCCCGAATACTATAATAAGGAAAGATAACCGCGTCGTTAGAAGACTGGTTCAGGCATTAATCTGGGAAGAAGAGAACAATGCCCGCTCCAGAAATGGACGGGCGCGCGGCAGAAGCGAAGCGATTTGGCTCCTCGTTTTCAATTCTGATCGAACGCGTGGAAAATCGCTGGAATGACGCTTGAGGGGGGTGGTGGCGGGTGTTCGACGTTCTTTCGATAGCGCCCCCCCCCCCCCCCACCCTTCTTGGATAACACATCGCGAAGCCTTTCCTGCTAGTATATCCGGTCCCGTAATATGACTGTGTTTACATGTGTTCTTTGCTCGTTCGGAGGAATGAAGAAAACCCGGTTCAGGCTGCAACCACTGGCTCTGAGGACGAGATAACCCGCTCCTCTGCGAACGAGATGGAAGGACGCAGATTTTTACTCCTGCCTTTTAGCTTGGAACATGCAGGTACCGAAAGCTGCATGCGTCTGGAAGGTATAATATGTCGGGATGGTGAAGTTGGGCCATCCATAAATAGCGTTAGCCTGCTTCCGGTTCCTCAGGACACAGCGAGCACGCGCGCACTAGAGTTACTGTATACATGGAGCGTATACAGTAACTGTTCCAAGAAGTCTGCTAACGCAGCCGGCGAGGCCAGATGGGCGGCAGAGACGGAGGGAGATGAGCCAAGGTACAATGCACTAACCCAAGAGACTTGCGCACTGAAAAAGAATTTAGGAGTCGGCACGTGAGTCAGACACGCGCAGTACTATTCCCGAGTTAAAACAGTTTGTATGTTCTACTCCGATCGCAGTGGCGTTGCCTGCCGACATTCATCGCCCTCCGCGCAAGGCACGGCGCCTGTTCTGTATAGGAATTATGTTCTGTATAGGTCGGTGATATGACAAACCGAAGTCCGCGTATGAGGTAAGATGGCAAGGTACCAGCTCTTGACGACAAAAAAAAAAAAAAAGAAAGAAAAGAAAAGAAAACTGTATAGTTTGAGCGGGTAAGTGATAGAGACAAGTAGAATCAAGGCGCCAAATCCGAGAGGCCATGTGTAAATGGGAGCTGCCATTTAGGCTCGTTGGTACAGACTGATAGGCGAGAAAAAAAATGGCGCAACTTCTTGCTCTTACGCAGAGAGTACACGCGCACCGGCGCTAAATGGCCAATTACAGGATTGGCTGAAATTTTCTCTCACGAACAATTTTTAGCGTTTCAGCTTTTTCGGCAGGATATATAAGCTTAAGTCGTTTAGTGTCTACATTAACGAAGACCGAACAGCATTAAAAAAAAAGAAGTCCTGACGCTGGAATTGTTCGTAAGCGAAAGTTTCAGCCGATCCTGATGTTCGAATAACAAACGGCGGCTAACCAATGACAAAGAGCGCTTACGAAAGAAAAGCTTTATGAATTCGACCCCGGGGTTCTGGTCCTCGTGACCTCCGAAAACGGGCATACTGTTCTCCTCTGCGGTTCTCCCGCTGGAGTCTCGGATTGCTGCTGCACGCCAGTCAAAACACACACACACACACACACACACACACACACACACACACACACACACACACACACAC